>NC_136508.1:60915249-60977749 GCF_053919585.1 Euprymna scolopes
TATTCATGTTTATTTAATTTATTTATTTGTTTATTTTCTATTGTTTTTGTTAGTTTTAAAACTATTTTGTATCGCTATCCTAGAGTAAATTTTATTTTGTGAACACAGTTATTTGCTATTTCTCTTCTACAGTTTAATAGATGTTGAGGTTCTTTAAAGTACAGGATAGCAAATTTTTCATGAAGGCATAATCTACATGGGTCATCTAGATGCCTACACATGGTAGCTTGTCTTATTATTTTCCATTCGACTACCGGCGAATGTCCGCTTTCTTTGAGTTCCCAGTATTTATTCGCTAGCGTTGTTTTTATACAGTGTTTTTTATTGTTGAATGTATTTTGTGGTCATAGTATCGGATTTTGAAATCTAAGGAAGTCATGCCTACGTAATATTTCTTGTTATTTGGGGTTTTTTTTCGCAAATATTGTTGCCTGATAAACTATATATATATAGTGCAAAATTTTGTTGAAAATCAAAAACTTACATTTTCTTTTTTATAACCTTCGTTTATTTCCTGGATTTTTTCCATTACAGCTGCTTTATTGATGAGTTGGCAATTTTACGATTTATGTTTCCATAAAATATCCTGTGCCCGCCAACTTCTTCAGGTGTTTATCCATTAGATTTTTACAACAAAAGGTATATTTTTAACATGCTGGACATCGTATTCGGGTAAAAGGATTTCCACAGCCATGCCTCCTCACTTCCTCTATCTTTTGGCGTTATGTAAAGATAGTTTTCCGTTTTAACCCGTACTTTCGTATTTTTATTTTTTATTTATTAATTATTTATTTTTGTTTTAATTTTCCTTTTTTTCTCCTATTTGTTGTTTTTTTTCCAATTATCATATAATTTTATATAATTCTATTCCTATATTTATACGTGTTTATTTTAATATTGTTTTTTTTTTCTTTCTTGTTGCTAAACGAAATCGGTGTACTTTGAAAGTAACGACATTTAAAAAAACAAAATTAAAAAAAAATTATATATATATATATATATATATATATATATATATATATATATATATATATATATATATATATATACCGGTTGTATCGATTGGTTTCCAAGATGTAAATCCAATGAAATTCACATGATTATTAAAGGGTGTTCAATGCAGGACAGAGCTGATATATAGTCTGTTTATTGTACAAACATTATTGGTTACTGTTGTGGGGTACAAATCACCCCCTATTTGAGAAGAAAGTAGAATCAACCAGTCCTATGAATACCACTGGTTTCAGAGATAGAGATATTCATACCATGTTTAACCGCATACTACGAACACGTTCCTCTCATGCCACTTTAGCGGCTCCTGTATTCTTTATGGTAAATGCATATTATATTTATACACTTAACACTACTTGTGGTTTCTTCCATTTATGGACCCTAGCACGGGTCTACAACAGTTACATATGTGCATTTTTTGGTCTGATGAAGTGTTATCCTTGAATTGGACTCCACTGAAACATGTATGCACATATGTAACTAATAATTTTTGGATAATAAACAGAATATATATATATATATATATATATATATATATATATATATAACTACTTAATTTACTCACATAAAATTAATATACGAAAGTATAGATTTATGCATAAACTTAAAGTATTTACTTCAAAAGTGCTCAATACGTAGGTAGAGCTAGTTAGTAATTTATAAAATATATATGGCGATTAAGCTACACTGAATATTCGGCGTTTCATCCATTCTAGGATTCGTCAGGCTTATGCGCGAATTCTGTGGTTGTTTATCGTTTTTATAAAAACGATAAACAACCACACAATTCGCGCAGAATTCGCGTTTTTATAAAAACGATAAACAACCACAGAATTCGCGCATAGGCCTTAGGAGTCCTAGAGTGGATGAAACGCCGAATATTCAGTGTAGCTTAATCGTCATATATATTTTATAAATTACTATATATATATATATATATATATATATATATATATATATATATATATATATATATATATATATGTATGTATGTATGTATGTATGTATGTATGTATGTATGTATATAATTTCAAAAGCCGATGATCAAAACTTTAAGAAGTTCCATTGGCAGGCTTAGAGCAGACTCAAGGCATTACCTTTACTAATAACGGCAAAGAGGTGCTAGTTAAATCAAGTCAATTTATGATGTTCCCAAGTGTGGCGTATTATTATTACACTCAGGCAGTTGAAGACGTCTCCTGTGGCAAGCCCAATCGCTTGACGTGTTTCTATGAAAATCAGTTGAAGATGATCGTTTTCAATTTGTGGTTGATTTGGTTGGTTGGTTGGTTGTTTTTGTTTTACGGCATATCAATCCTTTTCGGGTTATTTAATGCCGAATCCAAATATTTTGAAGAAAACATTTTTTAATAGAATATATTGGTTGTTTTCAAGTCGGTTTCTATTTAACCCATAGTTGGGACCCTAACAGGTACTACCACTCCAGATCAGAGTGGACCTGGGAGCAATGGTAATTAAAGGGTGGCTCCACTCCCCAAAGCCCGCAAGCTGGGGCCTCACCACTGAATATAGTTTAATGTCATATCCAGGACCAATTTGTGGTTGAGTTATTTTAACTTGAAGTTAAACTTTTTAATTTGAGTTTCATTTTTTTTTTTTTTATTTATGCTTAAAATGTTAGAAATACAGTTTGGCAATTTTTTAAAGGAATTGTTTGTGTTTCTTTTAATGGAATTTTTATGAAGACCAAAAGGAAATAATGCCAATTCTTAAGCTAAGAATGAATGATAATCGTTTTGCAATAACAAGAATAAATTATTATGCATAATCCAGCTTATGCTGGTAATTCAATTCATACAATTCTGTAAGACTAGAATAATAATCTGATAGACCTTAATCTATAGAGAACTAGCAGGGCGCCAGTGTTGCTCAGTCGTAAAATATCTTTAAATATGACATTTCGATTGACGCAGATTTTGTCTTTATTATTATAGAGCCAATTCTCTATTGATTATATTATATTGTACCCAATAGATACTAGGTTTTTTTACATAGGTGTCGCCACTTATCAAGGCCCGCAAGCCACTCGAAGATAAGGGTTAATGGGTATACATTAGTTATTTCGATTATAGCGTAGTAAACATAAGTAGTAGAAATTTTGTGAATTGAGTTACTTAGAGGACGGTTAATCAAGAACTTGTTTACGTTGGACTTGAAGACAATCAGATTGTAGTCAGCTGGAAAGCAGACAAATGGAAGAGAATTCAACAGACGTGCAGTTTTTAGAAAGAAGCTTTCTTCATGGAATCTACGTTTAGGTTTAGACACAGGGTTTCAAAAGTAAAAAAAGAATATGACTTGAGTGCTATCAGCTAGAACCGAAACCAAAACATTTAGAACTCCAGTCTTAGTCATTACCGTTTGAACTATCGTCAGATAGATAAGAAAGTTAAAAATGGACTGACTTTAACGCATAAACGTATATTTGCTCTTGTGTGCCGGAACACTTGAAGTTAACTTATGCCTGTCAAGTTGATTATTTTTTTTAATTTGATCACTTAGTAACTATTTTTACCGGCTAAAAATCTATAAAAGGACTGTCCACCAAAAAATGCTATCATTTGACCTGCTTCACACTTCTCCCCGACCTTGCGTTTCAGGGCAGATGCACTTTGAAAAAATGGAGACAGACAGGCATACTGAGTTTTATAAATTAGATTGGCGGTCTTTTGACGGATGTTTTGTACCATATATCTTCAGCCAACAACGGAGCATTTCGACTCTCTCGCAAGTATGGTAACTAGGGCTATGACAAGAGGATATTCTTTTCATTATTTTGACTCTCGAGTATATATCAGTTAATATCTATCTATATATCTATAAAAGTGAACGTGTCTGTGTGTCTGTGTGTCTGTGTACATTTCCCTATATAATAACTCTGTCAATTTTTAGTCTACAGACTCGAATTTTGACATGCAGGGTACTGAGATTTGGGAAAATCTATGTGATTGGTTTTCGGCCAGAAATTTGGCTGTTAAGGGGTCACAGTTCAACGATTTGACCTTTGAGAACTACCAAACCCCTCCGACAATTTTTAATCTAAACACTTGAAATTTTAGATGTAGGTTACTTAGACATGGATCTAACTTTATAATTTGATTTGAGCCCTAAACAATAAATTTTAAGGGGTCATAATAGGGGTCAAATTTAAAAAACAATTGACCGTTTCTTTTTGTTTTGTTTTTTTGCTCAGCATACATCTCCAAACACCCGGGCAACGACGAGCACCCATGCTAGTATATCTATAAAAATGAAAGTGTCTCTGTGTGTGTCTGTGTACATTTCCCTACACAATAACTCTGTCAATTTTAAGTCTACAGACTCGAAATTTGATATACAGGGTACTGACATTTGGGGAAATCGTTTTAATCGGATTTCGGCCAGAGATTTTTCTGTTAAGGGGTCAGAATTCAACGATTTGACCTTTGAGAACTCTACCAAACTCCTCCGCTAATTTGGGGTCTAAACACTTGAAGATGTAGATATAGATTACTTGAACAGGGATCTAATTTAATAACTTGATTTGAGCCCAAAACAATAGATGCTAAGGGATTAAAATTGGAGTCAAAGTTAAAAAATAATTGACGTCTGCGGTCTCTACCAACTTTTCTCTTAGTTAAGGAAGACTATTATACGGAAAGGCATTACCGTACATATTCACACTTTAATATATACATAGGCACGTAAAGTTATGAACAGTACATAGGCACCGAGCAAAGCCAGATGGAACTGCTAGTCTTACATGTTTTTAAATAAAGTGATGTGGTTCTCGATTGATTAACTGTGTCTAACTGTGTCGGATATATAATCGAGATTCAAAACAATGATAAGTGTTATGTTTGACGTTCATCTTCGTCGCCACCTGTTATGTTTGCAGGTTGAACCAAATAACGTATAAGGCAATACAAATAAAGACTCAACAAACAAAGGTAGATCAATAAGAAGTGTATTAGGAAAAGTATATTTACAGTATATTTACATAATGGTTGTCAAGTAAGACAGTCTTGGCTGGAGAACATATCTGCTCTCGGCTCGGCCTTCGGTGGCTTCTGGTTAACACACACTCAGACTAACCGAGTCTTGCTATTTATGTGTAATAATAAGAATATTCTGTTGTCATAGCCCTACTCATTACACACTGGAGACTGATTGGTCTGTACTGAGAAGCAGATGACGGATCTCTGGAATTTTTAAATACTGAGTAGACTGATGAAGCTTTCCAGAGTGCTGGGACGCATTTCTTCTTAAGGCAACGTTTAAACAGCTTTGTAAGTATGGGAGCTAGTTCCGGTTGAAACTTTTTGAGTACTTGTTTTTAGATAGAGTGATGAGATAGAGTGAACTGTTTCTAACTGTGTTAGATATATACTCGAAAGTCCAAACAATAAAAAGAATATGCTGTTGTCATAGCCCAAATGATAACTTCAAATCAAAGAGTATTGTTGTCATATTTTGTCTGGTGAATGTCTCTCCCATATGAAGGTTCTTGATATGATTTAGAAACGAATCTCTAATATGGATGGCCACACCTTTTATATGACCCAACACCATTTTCTCGCAGGCCTGATGTTACTTATCTCAGCCTCTTCTATTAGTACTATTATTTCATGTGTTATATTTATTCTCTGCTTCTTTTGTTCCAGCTCGTTTGACTAGTTGGTCTAGTGGTCTTCACCAATTTGCTGTTTTGATACTTTCTTGTAATACAGCTTCCTATTCAAGCAGTTTTTTTGCAGACTTATGGAACTCTCGTCCTGCCGACTGTTTTCCTCCTAGTTATGAACTTGGTCTTTTCAAGACGAAGGTCAATAGGCATATCAATCCTCTTTCGTTCTTAATAACTCCCTACATCAAGTAGCTTTGCATCTTGTTTGGACCGATTTCCATAAAAAGAAAACTTCAGAAATAACATCACATTGCGAGATATATTTGAATAAAAATAAAAATGGAGAGATAGATATGGACATAGACAAATTGATAATACATATTATTATTAGGGTTGTGACAACAGCATATTTTTTTCCATTTTTTTGACTCTCGAGTATATATCAGACACAGTTAGACTCAGTTAATCAACCGAGAACCACATCCGTCTATATAAAAACATATAAGATATTAACAAATATATACTCAAGGGTCAAAACAATGAAAAGAATATGCTGTTGTCACAGCCCTCATTATTATTATGAATTAATTTTTTTTTCAGGGCCCGTGGCACAAAGGATAGAGGCATTGACTCTACAGTTCCAGGTGAGCATTGTCTGAAGATAGCGGTTTCAATTAAACTACAACTATGGAAGGCAGTACTTACAGAGGATACAGTTAAGAGACTCAGCATTCCTATCCTGTCGTGGTTAATCACCTGAAGAAGGCCAGAGGGATAGTTGGCCGGAAACGTGAGGAAACAGCAACAGCTATGAAGATGAAGATAACAGCCCACAAATAAATAAATGAAGAGGGATAGATATGGACGTAGACAAATCGATTGTTCAAAGAAATTGAAAGATGATTAGGAATCATTTTCCGTTTTTTCCCCATTTCTAACTGTTTCCGTCAATGCGCTGTTTTGCTATTTTCGTTGTTTCCGGTATTTTTTTTTTTTTTTTTTAGGTTCATCTCCACAATTTTCTTTAAAATGACGACTTATATAGTTTTTCGACTATGTTGAGTTCGAAATTCACATTAAGATTTTCCAGAGACAAGTAGTTATCGAGATATAAAGGCCTGTATTATGCACTGTAATTCTTTGGCGTAAAAACATGGTTGCCAAAGAATTACAGTGCATAATACAGGTTTTTATATCTCGATAACTACTTGTCTCTGTGAAATTTAAATGTGATTTTCGTATGCAGCATAGTTGTAAACCTGGATAAGTCGTAATTTTAAAGAAAATTGTGGAGGTTGACCTAATGTAAGAATTTACATAGCTTCCTATTCCAGTAGCTTATTTTCAGGAACTGCTGGCTAATGGAACTATCTCCTTGCAGACTGTTTTCCTCCTACGTATCACCTCGTTATAACACAGCTTCCAATTCCAGTAGTTTCTTTCTAAGGACTACAGATGTGTAGAACTTCATTAAGCATTAGTCTTATTGGTTTACACTATTTGCCTTTACAAAACTCAATCATGTTCTGCAAAGCTAAAAGCAAAAGCAACAATTTTCCTCTCCAAAACAACCAAACCAAACACCAGGAATTACTATTTGAAGATATAAAGAACCTAAAGCATGAAAGCTTTTTAACAAAACGACCAGATTCGGCATTAAATAACACAAAAAGGGTTGATATGCCGTAAAACAAAACAACCAGCCAGGTTTGTGGAATTCTCTTCCCTCTGACGGTTTTTTTCCTCCTACCTATAACTTGATTTTTTCAAGACTAAGGTCAATAGGCATTTCCTGTCTTCATCATAATTGTTAGTTCCTTACATTAACTGGCTTCACCCTTTGTCTGGAGCGATTTCCATAACAAAATCTAAACAGTAAACATTGGTGTTGTCATATTTCAATGTTAACAAAATATTTGTCTTAAAAACTGATGAAACAAAACCTAACAAACAAAATTTATAATTGTTTGCTTAGATCTTAAGAAGCAAACAGCATTTGGCAGGTTTGTGTTGAATTTATTGGTCCATTGAATAGAGTCAAGTGTTTTTATAGTTTGAAAGATTTAAAAGAAAATTGTGTATTGGTTGTTAATAATTGCTTTCAAGCTTGATTGATGTGTTTATGTCTTTTTCGTTTGAATAAAAACGATCAGTAGAAAAAAGATGGCGTTTTTATTAATACAACTTTGGAAAATGTTTGGCTCAAAAAAGAAAAAAAAAAAGAAAAAGAAAAACCAGAAATATTTATTGCTCCATGGAAATCGTATTATAGACTGACTTTATACAAAAACTATTAAGATTTTGATTGGTGTCGTTTTTTTAAACATTTTTTTATTTACTGTTATTAACTCCAAGAAAGGCATATTGCCATTGAAGTTTTAATAGGTTAGTGGTGTTTATATATTCGATGTCTTGTTACCTTGTTATAATACAGCCTTCTAGTCCAGTAGCTTCTTTATCACCCCCGGATATATATATATATATATATATATATATATATATATATATATATATATATATGTGTGTGTGTGTGTGTGTGTGTGTGTGTGTGTGTGTATATATATATATATATATATATATATATATATATATATATATATATATATATAGTTTAGTGGAAATGGTAATTAATAAAAACTGAAGAAAGTGCTCAATACTGTTGTAGAGCAAATATGCGTTTTATTTTATATTATCTCACCAACGAGACGCATAAAAACTTTTAACATTAAGATTCGAATTTTAAAGTAACCCCCCTCCTCCCACCCCACATATTACCCTTCCTCTCCATGTATCCCTATGCCCCCAGCTACACCAGAAATGAACTTCCCAGACCCTCCCCCACAAGTTCCTTAAACCCCAAAACTAAAACATTACCGACATACCAAGCGCCCCCTCTCACCTTCCTCCCTTGTTCCCTTCCTCTCTTTTTTCCGCCCTCCTCGCACCCCCAACCTAATTCACTCTTTCACTCTTTCATCCCATAATAGCGAACATTTCTGTAAAAGTCTGAGGAAGCTACAGACGGCCAAAAAAAAACAAAAAAAACGGCCGAGTAGCTGAAAAAATAATGTAACTTAACAGAAAGATACGGTAATAAAAAATAAAACGTATATATATATATATATATATATATATATATATATATATATATATATATATATATATATATATATATATATATATATATTATATGGAAAAATGCGCGCATGAAAAGTAATATTCTTAAGATTTTATTAAACCTGGAAAAGTAAAGGACAAGAAATTCAACCTGGAAAAGTAAAGAACAAGATATTCTAGTAAAGTAAAAAATAAGAATTTTTTAGACATAAAATATTGCAGCTTAAAATAAAATTTGAATATTGATAAATATTTTATTTATTATTTGCATATGTTGTTGTTTATTGTAGAGTTAGAAAGGGTGTCAATCGTTGGATTGAACTTATTTCCCCCCTATTATTTGCATATATTTATGTAGTGAAAATTGTTTGAATAACATTAATTCATTAGTTAGTTAGTTAGTAGATGGAATTAATAATTTTATAATTTACATAAAAATTAATAATTTTCTTATATCATAATTAGGATCATTTAATTCTTTCTAACTCAATGGTTCGGGTTCAATCCTCATACTTACTTTTTTTTACTTTTTTAACCCCCCCCCCCAACCTCCAAACACCTGGGCAACGCCGGGTACCCCTCGCTAGTATATATATAAAACAAGGAAAGGATAAAAGTTTATAATCCAAATTTCAAGATGTTGACCATCTTACCATTTATTTTCTTAGGTACGTTGACATGCACAATTGTCGGGTTTTGTAATCATGCCCATATGCCTTGATTTTTTTCTAAAATTTATAAGAGCTTTTTCTTCTGATGAATTAAGGGCGCAATAAATTCGAGAATTGACGTAATAATTGTGCTATTAAACGGTTGCTGTTAAGAATTATGCATATCAATGTATTTAAAGAAATGAACTGTAAGATGGTCAACATCTTGAAATTTGGAATGTAGACTTTTGTCATTTATTTGTTATATGCTCTGTAGTTACATCGAGCTTCATAAATTAAAGGAGGGGTATAAATAAAAGGTGAAATATAATTGAATAAACATATTTCCCCATAAATATATATATATATATATATATATATATATATATATATATATATATATATATATATATATATATATATATATATATATGTATATATATATATAACTTATTAATATTTTTTAACCAACATTTTAATATATTAAAGTTCTGGTAATGTTCATATGGGAATAAAATCTAAGTAAAAATTAATTGATTCGATTTGTTAAGCTTTATGATTATCAGTTTTCATAATCTGGCACATCGACAATTTTAAATATTATATTATTTAAAAAAATTCCAAAATAGCTACTCTTCAGACGGCAAAATACACTAGATATACATATTTGAATATATTCATAATCCCTATTTTAAAAGATCAAGTAGTTGGACTTACCTCCATACTACTCTTAAATTTTCTTTTTTTTTTTTTTTTTTTTTTTTCCATAGCCTTCGAATTTAGTAATCGCTCCATTTTAGTATTTTTACATTTTAAATGATATTCCACCAATTAACTATTTTAAATATTAATTTAATATTTTGTATTTTTTATTTTACTAATTATTTCTCTTCTACAATTTAATTATTTAATTGATTTATTTCCTAAATACTAATCTACACCTTCAAATTCTAGCATCTACTTAGATGTTCCACAATTTCTTTCTCAATCTACGATAGTTTCGTATAAACTTTGTTTACATGTTACAATCTACTATTTAATTAGTTTTGCTTAACATTTAATTTTTAAGAAGGAAATATAATTAAAAGGTTAATTTAAATAGTATTAATTAAGATTTATCTTCATAGCATACCATTTATGTCAATAATTTAAATTTTAAATTTAACTTTTCAGTTCTTATCAATATCTAAGTATTTTATTGTATTTTTTATCTTTCCTCTCCATTATCGTTCTTAATATCTTTACGTTCTAATGAAGATAACTTTATTTTGTCAATTTTTATCAATTTATCGAAATTCAGTGACTTCATATTTTAATATTTTTACTTTAATCACCTTTGTTTAACTTTAGTATTTAATAATCAACTTTGTTTAATTTTAAATTTATAGTTCTAACATTGTTTTCCTTATAACTATCTCAGTTCAATTTCTCCCTTGGTTTTCTTCAACTTTATATTTTGACTAGGTGCTTGGTGTTGCCCGGGTGTTTGGGAGATGTAGTATGGACCCCCGAGCAAGGGAGTGGTAAAAACAACAGTAGCGGGGCTGCCTGGGTGTGTGTAGATGGTGTAGTAAGGAACTCGGGCAGAGGGTTTAAAAAAGTGGTAGTAGCAGGACTGTGGGAATCAAAACAACAGTAGGCAGAGGTGGGGGAAAAATGGTAGTAGGCAGATAGGCGCGAAGGAGGGAAAAAAGAATTGACCACTTAGTCGCTGTCTCCATCGCATAACCGGAAGTCAAGATTGTTGAATTTAAGTAAAATCAGTCTACATGAAAATGTCGGTGAAAAATCGACCCCTTCTTGTACAAAAAAAGTTATTAATGTTTTGAGCTAATTCTTCAATATTTGTTGTCCGAGACGTCCACCTTCAAAATAATGCTAATCTCGTGAGGATCCGTCACCTTTGTCAAAAGTTTTCGCGAGACATATGCGCACACACACACACACACATATTTTGCCCTTTATATATATACTAGCGGGGGGTACCCGGCGATGCCCGGGTGTTTTGAGGCAAATCGAAACTCCGGGGGGTGTTAAATAATAATAAAAAAATGTTTTGGTAGGTGAGTATGAGAATCGAACCCGTACCCTTGAGTTGGAAATTAATGTGTGAAAAATAACTGTGCTATATTAACCATTGAGCCACGGCGACAGACAATGTTAAGCAGGTTTTAATTTATTTATTTATTTAACTATAAAAACAGGCGTGCGCAATAAAAGTTAACTCTGCTGCTCCCATTTGACCTAATTGTTTATCCAAATTTGACTGTTTCTTCACCCAAAAGATGTTAGGGACGGGAAATCAGCTCCCAATTGTCCAGATTGAATCTGATATACAAGATTGATCAAAGCTGATTGCTTCTGGACGTTTTTCCCGGCGCAATGCCGAGAATACGTCGTTTGAGTTTAGTTTCATTTTATTTATACTAAAAAGCCCGATCAACACGCGGGAAGCCAAAAGAGCAATAATTTTGTAAAAATCGACGTAAATAAATCTATACGCTACGCGCTTTTCTAATTCCTAGATATTATTATATAGGACCTATATAAACAGTTTAAAGCGATAGTAATGAACCCGTTTTGCCTTTTATATATATAGAAGATAGATAAAGTTTATTTTAATCCATCCTAATCTGTTTGTCTCCGTATCTTGCGGTCACTTAATGTTAGATTTTTTTTCTCATTCTTGTGTTATTAAAATTACTCAGGTGTTATTTTATTACCAATAACGATTATTAATTTTTTTTTTAATTCTATTTTCCCTTAACGTTATAATTATTTTAAATTTCTACATGTTAAGTTGATGATCTAATGATTTATTTATTGTATCATTTTAAAATCTTCGTATTGAATTTAATCATACTCTTTCCACACTTACATCTCACCATTATCATATTCTGTAAATTTTTTCTTTTTAAATTTATTTTAATCAGGTTTCAGGCGTGATAACAAGAATATATGTCTATGAAGACAGCTTTGTATAACATCTAACTTTTTGTTTAAAATTTCCTGTTTAGAATTCACTATGTGGTATGCTTCAAGTAAACATAGATTACATCTTTTTTGATTTACTTGGTTTATATTTTCTAGTTTTATCTACATAGTTGTGTTCTTCTTAATTTTAATAATTATTTTCGTTCTATCCTTATGTTTTTATTCTTATCCTTATCACGATTTGGTTCATTCTTTGGTTCAATTTTAAATGATGCAACATGGTTTCGGTATCTGTCCTTAAAAACACAATCAGTTCCCCCTAGGTATGTCTTTTTACTATCATCCATCTTAACTTCAAATATACATATATATATATATATATATATATATATATATATATATATATATATATGATATAAAGCTGAATGTCTGTGTGCATGCGTGTGCGTGTGTGTCTGGTCACGAATCGGCTCCTATATGGTTAACTATTTTAAAAAGCTGATTAAATATAATGATAGATGTATCCAGACACAGGAATGGGTATGTTTGATCTAATAGAACAGTGGTTCATTAAAATTGTGGGGTCTGCGTTCGCGCCTGGTCCACAAAGTATGGAAATAAGAAAATTAAAAATTAAAAAAAAAAAACGTTTACAAGTGTTTTTGATATAGATGTAGATAATAATACTTTGATCAGTATGTTTTAACTTAAATAGGGATGGTATAATAAAATTGTGGGGTCTGCGTTCGCGCCTGGCCTCCATAGAATGGAAATAGGCACAAACATTAATAAAGACTTTTCATATCTATCTGCGTAAGTATACTTTGACAATTATGTTTCAGTTTGAAGAAATATGGTATAATAAAATTATGGGGTGTTCGTTCGCGCCTGACCTCCATAGAATGGAAATATGTCACAAAGTTTAACAAAGTTTTTTTCATATAGATCCACAGAATATTGTGATAAATGTTTCAGTGTGAACCGGTATGGTATAATAAATTATGGGGTTTATACATTTATTTTTACTTTCATCATATTTTGCTTTGGTGTTTATACCCCCAAATTCGAAGCTATCTCATTACAACCCTTCCTTTTCATAACCTATCATACTTTCATAAATCAGAGTCCATTTTCTGTAGGCTGTTTTGAACCCAGTCAACGACGGGTACTTTTGCTAGTATATATATATATAAGTGAACGAGTCTGTGTATCTGTGTGTGTCTCTCTGTCTGTGTACATTTCCCTACGCAATAACTCTGTCAATTTTAAGTCTACAGACTCGAAACTTGATATACAAGATACTGAGATTTGAGAAAATCGATGTGATCGGGTTTGGCCAGAAATTTCGCGATTCAGGGGTCAAATTCAACAATTTGACCTTTGACAACTCTACCAAACTCCTCCGACAATTTTGAATCTAAACACTTGAAATTTTAGATATAGGTTCATTGGACATGGATCTAGCTTAATAACTTTATTTGAGCCCAAAACGATGAATTTTAAGGGGTCATAATAGGATTCAAAGTTTAAAAAATTAACCGCTTTTTTTTTTTTGCTCAACATTCATCTGTATATCGGTGTGACAGTGTGTACATTTCCCTACGCAATAACTCTCTCAATTTTAAGTCTACAGACTCAAAGTTTGATATACAGGTTACTGAGATTTGGGAAAATCGATGTCATCCGTTTTAAGCCAGAAATTGGGCGATTAAGGGGTAAAAGTTCAATGATTTGACCTTTGAGAACTCTACCAAACTCCTCCGACCATTTTGAGTCTAAACACTTGAAATTTTAGATATTGGTTTCTTGGACATGGATCTATCTTAATAACTTGATTTGAGCCCAAAACAATAAATTTAAAGGGGTCATAATAGGGGTCAAAGTTTAAAACATTGACCGCTTTTTTTTTACCCAACATACATCTCCAAATACCCGAGCAACGCCGGGCACCCATGCTAGTATGTATATATTTTTGTTAAACAAATTTTAACTACCAAACTCTTCCTAGAGTTCTTGGTCTATAGACATGAAACTTCATATATAAGGTATTTGAATCCATGCAAAACTTTATATTTGGGTTTTAGCCCGGAAAATTGCTGCAAAAGTGTGAAAATTAAAAAAAATTAAATTTGCCAGGTGAATGTCGAACGCCGGCATTACGACTGCATAACATAGTAGCTATTGGTTCATGTTTTAATTTTTAGCCTTGCAACAAACATGTTTTCATAGCCCATTGACGATCGAAGCAGAATAAATCGCGAGCTGAACGTTTTGGTTTCGATTCTCGGTGGTGCCGCATGAGTTGTTTTTTTTTTATACTTTTTAAACCATTACTATATATTGCATCCAATCTATCTATCTATCTATCTATATGTATATATAAAAGCGAATATGTTTGTCTGTCTTTTCTTTATGGTAGTTAAGGAAAACTATTATACAGAAAGGCATTACTTTACATATTCACACTTTTTAATATATATGAACAGTACCAAGGGCCCGAGCAAGCCGGGCGGAACTGCTAGTATATCTATAAAAGTGAACGTGTCTGTGTATCTGTCTGTCTGTCTGCCTGTGTACATTTCCTTATGCAATAACTCTCTCAATTTTTAGTCTACAGACTCGAAATTTGATATACAAGGTACTGAGATTTTTAAGCCAGAAATTTGGCGACTCAGGGGTAAAAGTTCAACGATTTGACCTTTGAGAACTCTACAAAACTCCTCCGACCATTTTGAGTCTAAACACTTGAACTTTTAGATATAGGTTTCTTGGACATTGATCAAACTTAATAACTTGATTTGAGCCCAAAGGGGTCAAAGTTTTAAAAAATTGATCGCTTTTTTTATTTTTTGCTCAACATGAACCTCAAAACACCCGGACAACGCCGGGCTGAGGAAACAAGCGATCAGACTAGAAACTCTTCTGGCACCTATGGATCTATGCAGTGAAGAGGTGGGATTTTGCTACTAATGATAAGGGTCAAAAGTGTTTTTATTTTTACTTGGGTCACCATTTATCAAGGCCTGAAGGCCACTCGAAGATAAGAGTTAATGAATGTAAGGTGCTAGTGTAGTAATCGTTAACGGTGTTGATTAGGTAGAATTTGATTGTTTATTGGGATGGCTCAACAAGAATTAGTTTACATTGGATTTGAAGGCTACCATGTTGTATTCAACTGGGAAGCACGACAGTGGAACAGTGTTCTATAGGCAGGCAGTTCTGGGAAAGAAGCTTTGTTCATGGAATCTGCGTTTAGATTTAGGCACAGATAGAGAGTGGGGGGAAACCGTTTATAGTGGTTGTAGCTAGTTGAGTACTTTTTGTGAAAGTTTTGCAAGGGGACCATGGATTTGAATTCATTTATCTTGGGCAGGAAATACAAGTAATAAGGTCGGTTTTAATGTCGGAAAAATCCAACTCCTCAAAATGGGACATTATTAATTACATAAAAAAAAAGACATTGTCTTAGTCTTGAATGATTTCTTCCTTCATCGACAAAGAACAGAACAGATACTACATATTGATCCTGGCTGAAAACCGTGTAACCGATTCCAAAGTTTTTTTGTTTTTTTTTAAATTCAATTTTCACCCCAAACAAGGCTCAGTGCCACTTTGAAATAGGGGGCTACTATCGGGGACATAAGTTGCAGGGTACTATGTAGGGAGCTGAGCAGCAAGATGTCTGTTCACATTGCACTTGAACTTCTGCATGTCAGTACAGTTGGGAAAGCAGAATCCGGGAAGGGAGTTCCAAAGTCCAACAGTTCTGGGGAAGAAACTATTGGAGTAGAAGGCTTTCTTATACCTTGGGATCTCTACGGTGTAGGGGGTGAGATTTAGCTGCTTGTTGTGTTTGTCGGGGGTATTTACGTCTAGAGGGTACAAGTGCTTGCAGTTCATCAGAGAATTCATCATTAAAGCAGGCAGAGGGATGCAACATTTCGTCGATGGGATAGAGGCTGAAGCCTAGATGACTGTTCAGGACCTATCAGGTTGGCGACTCTCTTTTGAACCCTGTCCAGGAGTGAGAATCAATTAGCAGATGCACCAGCCCAAATGTGACAACAGTACTCCATACATGGGCGAATGGTGGCCTATTAGAGGTACAGGATACTTTCAGGCATAAGTAGCTTTCTAGCACAGTAGAGAGAGTTCACATTCTTAGCGGCAGCCTTGACAATGTTCTCAATTTATTTGTTCCAGTTCATGTTCCCTATGAACGTTTGGCCGAGGAGTTTAAAGGAAGTACTTTCAGGTAATGTGTTTTTGGCCATTGCTATTCGTGGTAAGCAAAATTAAGAAAAAGGACTACCCCCTCCCATTTACACAAATAATAAAAAAAAAACAAGATCAAAATAAACAAGAAGAATTTTTGAAGCGAAGTTCATGGTTCTAAAAGAAAAAGAACGGTAAAAATGGAAATTACATTTCTTGGCACTAATGTGCTTTTTTAAATGATGGGATTTCTCACAAGAACAATTCTTTTTTTTTCTTCTCTTTTACTTTCTTTTAATGCACCTACGTCTGTATGTATGTATGTATGTATGTATGTATGTATGTATGTATGTATGTGTATGTGTGTGTGCGTGCGTACGTGTGTGCGTGCGTTTGGTAGTTTTATCTGAGGTTTCCCATAATGTTGGTGTCAGGTTGGAGTTACACAGACCCCCAAGTACCGTTTCTTCTTCCCAGGTTTCAAACACCTCTGACATTTGGAAAAACGACAAATAGCATTTCGCTGTGTGCATACTTTAAGCTGTACGAAGCAAATAAATCATTTACTTAATTGCAGATGGGGATGGCACACACACACACACACACACACACACACACACACACACACACACACACACACATCATAGTTATTTAAACGTCTACACAGAGAAAGAGAGAAGTGGGTAGAGAGAGAAAAAGAGAGAGAGAGAAAGAGACCAAGAAAAATATTTGTAGCCTAAAGCAAAAATATACAATATAGAGCATTAGAGAAAGGGTTAGGGGTAGGGTTAGGGTTAGGGAAAGGTTAGTTAAAAAAATATTTCTTTCCTTTTCTGTAAGGCCAGATGATATATAGTCTTATTTTATCTATTTTTCCTTAGACCTGTGATTCGTTTATAAAACTTAGAATTAAATTAAATCTCTCTCTCTCTCTCTCTTTCTCTCTCTCTCTCTCTCTCTCTCTCTCTCTATATATATATATATATATATATATATATATATATATATATATATATATATATAAGTGACCTTGTGTGTGTGTGTGTCTACTAAACTACCCTGTTAATATTTGGCTTGAAACTTGATATATGGGCTGCTCAGACCTGTGGAACAAATACGATTTGGTTTTTAACCGGAAAAAAAAACTAGTAAGGGGTGAAAATTGAAAAATTGGAACCTGTCAGGCATAAATAAAACTAATGTGTATCCTTTACGCATGTGCGAACATACATTTATACGTTTAAATTAGTTAATTTGTAAAGTTCAAGCATATGGACTTAACTCGGATGGTAACGATTTACATCTAAGTAATATATCTTTTTTGGTCCCCTGAGAAAAGGAGGATGGACCTGTAAATTCACTCTTGTCTGCTCGTCCATTCATCTGTTCGCACTTTTCTCTTGGAATTTTTTAAAATTTTGCACAAACATTAAACATGATATGAGTAAAAAACCAACAGAACGGATTTTCTGAAAAACTCTGTTTGCCCCCTTAGGGATGCCTTTCAGGTTAAAATGGCTAAAATTGACATTTTGTGCTTATTAAAAAAATTTGATGCTTTGGATTTTTATAAAACTTTCTGAAAAGTTGTAACTAACTGATTTCTATATAATTTTGTTTGTCTATATTTCACAATAACTCTTCATTGTGCCCCAGGGGCTTTTTTAGGGCTAATAAAATCACTCCATTTTTGGGACTATTTTACCATATTTGTCCAAAATTTTCTGTGTATGTCTATTTAGCAGTTTTGCATGGTGTTGAACTCAAATTTAAATATGTTAAGGCCTTGGGGACATTTCGGGGCTACATGAGAGAGGAGCAAATGATGGACTTAGCCATTTCTTTTTTTTGCATGGTGCAGAACTCAAATTTACATATATTAAGACCTAAAACTGTACCGTTTGTTCATTTTCACCAGGATTCGACGTCCCTTGGGCACTTTTGGGTCTTTTGGGGCTAAATGGGGCCTGAACTTAGTCATTTTTTTATGCCTCATTTACTGTGCACTCACGGGGGACCATTCACTTGTTAACTTTTGAAATCACTACTATATATTAGGTACAATATAATAATCAATATAGAATTAAGTCTATAATAATGAATCCAAAATCTACATAAACTAAAACATATTTTATGTCCGGACAACACCGGATGGCCTACTACCATATAAATGCAATTTTCAAATAATTAGTATGTTGCCAATTGTTATATCTTAAAATTTCTTTTAACATGTCATGTGACCTTTTGAGAGAACTTGAATACCTACTCGACACTGTCCTCAAGTGTTTAAGGTTAATTTTTTGTAGGAGTTCGTCAGGATAACCTGGCATGAGGATACTTCTCCCTACAAGTAAAATAAGCCCCTCCCCCCTCCTGTATGGCTACTCTACACTGGTTTTACAGGGATTGGTGCATCTTTTCTATGTAATGGTGCCTATAGTAACAGCACTAAGCTGGATACTCCACCAGACTAGATGAATTTTTGTCCTGGAATCTAGTAAGACGAAAATACCAAAAGAAAGACATAACATAGTTAACTGGTCAATTAGTGAGAGGAAAATTAATATTCTTAACTTCTTTACTAACTGAACATTTGAGAGATGAAAGTTAAGCAACGTTGACCCTGGTTAGTACTAAATGGGTGATCCACTTATCTTAGCATTGTTTCTAGTCGTCCTGGACTTCTCCTTTACGCTGAACTAAAACAGTGCCTCACAATTACATGCACAGCTGCCTCTATAGAGGGTATCCTTTGTCTTTCGAGACTGAACAGAGGCATTGTGTAGACCTCAAGAAAGGGTCGCTTGAATTTTGAGAACCTAGTAGCTGATGCTCTTTTCTCTTACCTGCAACCTCTTTCCTACAGCCTGTCTCTGCTCTATTGTTATCTTCATGGCAAGGGGCTGAATGAACTCCACCCTATGCTCCCCCTTACCAAACTTTCACAAAAAAACAGTCGACTAGCTACAACCACTATATAAATGATTTCCCCCACTCTCTATCCGAGCCTAAATCTAAACACACATTCCATGAATAAAACTTCTTTCCCAGAACTGCCCACCTTTGAAACACTGTTCCACTGGCCTGCCTCCACATTGAATACAACACGGTAGCCTTCAAATCCAATGTAAACAAGTTCTTGTTGAACCGTTCCTATAAATAATCAAAGTCTACCCAACTTACACCATTAACGATTACTACACTACCACCTTACATTCATTAACGCTTATCCTCGAGTGGCCTTCTGGCCTTGATAAGTGGTGCCTCCAAAGTAAAAAAAAAAAAAGTAAAATGAAACAATTGAGTTGCCTCTAGAAATGAATGTTCTCTTATTTTCATTAATGTCTTCAAACTTATAACTTGACTTGAAGAAGTTCAGCTGGTTTCTAGCTTGAACTGAAATATGTCTGCAAATGTGTAGCCAAATTGTGGTTTGAGTCATGCCTATTATATCGATGACTATATGCCTAAATGAATCAATGGTTTATTACCATGTGTTGCGTTATTAGCATAAGGCACAGCGGGAAAAAGTTGAATTGTTACATTTAAATTATCTTTTTTTATCCCCTATGCTCAGATCCCTGTTTTAACCCAGTTGAAATGAATGGCTCTCACCTTGAAGAAACATCATGTTTGGAGAAGTTCTTGGGACTGATCTTTATCCCGGATTTAAAATACAAGACTTATATCCACTCTCTTGCTCAAGTCATTTAAAAACTGTTGAATTATGTTACAGGGGTTAAAATTTATCTTTTAATTCAGAAAAAGTTTTATTTCACGAAAATCTGGAATGACTGCCAAAATAGAAATAGAAAATTGTAGAAAAATCAGGAAGGTTCCAGTAGTTTCTAGAACTTTCTATAAAGATGGAGATGGTTCTAAAATGTTCTGTTACTGGTTGGTGCTCCCTAAAAAAACAACAGGTTTTCATGCTAGCTAGACAGTTGTGTTTTTTGAAATTTCAATGAACAGAGTTGTCATAGCTCTACTATTATATAAAAGTCTGTGTGTGTGTGTGTGTGTGTGTGTGTGTGTGTGTGTCTGTGTCTGTGTCTGTGCCTGTGTATGTGGCTGAGTCTATCTTTTGCTAATTTCACACAAACCTAATTCATATGTCTGGCAGTTTTTTTATATGTTTTGTACAGAAATTCATCTGATAAGTATTGAAAATCGAAAAGATCCTAAAAAACAGTTTTTTTCTTATAGATTCAAAAGAAGAATTCTAACAAGGAAATTTTTTAAAAATCATATCGGAAAGGGAAATAATAAAATCTTAGCCAAGTATTTGTTCTTATAAAAAAACAGAATTACACAGAAGGGAACAATCCACTGGTTTGTGATTTCTTGATGAACATACCGAGCTATTTTCTTCATCCTCCATCTTCTGGTTTCCGTCACCTGTACTTGGGATAAGATCCTGACCTTGCTCACAACACTGAAGAAATTCTTCAGGGTACTTTTTGGAGCACATGTTGCTGATCATATATGGTAACTCGGATTCATACGTTCATAAGGTCCGTACACCATATATGTCATCACTTTTGCATGAAAGTCAGGAATCTGCATATATGCAGAGATCCATTTGTTCTCGTTGAACTTTGCCCTCTGGGGCTTGATAGATGAGGAGGATGAGGAGGATGAGGATGTAGAAGTCCTCCCATTTGGTATTCAATTCTGTACAGGAAAGCCCTCAACCTGCCAAATCCTCCTTTTTTAATAAATTCCATTAGCTTTTGTTAGCTTCTGTCTAAAAACCCTAGCAATAATATCTGGACGATTCTGAATTTCTTATCCTTGAAGAAAATTTTCTGTAATTCCCATCCACTTTGGATGAGGAAGAAGTTGGCTCGGCCCATTCGCCGACCATAATGAACTGCCCCATTAAGTAAACACTTCATTAAATCTCCACACTAACGTTCTGTACTTGCAATAACCCTGATCCCTGAGTGGCTTCCGGGCCTTGATAAGTGGTGACCACCGTGTACAAAAAAAAAAAAAAATAATAACTAAAAAAATAAGCAATAGCATCACTTTGGTGCTCAAACATGTATCGAGAGCCTTCTTTGTAAGTTGCCAGAAGGACCACTCATTGACCAGTCTGTTCTGGATTCCCATCCTCCCTAAGAATTTAATCCCTAAAGTTGCCATAATTGTCAGCTCTCAAGGCTCCCCTCTCAGCAACTGTAAATGTTCTGTTTCAATCTTGCAGTACACATCCACCAGCCATTGTTGAAACAGCCTTCAGTACCGGAGTACCGGAGAAAATAGTTTCCAGACCAAGTCATCAAATAGTAGAAATAAAACTGCTGTTATGTAACTTTTCACCTAGTGGATGCCTTCATGTGGATATTGTAAGATGGATAACCATAGAGGTATATTAACGGGTACATTAAACTTTCCTAGAGAAGATTTAGTTCGGAGATCCTTTTCAATGCATTATTTTGAAACCGCAAAACAATATCTCAGTTTGCTGTTGGTTCGTTCTCCATTAATATTCCAATCTCATACATTGTTGTTGGAACATTGACTCACTGGATGCTCTTCTTGCGGTCTGCGGTCTTCGCTTATGAAAACTTTGTGTTCTTCCAATTTTTCTTCTTCAATCCTCTCCTTTATTGTTTTCAGTTGACAAATAAAGCTGTTGTTCTCATGTAAAAATTCAGTCAGCCTTCAGAGAATGTCTTGATTGAGTTTACTGTCACGTCCCCGACTATGTAGTTCCTCTTTCAGACTATTCAGAAAGTAGATTTCAATAAACGTTGCTGCTCCATCTTCAGGTGGCAACAGACTCCCCATTTTGTGGCAAACCTGGCCTCTATTTCATAAAGAAGGATTCCATCCATGTACCGCTGCATTATTGCGACTAAATCAAATCATTGTAACTACGTAGATTTTGCAGGAACTCTTTAGAGATGGGACCTTTGTTTAAGGGCAAATTTTGCGGCAACTGAGGCAGTGGTAGAAAGCTATCAAGTAGAACCTTGGTAGAACAACAACAAACAGGTGTCTCTCCTTTTAATTTTACAGCTAAGCAATGCTGACATGCTTTGTCCATTTTTTCTATGTCAGCTGTAGTGAAAGAGTCATTTTTGTTGTAGAGAAATCCTTTTCCATTGCACTTTTATATTTCTTGTTGTCTCAAAGCGGCCATTCGTTGTCTAGCTGCCTCTTTTTCTGTCATTTGTCGGGGCAAAGTCATACTCTCTATTTTTGAAACCTCTCTCGCTCACGGCCTTGGGATAGGCGAAAGAATCGTTCAGTTTCTGATTCATTCTCTCGTCTTTGAGCTTCTCTCAATTCACCTCGGGTTTTTTTACACGGTGGTCACCATTTATCAAGGCCCGGAAGCCACTTATGGATAAGGGTTATTGAAGTGTTTACTTGAGGTGGCGGTTCATTAGGAATTTGTTTACGTTGGACTTGAAGACATCCAGGTTGTAGTCAGGTGGGAAGCAGGCAAACGGAACAGAGTTCCACAGGCGTGCAGTTCTAAGAAAGGAGCTTTGTTCATGGAATCTACGTTTTGATTTAGGCACAGATAAAGAGTGGGGCTACGTCTTCTTTTTGTTTCCTTGTCTGTTTCATTTACTCTTCGTCTTGATTCTCTCCCTGACCTTATTTACGTTTTGTTGTTTCCTTGTTTGTTTCATTTGCGTGTATTGCTTTCCTTTTCCGACCATCCTTTTGCCTTTTCTTAAATTTCTTCTTGCGATGAATTTAACTGCCTTTTCAGCATGTCTAGTTCTGTCAGCTTCACATTGGGTTGCTCTTTCCAAATTTGTTAATCTTGCTCTCCTTTCTCTTTGACGTATTCTGTTGAGCTCCAGACGTCTTTTTCTGCGTGAAACATTTTCATTGGGGCGAATTGGTCTATATCTATTAGCTATATATAGCTTGCCACTCTTTCTTCCTCTGTTTCGTTTCTATTTCGTTTGGGTGGCATCCTTAGTGCGTATCTGAAAGGGGAAAGTATTGTCTTAAATTTTTCAAAAGAATTATATGCATCTCAAGAAAAAGATAGGAATCCTTAATGATCCGTTACATTGTTTTTAGAAGCGATATTTTGGAAGGTCAAAGTTAAGAGATACAGTGCAATATAGCGCGATAAATGTTTGCCTGTGTTAGAGACCGCTATCATGCCACATTTCATCAGAATTGTTTAAGGAGATGCGGGTAAAGGAGGGTGATCTCATTCACATTCACAAATAAGTTGGCCGGTGCCGTGGTGGCGGCCCACGGGATGGTGGCAAACCCCAACTTAATGTGTACCACCAAATGTGACCTTAAACTTTGACCTTGAAAAATGGTTCGCACCATCCCTAGGTTGTAGACCATCATCATTTCAAGTTTGGTCATGATCGGTCCAGTGGTATGGGCTGTACAAGAGTATATATACATAGGTTATGACCTTGATCTTTGACCTTAACCTTGAAAAATGGTGTGCACCATCCTTGGGTAGGGGACCATCATTATGCCAAGTTTAGTCATGGTCAGTCCAGTTGTGTGGGCTGTAACACCATTACTTATATATATATATATATATATATATATATATATATATATATATATATATATATATATATATATATATATATACACACACGCACACATATATATATATATATATATATATATAGAGAGAGAGAGAGAGAGAGAGAGAGAGTGAGAGAGAGAGAGAGAGAGAATTAAAAAGGAACAAACCAAATTATGTGTTCATCAACATTTCTTCTTTATTTCGAAACTTCCTTTTGTTGGAATACTATTTACGTTATTCTCATTATATATATATATTTAAAAAAATAATAAATAAATAAATAAATAAATAATACATCCAAATAAAAAATGGGCAACTTTCTAAGAAAAACACCGGATCTCCAAGGCGGAGACGTTAACCTTAATAGCGTTTAAAAGATCAATAACAAAAACTACGTAAATAGATTAACGATAAAAAACTAAAACAGAAAATTGTCTATGTCATCATAGCGTAATGGGTTAGGGCGCTGGTCTGAAATACATAAGGTCCGGGGTTCGCTGAAGTGGAGTAGGGCTCCGAAACATGCGTGTCCGTAGATTACTATTTAAAAAAAATAAATAAATAATGCGTCCAAATAAACAATGGGCGACTTTCTAAGAAAAACACCGGATCTCCGAAGCGAAGCGGAGACATTAACCTTAATATATATATATATATTATAATGTTGTTTTGACAAAATATGATTTTTCAATTACATTTCACTTTTTGTGTATAAGAAACCTTGTTGTTTAGAAGCTCAATGTATGTAAAATATGACAACAGAGAATATATAAAATAATAACAGTGTAGTTACATTCCTAGAATTTCTATTTCTTTCTGAAGTGTATATGCACGAAAAGAGACGGTATTGACATAATAATAACCGTTTGTTTATGCATAGTGAAACGTATCGGTTAAAAATGTACAGAAATTCTATTATACTGGACTAACTGTTATGAATGAAAAATAAATATTTTGATGTGGGAATGTAACGATACTATTATGCTTATATATATATATATATATATATATATATATATATATATATGTATATATATATATATATATATATGTATGTATATATATATATGTATATATATATATATATATATATATATATATATATATATATATATATATATATATATATATATAGGAGACACTAAAATAGATTAATATTGTTAAACGAATGAATGATTCTGTATTCACGTATATATAGTTTTTGTGCCTTCATTTTCTACTTTCATTGCCTCCTATATAAGCTCCAAATATAATCCCGATGAGTCTCCTTTATAGAATTGAAATCACTCTCTTCTCTTATCTCACCAAGGTACATATATATATATATATATATATATATATATATATATATATGTGTGTGTGTGTGTATGTGTGTGGGTGTGGGTGTGTGTTAATAATGCAATCAAAAGCATGTAGTGTTTACCTGATATACGCAATGGTAAACTTTAATCTTATATAAATATCAGTGTTTATATATAGATAATTTAATCCCAACCGAATAAAAAATCTCAACACGCAACTTTATATATATATATAAATATATATATATATATATATATATATTATATATATATATTATATATATATATTTTATATATACATATATATATATATTATATATATATGTATATATGTATATATATATATTATATATATATAACGAGCTCGACCTACGTATTGAGCACTTGTGAAGTAAATACTTAAAGTTTACGCATAAATCTATACTTTCGTATATTAAATTTGTGTGAGTAAATGAAGTAGTTATATATATATATATATATATATATATATATATATATATATATATATATGTATCGTCAAAGATTGAGAGTTCAATATTGAAACGTTGTTTTAATTTGAATAAAATAAAATACGGATCAAATGCGATTGAAAGCCAAATCACAACATAATATTAGGAAAATAAACAAATATTTTACTTGTTTGAAATTTATCATAAATATATATCGAAGGTCGCCTTCTTCTTCAGTGTGATTTTTCCTTTTTCTTCTTTCTTGCCATGTTGTTAATTTGGAGAAAGTAGTCTGTATAGAGCCGCGCGTTGTATCTGGCGGTTGTATTTTGAACTGTGCGCAGGTAACGCGAGAATAACGTCAAAGAATGAGAGTTCAATATAGAAACGTTGTTTTAATTTGTATAAAACAAAATACGCATTTAGTGCGCTTGAAAGCCAAATCACAACGTAATATTAGGAAAATAAATATTTTACTTCTTGTAACACCTAACACACTGAAGATGAAGTCCACCTTCGAAATATATTTGTGATAAATTTCAAACAAGTAAAATATTTGTTTATTTTCCTAATACGCTGTGATTTAGTTTCCAGCGCACTTGATGTGTATTTTATTATATATTCAGATTTTTCTGACAAACCCCTGTACAGAGAGACCTTAGACACTCGAGGATAGTGTCTAGTAGGCATGTTTGTGTGTGTGTGTCCAAATAAAAAGTTATAGTGCTCAATACGTGGATAGAGCTAGGTAGTAAATTATGACAATATATATATATATATATATATATATATATATATATATATATATTTCTCTTTTGTTTTATTTTACTACAGTCGAAGTTCTCAGAAATCAAGGGGTCCACGACCTGAGGCTAACACTTGAAGTCTATATGAGATACATAGATATTCGAATGTTCCATTAAAGTTCTTTATATCTCAAGCACTGAGTTAGTAAAGAAATTGAGAACATAATTTTCCTTTCCCCCAATTTTTATACATTGTAGTATATCTTTCATGTTGGTCTCATGGTCTTACTGGATTCCAGGACAAGAATTTATCTAGCCTGGTGGAGTATTCAGCTTCGTGCTATTACTTGAGGTAATATCACTTGGAGAAGGTGCACCATTCCTCGAAAAAGCTGTCGGGTAGCCGTAGTGAGGAGATCTTATTTGGGCTGCGAATACTATGTGATTTTGAATATTTGGTCAGGGTTTACTTCTATGGAAAAAGTATCCTCATGCCAGATTTTTCTGACAAACCCCTGTACAGAGAGGCCTTAGACACTCGAGGATAGTGTATAGTAGGCATGTTTGTGTGTGTGTGTGTGTGTGTGTCCAAATAAAAAGTTAGAAAGAGATATATTTTATGCATTCAGTATTTACTTCATCAGTGCTCAATACGTGGATAGAGCTAGGTAGTAAATTATGACAATATATATATATATATATATATATATATATATATATATATATATATATATATATATATATGCCAATTAAGCTACACATATGGTTGCATGTTCCATTTTTATCTTTTTTTGCCCTGTTCAGTGAATCCTTCTAGACTAAGGCAATTTTTACTTTTGTTCAAATCGAGAGCCTCCATTTTAGGTGAGATGGATTTTTCCCTACAAGTAAACAGTAACTCCAACAATAAGATTCTCTTTCACTTTGCTCTCGATTCTTCTATTGTATTTAAAAGCCCAAAGAATCGCAAAGTGGAAATGACACCTTGAAATACAACTCAGCAAAACACTGGGGACAGAGACGAAGGATGATAGGGTGGCCGGAAGTTGGCGGCGGGTTATAGGATTTTTGTTTTCTTCTTTAAAAAAAGAAAGAAAGAAAAGAAACGGAAACTTTTTCAAGTATAAAACTCTCAAGGGAGTTCACCTGCAACAGAGACGTTGCATATCTATCTCTCCATCTGTGTCTGCCTCATCTTTTAAAGTCACACACAAGATGACGAGTTAAAAGTGTTTAGAAAACCAGTGACTATAAAATTTAAACAATAATACAAATAATTACCCCCCTTATTGGAGATAAATCTCCCTCGAATAAGAACTGTGTAATCTATAGATACCTATGAAAAAAAAACAAAAAAAAACATCAATATTTTATTATATTAAAGCTGAGTTTATCCACATTTGGTAAATTAAAATGATAGAATGAAATTTTAACATTTTTTTCTTTTTTGTTTTGTAACTCTAGGCAGAAACCAAAGATTCTACTGCAGACTTATCAGGTACGCTTTTAAAATAATTTTTTATTCCATTAAAAATAATTAAGTTTTTTTTACAAATCCTACAACTCTTAAAAAGGTTGCTTCTTGAAAAATTATATTTCAGTAAATATTTATTTTCTTTAAAAATTATATTTCAATAAATATTTTTGTTTTCTTTAATAATTATATTTCAATTAATATTCGATTAATTTATTATGTAAACGTTAAAGACATTCACCTGCTATCTCATATATTCCAACTGAGAGATTTTTTGAAGAGTCTAACCATCCTTTTAAGTGCAAATTTTGTCTGTGTATGTTTGTATGTCCAGCTACAAGTAAAATTATGAAACAAACATGAAGTTGGTATGTTCTTGATTGGCGTGCCTGGATAAGTATTTAAAATTAAACAAACAAAAAAATTATTCATTTTTTGACCAGCACACATTTCGTCTGAGGTCAATTATTTTATGTGCTATCATGCAAAATGTAAATTATATTCGTTGGTTTCGGGATTGAGTTATGTTTGAAAAATTGTTCTAATTAACCGTAATTTACAAATTGTTTACAAGGTCATCCATATCTTATTAAGTTTTTCTATTACACTGGTTGATTGTACGTTGCTTAATCTTTCATTCTTTTTAGACAGTTTTTTATCACTCCAGCTTCCGTTGTTCTCTCCCTCTCCTTGTGTTTATTTACAGTCAAAGGTAATAAAAATAATCATAATGCGGAATTTGAATTATTTACACCCGACTGTCGTTCAAGTGCTCGTCTGGGCTCCAATCTATGGTCCCCCTGTCCTGACTCTCACGAAATACACTTGTTTAGCTGAAACCACTATCAATAATTTCCCCCACTCTTTACCTGTGCCTAAACCTAAACGTAGATTCCATGAACAAAGCTTCTCTCTTAGAACTGCACACTTTTGGAACTCTGTTCCGTTTTCCTGCTTTTCAGCTGACTACAATATGGTTGTCGTCAAGTCCAACGTAAACAAATTTTTGCTGAGTCTTCCTCTTAAGTAATCCAATTTACCAAATTTCCACTACTAACGATGACTATGACATGTTCTCTTTGTCCACTGTACACTTATTAACCCTTATCCTCGAGTGGCCTCCGGGCCTCCGGGCCTTGATAAGTAGTGATCTCTTTGTAAAAAGAAAAAAAATATAAGGAATCTGCACAGAATTTCAAATGAAACCCTTCATTTCATCCACACCGCGAGGCACGATTGGGTAGAAGTCTTAAGTAATTCACAATTATATTCTTAGTATCGTCTGCAATGAAGATTGAACCTTTAACCTCCAAAAAAGTGTCAGTCAGAACTGAATTTTACCTAGTTCTTTATCCATTATGTAACAGGTTTTTACAGAAATATAATACAGAAGATTGGAGTCATCCATATAATATTCTGTTTTTCCTTTTTTAGGTCATCTATATGTTACACTTTGAAAAATGCCAAATACAATTTTTGAAGGCTAAACTGCTTAAAAAAAAAAAAGCCAAAATCCGTGAATTTGGTTTTAAAAAGACCAATCTGGCAAACCTGGACAAGAATATGAGAGTTACCTCCCTTTCTCATTTTGTATATCATTATAATAATAATAATATATGACTAACGGGACCTGTGGAAAATCCACAGGGGACTGATTCATATGTAATATATTGATGTTGGCATTTTGTAGATATTCGCTCTGATATTATTGTAGCTATTTTGTTAAAACTGTAAAAGTATTTATCCAAGCTAGCAGAGACGCCCAGCATAGCCAGGTCATCAAATACGCTTAAATATGATATTTTAATTCTTGCAGATTTCATATATATTATTACCGAGTTAATGTTCTATCGATTTTTATATATTATAAAATCGCGATTTTAAAAATAAAAAAAATATATCTATATGACTTGGGTTCATCAGCTTAAATCGAAACTGAATCCCAAACTTGGAGTGTCATCAGCTATAATCAAAACTGAAGCCAAGACTTATAAAGAATTTTTAGTAAAATTTATAAAAAAAATTAAATGACTTGAGTTAGAGTTTAATCTATGTGTCAACATGATAATTGCTGCCCAAGATCAAAGCTTGATGACAAAAGATTTTTTTAAAAAAATGAGTGGTAATAGCAATGACAACAAGTGAAGGTTCTGCCACACAGAAATAAAGAGTTTTAAGATTCTGCTGATTGATAATGCGACTCAGTGGAGTGCGTAAATATGTAAAAAAATTGAAATGTAGTAGGTATTCATCGGACTAGAAAGAAGAGTCGGAAATAATGATGCGTTCCAAGCGCTCTCCGGTCAAAAACCAGACACAAAACAACTTGCTGCGACTACTAAAATCAATTGTTCGCATGTAGCAATGAGAAACTTAGCGACGACATGGAATAGAGAGGGCGGCAATTGACAGTGGTCAGTGGACAAGTGAGCAGTGTCCCAACACCCGGGCGCGTGTCTGTTTTCTCTCCTTCTGCCTCTGACAAGCTACCCGCTTTGTTTATATCAGTCTCGAGTTCCCCGATGCACCTGCGATATCAACGGCTTTAACCTGTGACCCCCATCAACATGTACATCCGGCCTCCACTACTGTTGACAATTCAACACATGCAGATGTTTCCGCACAATGCACTGTGCAACAATAAGTCATACAACATTTACTATGACTAAGCATCTCTTACTTATATGTACCTAGAGAATGGAGTTGTTAGACCTGACATAGTGAATATGAGACAAAAAGGAGAAAGTAGCAACCCAACTAGAAGTCAATGATGCTGGCTTAAGCAGAGGTGAGAGGAAGAAGATAACAAGGTACTACATGTACGACATGGAAAAAAAAATTGGAATCTTAGGAAGATTTCCACCATTCCACTAATTATAAGAGCAAGTGGAATCATGAAAAATAATTTCAAAAACTACCTGGTCAACATACCCGGTGAACCATGAGCAAGAGAGATACAAACAATTGCACTTAAATAGACGGTTAGAATCTATAAAAGATTTGTCGGTAAGAGTGTCTGTAGAAGTGGGTGAATGCCTGTCATCTGGTAGGATGCCCTATCCCCAGCAAAAACAAAATAAGGAGAACAATTAAAAAAACAAAAAACAAAAAAACAAACAGACATGCAGTTTTACATATAGAAAAGATATGTAGGCTGGGTGATAACTTTGTTATTTAGCTAATGAGACGTTACCCACTTTAACAGATATGCTATAAATCACTGAGTTCTATATATTCCTGGGTTTTCTATAGATGGTACCAAACCATCTGTCAGGTTCTAATTTGAGATTTTAATTGTATTTAAGTTAAGGTCTTTGACATATTCAGTGTCCACTTGCTAATTGGTAAAATAGGTTTTTCTTTTCATCTTTATATGAACAAAAAGAGAAGTTAAGCTTATGAGTCACAAAAGCTCATCTTAAATTTGCGCCCCGCCTCCCCAATAAAATGCATCATTCAATACATAAAATATGTTCAATCCATGGATGTCATGTTCTATATCTCTATTTCTCATTGGCCGAAATTTCTATATCTCTATTTCTCATTGGCCAAAATTTCTATATCTCTATTTCTCATTGGCCGAAATTTTTATATCTCTATTTCTCATTGGCTGACATTTCTATATCACTATTTCTCATTGGCCGAAATTTCTATGTCTCTATTTCTCATTGGCCGAAATTTCTATGTCTCTATTTCTCATTGGCCGAAATTTCTATATCTCTATTTCTCATTGGCCGAAATTTTTATATCTCTATTTTTCATTGGCCGAAATTTCTATATCTCTATTTCTCATTGGCCGAAATTTCTATATCTGTATTGCTCATTGGCTGAATTTTTTATATCTCTATTGCTCACTGGCTGAAATTTCTATATCTCTATTTCTCATTGGATGAAATTTCTATCTCTCTATTTCTCATTGGCCAAAATTTCTATATCACTATTTCTTATTGGCTAAAATTTCTATATCACTATTTCCAATTGGCTAAAATTTCTATATCACTATTTCTCATTGGCTGAAATTTCTATATCTCTATTTCTCATTGGCTGAAATTTCTATATCTCTATTTCTTATTGGTTAAAATTATTGTAGAAAATTGTGAATCAATTTTAACAGCTGAGGATCATAACTAAAGAAAACATATATTTATATAGGATAGTATGTGTGTTATTTATTTTGTGTGCCATGCTTACATCCAAGTGACTGTCGTTTAATTTTTATGGACTTCCATTTCTTGTAATAAGTAATTTTACCGATAATTCTTTATAAGTTTTAGTTTTGGTTTCGATTATAACTGATGGCACTCCAATAATCTATTTTTTTTTATAAATAATTTTATCAAGAATTCTTCATAAGTTTTGGTTTCGCTTTTGATTATAGCTGAAGGAAGTCAAGTTATATATATATAAAACTATTTTTTTCATAAGTTTTGGTTTTGGTTTCGATTCAAGCTGATACACTCAGGTTATGTGGGTGTTTTTTTTTATTTTTGAAATCGCAACTTTATAATATAGAAAAATCAATAGAATATTAACTCTAATTGACATTTTATTTCTGTAAAAGATCTTCTTATGTATGCTTTGGAAGTCTTTAAACTGTTTATTCCTGACTAAGTGACTATCATTCTTTCTTTTTGCACTAAATAAAATAAAATAAAGCAGATTAAGTGAATAATATAGCCGAGACCCGGATTTACCGAAAACTTACATAGTGACCTATATTGCTTGAGTCTAACATTTAATCATTGACAGTTCACATACTTCAAAATCTTCTTATGTGTGATTTTGAAGTTTTTAAACTGTCTCTTCTAGACTACTAAAAAGTGTGTGCGTGGGAGTGTGTGTTTAGTATTTTTGTGTGTGTATGTGCGTGTGTGTGTGTGTGTGCGTTACCGAGTGTGTGTGCGTGCATGTGTGTGTGCGTGCATGTGTACGCATGTGTGTGTGTGTGTGTCCGTGTGTATGCATGTGTGTGTGTGTGTGTTTGGTTGTGCGTATGTGCGTGTATGTGAATGTGTGAGCATGTCTGTGCGTGTATGTGTGCGTGTGCATTGGCGAGTGTGTGTGTGTGTGTGTGTGTGCGCGCACGCGCGTTGGTAAGTGTGTATGCGTGTACGCGTGTACCTCTGTGATACAAATCAGTGTAATACTTGCATCAACAAGACTCAGCTATGCGTGGTCGGATGGGTACAGCTGAGTTTTTTTTTTTTTTAAAGCAAACCATTTTTAAACAAATTTGAGTTTTTTCCAATATCACCATGTTAAGAACGGCTTCCTAAAATTTTGCAAGTTTTAATTATTCGGAGATCTCTCTCGTGTTTTCAGCCTGTTTCCAAGAGGGACTCGTGATATCGTCGATGTTCACTTAGCTACAAATTTGATTTTCTTATTTTAAAATAAATTTACTGGATCAATTTACATGACTTTTGATGAGGACATCATACAGATTTCTCTTTATTTTTGTTTTTATTTTTATTATCCGGAGGATTCTTAACAAGTACCAAGGTGTCTACTGAGTGGATATATCGCATTAGAAGATTGTTTTAGACTTTTTTTCTTTGGATAATCTTTCGGATAATGAAGCTTGTTTTAAGATTTCCTCTTTTTCTTTTTTTTTTTTTTACAAAGGCATCACCACATTATGAAGGCCCAGATGCCACTCAAGGATAAGGGTTAAAGAGTGTACAGTAGAAATTGGTCAATATAGTAATCATTAGTAATGAAAATTTGGTAAATTTGATAACTTATATGGAACGGCTCATCAAGAACTTATTTACTTTAGACTTGAACACAACCATATTGTAGTCAGCCGGAAAGCAGGAAAACGGAAGACAATTCCACAGGCGTGCAGTTCTAAGAAAGAAGCTTTGTTCATGGAATCTACGTTTAGGTTTAGGCACAGATAAAGAGTGGGGGAAATTATTGATAGTGTTTACAGCTAGACGAGTGTTTCTTGTGAAAGTTTGGCGTGCATGAATGTATTTCAGCTAGCTCTCCTTGATAGTACCTATTTATAATGCCTCCCCACGGGACAGAGTTAGACACCAGGGTCGTTTTTTTAACGTGGAGAAAAGGTACAAAAATAAAAAAAATTATCTCAGTCGTGAAGGACTGCTCCTCCACCGAAAGAGAACAAGAAATGGAAGTGCAGCATCTGAAGAACAGATACTCTGTCCTTGATAGTAGCATTTAGACTGCAGATTTAACCCTACACCGAAGAAGGAGAGATTATCTATATTTATATCTGTTCGTCTTTGAGCATCTTTACCTACGTATCACTGGTCATTTATTCTCTTGCCAATAGCCATCCTCAAGAGATCCTTACAGGTGGCTTGTTTGTTTCGTGTTCTCATTAAAATCGCCAAGACGGCAAAAAAGGGTTAATGAATCCTGATTTTGATCGTGAGAAAGTAGCAGCTGGCTATGTTCGCTGGAACAGACATTTCCATTTTTATTTTGCGTTCGAAAAGATATTTTTATGGCTAAAAATGTTAGACTAGACACAAATACTTAGAATTCTTTAAAAGCAAGAAGAAAAATAACGGATATTTAAAATTTCGAAAAAAAAATAAAGTCGTTTTAGAGTTTACGTGTTGTTGTTGTTGTTGTTGTTGTCATCTTGGTTTTTGAAACGGTTCAGGTGGAATTCTACATCTAAACAAAAATAAAGTGAAAGAGTTTAAATTTTGAGCTGTGTAAGATGGAGTTCTATACCCAAACAAAACTAAAGAAGAACAGTTCAATTTTGGTAGGGGGGGGAGGAGTTCTGTCGACTTAAAAATTAAGTGGAACAGCTTATATTTTCAAGGCATCGGTTAATGGGTTAAAGTTCCACATTTGAACAAGAATAAAATGGAAGGGTTTAAATTTTGAAAGGTTGAGCTAAAATTTTACATCTAAACAAAAATAAAATGGAAGAGTTTAATTTTTAGCGGGGGGGGGGGTGAGAGGGTGGTTCTACATTTAAGCAAAAACCACTGTCATTCATTTCCCCCACTTTTTATCTGTGCTTAAATCAAAGTGTAGATTCCATGAGCAAAGCTTCCTTCTTAGAAGTGCACGACTATGGAACTCTCTTCCGTTTGTCTGTTTCCCACGTGACTACAACTTGGATGTCTTCAAGTCCAACATAAACAAATTCCTGATGAACCGCTCTCTTAAGTAAAACACTTTATCAAATCTCCAATACTAACGATTACTACGATACTATCCCATTGATTACTGTACATGCAATAACCCTTATCCCCGAGTAGCTTCCGGGCCTTGATAAGTGGTGATCTCCATGTAAATAAAAAAATTAAAAAATATATAAAATAAAGCGGAAGAGTTTAAATTTTATAAGGGGTGACATGAAGTTCTGTATGTAAACAAAAATATAGTGGAAGAGTTCATTCTTGGGAAGGGTTGAAGATTTGCATTTAAGCAAAATAAAGTTGAATTAAAATTAATATAAATCCACTGTTAACAGACATTAGGAAAATGAAATTAAAAACATGAGGGTTAAAAGATCAGACATTATTTTTTATTTTTTAATAAATATTTATTTATTTAAAATTTCTAAGTTTCGATTTATACAAAAAGCCTTCATCAGGAAAGTGTAGACAATACTTGCCATGGTGTTTGGTGCAGTCTCTAGTTGTCGAAGATAGAGGTTATATCATCCAGTTCAGTGTGCTAGTGTTCGATCATGCACACATGTGTTAAAATTAATAGAAATCCAATTAAGGAAAAATTATCTAAAACTTCCTGATGAAGGCTTTTGTATGAGCCGAAATTATTGATAAATGTTTATTTTAAAAATAATAATAATAATGCAGGTGTTTGGTCTTTTTAAAACAGATAAGTTTAATAATTTTAAAATTGCATTTTTTGTATCTGGGAGCGGGAGGGGGCTTTGTTCGCCCTTCTGTCACACTTCAGTTTGTAATATCACTTTAGTTGATTACGAGAAAAAAAGTTACACGTTGAGTTAACCGTTGAGCTCAAGTTAGATTGTTTGAATCAGAAAAAAAATATTCTGATACAAAACCTATCAAAGAATACTGCCAGACACATAAAGTACTTTTGTGTGAAATTTCATAAAAATCGGCCAGCCGTTTTGGGTTCCATAGAGAACGAACTCACAGACATCGAGACAAAGATCCTTTTATATAATAGTAGGTGTAATATTTGAAAGGGACGCCAATCATCTGACCTCCGAGCCAAGATCACAGTGTAATATCTGTTTCGATGCAACACTTCACCTTTTCTTCCTTCAGTCAGTGGAGGAGAAATCTTTCATGACGAAAACAATTTTTATTTTTGTTCCTCTCCAGAGAGACCCTTTTTGGGGAGCTGGATTCTTCCCCACATAAAAAACGATCTTGTGTCCAACTCTGCCCTCGTTGGGAGGCAAGTCAATATGAACAGATATCTCTGAAAAATACATATGTTGTCGAAATATGGTTAATCATGCTTCTGGTTCTTAAACAGGAACATGTCTTCCAATGGATTATTTGGAAATTACATTTTCGTTGGTTTGCCATAGTTAAGGTTGAGATAACATTTATTTTGGTCTGTCACATGAAAGTTTGCAATAACATATGCGTTCGTCTGTCATTATTACTTTTAAACAATATTTTTATAAACCTCATTTATTTCTGTTTGAAATGACATTTTCATTACTGCCACGTTAAGGTCGAAATAACATTTTTGTCGGTCTGTCATTTCTTAGTTTTAAATAGTATTTTCATATTATGGCATGCTTATGTTTAAAATGACATATACATCAGTTTGTCACGCTTAAATTTTAAATCTTACTTTTGTTAGTCTTTCACACTTAAATTTGAAAAATCATTTTCGTTGGTTTGTCATAATTATATTTGATTTCAGTCAGCTTATCAAACTTTAGTCTAATTTTTTTGTTAGTCCTTTACACATATTTGAAATAGTATTTTCATTGGTCTGTCACTGTATAGTTTTAAATAGTATTTTCATTGGTCTGTCACTGTATAGTTTTAAATAGTATTTTCATTGGTCTGTCACTGTATAGTTTTAAATAGTATTTTCATTGGTCTGTCACTGTATAGTTTTAAATAGTATTTTCATTGGTCAGTCACTGTATAGTTTTAAATAGTATTTTCATTGGTCTGTCACTGTATAGTTTTAAATAGTATTTTCATTGGTCTGTCACTGTATAGTTTTAAATAGTATTTTCATTGGTCTGTCACTGTATAGTTTTAAATAGTATTTTCATTGGTCAGTCACACTTATGTTTGAAACACTATTATGATTGGTCTGTCATACTTGTGTTTGAAATGATATTTTCCTTGGTCTGTAACACTTGTGCTTGTAATGATATTTTCCTTGGTCTGTCACACTTATGTTTCAAATAGTATTTACATTGGTCTGTCACACTTATGTTATAAACGGTATTTTCGTGGTTCTGTCATTATATAATTTTAAATAGTATTTTCATTGGTCTATAATACTTATGTTTGAAATGGTATTTTCATTGGTCTGTCACTGTATATTTTCAATAGTATTTACATTATTCTTTCACTACATTTTAAATAGTATTTTAATTGGTCTGTTACACTTATGTTTGAAATGGTATTTTGGTCTGTCATTGTACATTTTTAGTATTTACTATGTCACAATTATTTTTAAATGGTATTTTCATTGGTCTGTAACTGTACATTTTCAATAGTATTTACATTGGTCTGTCACATTTATGTTGAAATGGTATTTTCATTGGTCTGTCACTGTACATTTTCAATAGTATTTACATTGGTCTGTCACATTTATGTTGAAATGGTATTTTCATTGGTCTGTCATACTTTTGCATTGGAATTTAGTTTGTTGTATGCATCGATTGTATTGGATGAATCATAAAAAATGTCTGTTTTTGCTTTTTTTATTTTCTAAAAGGAAAAAACATGGGATGAATTCAAGAATTTTCTAAAAAAAAATTCTTGTTGTTTGTAATTTATACTTAGTATGTTCATTTCTTTTTTGTTTAATTCTTTCCAAAAAAAATATGAAAACAAAAAATATATTTATATATCAGGTTTGTTATTCTCTTCGTTGGCTGTCTGCATATCGAAATAAAGTCAAAGGTCAAACCGTACTTTAGATTTTGGTTTAAAATTTGAAGAAAATAATTCCAATAAATCAATATTTCTGTTTGTACCAAAATAGGTTGAAGGTGAGAGAGATCGGCAGTTGGGTATGGCTCAACAAATATTTATTTACATTTGACTTGAAGATGACCCCACTGTAGTTGGTTTGAAGAAGGCTCATGGTATTTTGTTCCACATATGAAAAGTTCTAAGAAAAAAAAATATTCATTCCACTTCACATGCACATCAGATCATTTGAATTCTAACGTCTGTTTTGTTAAAAAATTGAATGACAACATTATTTTCACGTCATTGACGCACCATATATTTTGAAATATTGATTCCTATGTCTTGTCTTTTTTACAAAGGCATCACCAATTATCAAGGCCAAGAAGCCACTCGAGGATCAGGATTAACGAGTGTACAGTAGACAATTAAACAATAAAGTAATCATTAGTGATGGAAATTCGGTAAATTTGTTAACTTATATGGAAAAGCTCATCAAAAACTTGTTTACATTAGACTTGAAGACAACCATATTGTAGCCAGCTGAAAAGCAGGAAAACGGAAGACATTTCCATAGGCGTGCAGTTCTAAGAAAGAAGCTTTGTTCATGGAATCTATGTTTAGGTTTAGGCACAGATAAAGAGTGGGGGAAATTATTGATAGTGTTTTCTGCTAGACGGATGTTTCTTGTGAAAGTTTGACGAGGTGGGGGACCATAGATTGAAGCTCAGTCGATCACTTGCCATGAAAATAATGATAAAGCAGAGACAAACTCGCAACATCTCTTCTGTGAGAAAGAGGTTGCAGGGAAAAGAAAAGGACATCCCCTACGAGGCTACAAAGTCTTTCATCAAAACAATCATCTTGAGAAAGTCTGTTACAACGGTGTTTTATATACAGCCTCAGGTATTCTGACATGTCCTCCCATTTAAATACTGACCAGATTCAATGTCTCTTAACTTCCATGGTTTTATTTAGGAAGCGAGGCATTAATGTAGTAGTCATATATTAGTTGTATATGTCAAAATAACAATTTATTATTTTTATAAAGTTCTATTTGAAGAGATATCGAGATCTTTGTGTATAAGGTCAGTTGAAGAAAAATGAAAATGAAACTGCGGCACTAACTCTAGATGGATTTAACCGTCTTCCTCCAGGAGTATGAAATTCATAAGCAGTCTGCAGTTGCATGCATATCCCCATAAGGGGAGATAACAACATAGGTTTTTGCAACTCTTGTAGGGGGGTGTCAACGTCCTTCCATATACAGGACCTTGTATTCCCCAATTGGTCCTTCATCTGGTATTCCCAAATGGTCACATATCAGATACTGACCAAGCTCAACATTGCTTAACTTCTGTAGTCTAATGAGAACCGGTGTGTCAATGTGGTTACGTATATATAAGGTTAGTTGTCTTGATTTTTTGTTTTTTGTGTGTGTTGATGACGTAGCAGCCATTTTGCAAAAATGATATTTTGCTACTAAATAAGCCAAAATATGATAATCTTATCTGGGGGAGTATTAACAGGCTACAAACATACTTTGAAATCTAGTGGGGACTCATCCCTTCTTGTCCCTGCAGCCTCTTTCACGCAGAAGAAATGTTGCGAGACTATTTCTTCTGTATCGTTATGCTCATGGTAAGTGCTCGACTGAGCTTCAATTTCCTGGTATATCACTCCTATAAAACATTCACAGAAATAACTCTTCTAGTTACAACCACAGCAAAGAACTTTCCTTTCTATCTCGCCCTATATAAAAAAACAAACAGAACTTCCATGAACAAAGTTTCTTTCTAAACAATAAAAATAAGAAAACTCACCAAAATAAAATCACCTTTTAATGCGCAAAGGAGGGTGACTCACCCATTCAAACATGGACAGAGGAGAGGTGAAATAATTTTATAAGTCAAAATAATAATTTATTATTTTATAAAGCTCTATAAAGATATTGAGCTGTGTGTTTTAGGTCAGTTGTCTTGATTTAGTTCGTTTTTTTTTTTGTTTTTGTTTTTTGCATAGACGATATAGCAATCGTATTTGCAGCCGATCCTTGTCTTACAAATAGAAAAAAAAGGGTTGCCATTTTTCTTAGGGAAGACTAGTTACAATTATCACAAACGATCCACTTTTCATCACGTGACTGGACAGCCAAGAAAGGGGCCACTGGCGTTACACAGAGCAGACACACTGAAAACCGCTCAAGTATTTGAAAAATTAATCTATTTTAGAAAATTTTACAATAATTATGAAATATGCATATTCATTCTTAAATGTGATTTGTGGCGCAGTGGGTAGAGGTGTTGAGTCTCTATGATTCTAGGTTAGTAGTGTATGAAGATAGTGGTTTGAATCCTATCGAAGCAGGCCAGAGGATTAGGTGGTCAAGACTTGGTGATACAACAACAACTATGGAAGACAGTAACCATGGGGGATACAGTTACAAACTCAGCATTTCAATTCCGTCATAGTTAATCACCTGAAGAAGGTCAGAGGATGAGTTGGCCGAAACTGGTGAAACAACAAATACTATAAAGATGAGGATAACAGTCTGCAAAAAAAAAATGAATACACAAATTATGAAACCTCCTCTCAAAGGATTCCAAAAAATAAAAATAATATATAATCATGAAATAATTATAAAATAATTATAAAATAATTATAAAATAATCATAAAATAATATAAAACAAATTAGGCACAGGGTCATTCAAAAATGTTGAAAGAGGGACGTGTCTATACTCATCTTTGTCATTCTATTTTGTAATTACCTAAGCTATTCCAGGCTAGAATTCTCAATCATCATAATACCACATTCACCACAGGGGCCGCCGTCCTATTTAAAATTTCTTAATCGATTTTTTAATGTTCTTATTTATTTGCCTCCTCACGAGGGCAGAGTTAGACACAAAGTCGCTTTTTAATGTGGGGAAAATCCAGCCCCCCAAAATAGGGAACTCTGGATAGGAACAAAAAAATTGTCTCAGTCACAAAGAATTTCTCCTCCATTTCTTTAATGTTAACTGAACTCAAAAGGACTCCATTTATAGAGCTTTTTAACCTTTCTGATATGAATCACTGAAACTGTTGCACTGTGAAACTGCAGTGTGTAAGAACACTTGTCATTGATTTCGAACATTTTGACATAGATTTTAAACATTTTGACATGGATTTTAAACATTTGGACATGGATTTTGAACATTTTGACATGGATTTTAAACATTTTGACATAGATTTTTAACACATTGACACGGATTGAGAACATTTTGACATAGGTTTTAAACAATTTGACATGGATTTTGTACATTTTGACATCGATTTAAAACATTTGAACATAGATTTTAAACATTTTGGCATGAATTTTTAACATTTTTTACATGTATTTTAAACATTTTCATATTGATTTTAAACATTTGGACATAGATTTGGACCATATTGACATGGATTTAGAACATTTTGACATGGATTTAGAACATTTTGACATGTATTTTGAACATTTTGACGTGGATTGTAAACATTTTTACATGGATTTTAAACATTTTGACATGGATTTTGAACATTTTCCGTTGGATTTTGAACATTTTGACATCGATTTTGAACATTTTGACATGGATTTTGAACATTCTGACATGGATTGTAAAAATTTTGACATGGATTTTGAATATTTTGGCATAGATTTTAAACATTAAGACATGGATTTTAAATGTCTAGACATGGTTTTAAACATTTCGAAATGAATTTCGAACATTCTGACATGGATTTTAAACATTTTGACATGGTTTTTGAAGATTTTGACACAGATTTTGAACATCTTGACATTTTAAACATTTGGACATGGATTTTGAACACATTGACTTGGATTTTAAAAATTTTGACATGGATTTGAACATTTTGGCATGGATTTTGAACACATTGACATGGATTTTTAACATTTTGACGTAGATTCTGAACATTTTGACATCGATTTTGAACATATTGACATGGATTTTGAACATTTTGACATGGATTTTGCCCATTTTGACATCGATTTTGAACATTTTTCCATTGATTTTAAACATTTGGACATGGATTTTGAACATATTGACATGGATTTAAAACATTTTGACATGGATTTTGAACGTTTTCACAGGGATTTTGAATATTTTGTCATTGATTTTGAACATATTGATGTGGATTTTGCCCATTTTGACAACGATTTTGAACGTCTTGACATCGATTTTGAACATTTTGACATCGATTTTGAATATTTTGACGTGGATTGTAAACATTTTGACATGGATTTTAAACATTTTGACATGGATTTTGAACATTTTCAGTTGGATTTTGAACATTTTGACATCGAGTTTGAATATTTTGACATGGATTTTGAACATTCTGACATGGATTTTGAACATTTTGACATGGATTTTGAACATTTTGACATGGATTTTGAACATTTTCACATTGATTTTGAACATTTTGACATGGATTTTAATCAGCAGGAGTTTGCAGTTTTTTACTCACCTTTACCCCTAACAAGTCATTCTATTTGAAACCATGCCTAGAAAAGATTAACAAGATTTTGGTTTACATTGTATTTAAGCTTTTGCATATCAGTACAGTCAGGGAAGCAAGTAGCAGGAAGGAAATTCCATAGTCTAGCTGTTTGAGAGAAAAAACTATCAGAAACGAAAGTTTTCTTGTATTTAGAAATGGTATTGAAATTATTGAGTCACTAACGTGGTGCCCTGTGATTGGATGAAAAACAACCAATCACAGATCTACCTTTTTAGATTCCTCCCAATCCCTTGGAAGTGGTTATTTCGAATTCTCTTCCTCTTTTGCTTGTTGACCTCCTGAAGACAACACGTGTTTTTCAGTCTTCTCCACTATTCATACCGGACACGATGGAGAAGTTTCAAAGAATACCAGGCTTCCTTCTTTTTTACCTCAACCCAACCAAACTCCACAGGAAACAAACAGCGTTAAAGTACAAACAATAGTTAAGTTCTGCAAAGCGACTGCTTTAGCAAAGAAACTTCTTCTCTTTTCCTATTAATACAAGTTTTCTTATAACAACTACATTTGTGTTGTGTTTCTTCCTTATTGTCGACGTCACTTTATTTTTGTTACCGTCTATAGTTGGGAAATTCCCAATAATGGTGAAGGGGTGAGATTTTGTTGCTAAGCGGGTTTGTTGGGGATATGTATGTTCAGGAGGCTCAAGTCCAACGAGTAAATCAGAGCACATTCCATTAAATATTTGTAAAACAGACACAGAGATGCAACATTGCAGCGATGGGACAGGGGTTGGAGCTTAGTTGACAAAGTGGGACCTATTAGATTTAGTTGTTGACAATTATCAAGTCTGCCTGGCAGTCCTCTACTTTATTCATATTGAAGGTTCTCATCTACACCACAGAAAAGGTTTAGGGGGCATTGTGTTCGGGTTTGAATTAATACAATATAAGATGGCAAAGGTCATATTTTGGCATGTTCAACACTTTAATTCATCCATGCTTCAAAAATACTTTCTATTTGAAAATACATTACAAATTATTATGGAAAATTACTCAGAAAGTTAAACACAAGTTTAAAGTGTGAGTTTGATGAAAGTATTCTTGTGGAACAAACTGGATTCGAACTGGACACCCTCAGGTTTTTAGTTTGTATTGTTAACCACTTATCCACTGTTAGCATGATAGTATTTTTTTAAATTTTACCTTACTTATCCGTCACAAAAATACTGTTCTATTTTCATTTCAAAAACAATGCTTATTATATCAAACAATTTTTATATTTAATTATTTTATGTTCATTTTTCTTACGTGTTATTATCCTAAAGTAACATTTATTCTCTGTTATTATGTGTATACAGTTGTTTTCTATTTCACTTCTATAGTTTTATAAGTTTTGTGGATCATTAAAGTTTATAATTCCAAAACTCTCATTCAGACATAATCTACACGAGTCATTTAAATTTCTATGTGTGTTGGCCTGTCGTAGTATTTCCCATTCGATTATTGGTGAGAGTCTGTTTTCTTTGTAATGGGTCGCTAATATCGTTTTTAATTGGCGTTCATTTTTTCAAGGAATTATATAATTAGATAATTATAAATAGTTATCTAGGTTTGTAAGTGACTATACTAGACCAGATAATTCTGTGTAACGCGTTTTAGAGATCACTGATTTATTATTTTTATTAATATTGGAATTTCAGTTATACTTGATCTTTAAAAACATTACGAAGGACATTTTGATTGCAATAAATCAGACTCCAAAGTTTTCACTCAAGGCAAATAGCACCATTCAATTTTTGCGTACAACCGAAGAAGATGGTGCGGATGATAGAATTATGGCCTCGAAAATGAGATTGTCAGAATAAAAATTCTTTATCCACAAATCTACAGAGGATAGAACATAATGGCATGGCATTCTATGAGAAAGCAAGAAAACTCAATCACGAAATCAGTTGGTGCCGGTCGGTTCTTGTGGGGAAAGAACCGGTAGAAAATGTAATAAAAACAGGACTTATAGGAAATGCCCACTTCAATGGAATTATCATCTTCTAAATCCGTAAAGATTTTTTTTTTTTTTTTGCTTTCTCATTTTCATTTTCTGTCTTTTATTTTCTTTTTATTCATTTTTTTTTTTGTGTCGGTGTTTGTTTTTGTGTTCCTTCCTTTCGCAACCTAATGGAAAAATTTTTGCGAAAATCAACCCAAACTTGGTAAGTGCTGTTAACATACTTCCAAAGAAAGTTTCATCAGACAAGCTCCTCTTGGCCTCTCACCCCTACCAGATTTCGCGGAGCGTCTTCTTCTTCTTACTCTTTAAGTGATGACTGTAAATTCCAATTCTTTCTAAATTGAAGTCATTTTAAGGAAATAAAGCTAATAGCAGAGCTTGCAGCACGGGCTAAATTCAACTGAACCGTCTCGGTGAGCCAGAATGAAACTAGGATATCAAGAAGAATCAAGGAAAAATAGAATTTTAGATTTGTGTTGCTTCTCCTCAGTTGCCCAGTAACATACAAAAATGGATACTATTTTTAGTATGCATCACAAGAAAGGTTTATAAGAACGGGACTCTCTTAGCGCCTTTGATAAAGACAATAAATATTACTTTGTTATAAAGTTCAAAATATATATAACATCGTTTCAAGTGGGTTTGCCGAATTAAACTTCTATCTTGAAAATGGAAAACTGTTTTTAAAAATCTTTATTCATAACAATAACGATCTTTGCTCTCCAAACCTTGATTTAATCTGTTAACGAACTTATCAATACTTTGTGTGTAAAATTATTTAGGTTTTGATGTAAATCTAACTTATGTTCAATCTCCTCTCGTTTTTGTTAACCTAAGGCAATCTAAATAGTTTTGTAATCCTCCCAATAAGTGATAATTTGAGGAGAATATGCAGTATGGGACAAGATTTTCGAACTGCATTCTCCGATAATATATTTTGGTCGTTTGATTTGTTACGGCATAATCTCGTTGACACACCGGTTCTTGTCACCGAAGTTAAGCAACATTGAGCCAGTTAAGCAACGTAGAACCAGATGGATGACCATTTGGTGATTCTAGGCGATGTATGTGCTCTCTGTTTATCTCGGCATTGTTTCCAGTCGTCCTGAATATATATATATATATATATATATATATATATATATATATATATATATATATATATATATATATATATGCATAGATCATTATATAATGGTTAGATCACTCTGGCTGGCATAAAAAAAAATTTAAAAATAAAATGTTTAATTTCAACATTATTTCACACGGTTAACGGTAGCCGAATGGATATGGTTTTTGCTAATGAAGCCAGACATGGCTTGTGTCACCAGGTTTGAATCTATCGACTGGTGTTAATCGTGACACCCTGCACTGTTGATTCCCAAAAGGATGAAACACTAGTGTCTGTAGGTACTTAATTACTATAGTAGTAAATAATTATATATATATATATATATATATATATATATATAGTAATTTATAAAATATACTAGCAGGGGTGCCCGGCGTTGCTCGGGTGTTTGGAGGTGTATGCTGTGCAAAAAAAGCAAAAAAACAAAAAAAAATGGTTAATTTTTTAAAACTTTGACCCCTATTATGACCCCTTAAATTTTATAGTTTCGGGCTCAAATCACTTTATTAAGTTAGATCCAGGTTCAAGGAACCTATATCTAAAATTTCAAGTGTCTAGACCCAAAATTGTCGGAGGAGTTTGGTAGAGTTCTTAAAGGTCAAATCGTTGAAATTTGACCTCTTAACAGCCAAATTTCTGGCTGACACCCGTCACATCGATTTTCCCAAATCTCAGTACCCGGTATTTCAAATTTCGAGTCTATAGATTAAAAATTGACAGAGTTATTGCGTAGGGAAATGTACACAGACACACAGACACACAGACAGACAGACAGACACGTTCACTTTTATAGATATATAGATAGATATGGCGATTAATTACTAACTAGCTCTACCTAATTATTGAGCACTTTTGAAGTAAATACTTAAAATTTACGCATAAATCTATACTTTCGTATATTAATTTTATGTGAGTAAATTTTATATATATATATATATATATATATATATATATATATATATATATATATATATATATATATATATATACTCTCCACTTGTCACTGGTATTTACGAATGTCAACTCAAGAGAGGTGTGGTTGGAGATTGCGCACCTCTTGCGACAAAAATTTCCTGCGCCGTCACCCTTATAGTGGGTATCCAGTCTGTCAAGATTTAAGGAGCCTTTACCTCATATCTTTGGTCATTAGTGCTGTGTGAAGGCAGGCATTATCATAATAGAAAGAAGGTTGTTTCCAGGTCAGGGTTTAAATATTATAGACAAATATGAATTATGCTTTAATAATCTGAACGGAAAATTTATAAATTAATCAGGGTGATATTTTAAAGTAATAACAATATGAATAAAATAAATTGCAATGGCTTTCACCAACATGTTTTATATTGTTTTATGAGTTTTTTTTAGTTTAATACACTCAAGCATATTCTCTGCTTTATTTTGCATTTATTTTTCTTAGTAAAGTTTATTCTGTTTATACAGTTGTTTGCTTTTTCACTTCTGCAGTTTAATAGATTCGGTCTGAACAAGCTTTATAGATTCTTATTTTTATGCATTCAATTTTTATCTTTATAAGTATATTTCGCAACATTTGCACGTCAAAACCGCTTATTTTATTTTGATTTGGAATAACAATTTTTTTTTACATATAAAAGATGAAATTTATTTCGCTTTTCTTTCTCTCTATCCCTCTTTATCTCCTCTCTTTCTTTCACTCTCTCTCTCTCTCTCTCTCTCTCTTTGTCACCAGGTGTTTTATATACACGTAGTGTTTAGTGTAGTTAGCTAACCAATTAGATTAATTGCTATTTTCTCTAACGGATTAATGCTTTATTAGGCAACTAGCGGGGGGGTACCCAGCGTTGCCCGGTTGCTTGGAGGTGTGAGCGTAAGGGGGGGGAGTAAAGAATAAGCGAAGAAATAACCCTGTTTACATATCTAAATAAAAATAAAAATGATATTAAACTTCTGTAAGAAATCGGCAAAACCAAACCAAAAAAAAAAAAAAAAAAATAGCGAACAAACGTAAAACTTCTTTAAAAAAGAAATCGGTAAAACAGGAAGCATAAACGAAAACCAAAAAACACAGCACAAAGTGAAAAGTGAAAAAAAAATGGCATAAATAACGCTTCGATTCACTTAAATCCAATGGTGCGTTTCACCCAGTCCATTCCAGTTTTTTAATCAACTACAAAACGAAATAAAGCGAAATAAACCTTTGATTCGCTTAAATCCAATGGCGCGTTTCACCCAATAGAAAACATAGAACGGAAAAGAATGCTAAAATGCCATTCCTTTTTTTTAAGCATCTACGAACCCAACCCGGTGTTTCTTGTACTGTCCCTTGTGATGAATCTGCAATGGTGTAAGTGGTAGTGGGGAGGAGGAATTTATTAGAGAGAAAAAATTTTACAACTTCCATTGATTCTAACCGATTTTGGCTGTGGACTCTCACCAGAAAAATATAGGAATCCACGATTATCAAGGAAGTGGATAGGTAATAGGCCTATAACGCACCTCAGATATTGTGTTGTAGTTTGTGCATACTACATTTGCATGAAATGTCTTGATTTTCAATCCTATTAAGGTCAAAATCAGAGGGGGAAAATGAGTTCATTTTATATATACATACATATATATACATATATATATATATATATATATATATATATATATGGATAACAGGGCTTCTCTCACACATTGAGCACTATTGAAGTAAATACTGAAAATCGATACATAAATATCTATACTTATTACATAAAATACTTTAATAATAATGTTGTTGTTGATGATGATGATGATGATGATGATGATGATGATGATGATGATGATGATGACTGGCCTGGTTTCACTTTGGTACATCATCACACTGTGTACGTCGAGCAGGTTGAAAATTCGTAATTTACTGAATAAACTAGACAAGGACTAATTTAAAATTACTTAAACATTTACCTTGATTTATTGGCAATGGCCGATATTATAGGTGGCAAACTATGTGCAGAAGTCCAACTTGCTTCAACAAAAACATCAACAACAATATGCAACAGCTGAACTTGCTGCTCTGGGTGTCGGTGGTAATTACAATCCTGCAGGTTAGCAAATAGCTATAAACAACGAGAAAGAATAATGAAGACATGAGGCACAATCTTCGGGAGTTCAACTTGCTTCAACAACAACAGTGACAGCAATAGCAAAATCCTACAGAAACACTTTCACTTAAGTATGACGGCATCCTTTAGGTGGTCCCTCCGGATGTCTTCTGTAAGTAGCCAATGTCTTTTAAAGAAGAATTCTAACTAGAAAGATATCAGAGAAACAAATGCCAACAGTATTTACCTTTACAAAATCAGTGAACGATGCTCAACAACAACAACAACATCATTTGAATGGCTTTAATAAATTGACTTCAAAATTAACCTATCTCTGCCCAGGTCTTTATTTATCCCTCTTTCTCTCAAGTCCATTTTTTATTACTTCCTTAACCACGTTTTACTTTTCATTCCTCGGTATGTTGAACCCACTAACTTAACTCTTCTGTTTTGATTTAATGTTCCTCTGAGGTCATCAGATCTAAACCTATCTAAGACTCACGTTACACATCCATCATATATCATTCACATATCATTTTTCTCCCACGCAAGAACAGTTGAGGTAGCCAGGTCAGTTGGTAAGGTAAGGTCACGAAAAGTATGGGAACACATGCCAATATGTAATATAGATGCTAAACCAAACATGATGATGACAATAACAAGGTAATCATTTTTTCTGTACAATTATCACTTTAAAATATAGATTGGCCTTGTGTCAGACTAGCATGGTTTGGATATCACATGTTTTAGGTTAAGGTGTTGCCATTTGTGGAATCATACAGCTGATTCCACACAGTAAGTATCATTCTCATACAATTTTTCTTCATGCAACGCATGTCCTCAACCCTCACTGGCCAGGTTTCATTTCCATATATCCTTCCACTGCATACACATGCCTGATAGACTCTTCCCTTGGTTTACAGTGGTAAAGCTATGCTGGTTAGTAATGACTAGAGCTGGGACAACAGCATATTCTTTTCATTGTTTTGACTCTCGAGTATATATCCGACAGTTGGACACAGTTAAGCAATGCTAGTCTGAGCTCCCATTTATGGTCCCCCCTCGCCAAACTTTCACAAGAAACACTTGTCTAGCTGAAAACACTATCAATAATTTTCCCCACTTTTTATCTGTGCCTAAAGCTAATCGTAGATTCCATGAACAAAGTTTTTTTCTGAGAATTGCACACCTGCGGAACTCTCTTTCGTTTGCCTGCTTTCTAACTGACTACAATATGGTCGTCTTCAAGTCCAAGGTAAACAAATTCTTGATGAATCATCCCCTTAAGTAATCCAATTTACCAAATTTCCACTACTAACGATTATTACGACATTGTTCCAGTGGCCAACGTATGCTTATTAACCCTTATCCTCGAGTGGCCTATATAAAAGCATATAAGATATCAACAGATATACACTCGAGAGACAAAACAATCAAAATAATATGCTGTTGTCCTAGCCCTGGTAATGACTAACTGATAATCAACTCCTCACCGGATTCGAAAAGTCAAGCAGAGGCTTTAATAAGTCAAGCTTCCGTTTCATAAAAGAGTCATTGCGAGTCTTTCTCTGTTCTGTCACTATTTCCATAAAAGTAGATTCAATCTGTACTTCTTACTTGTAAGACATTCACAGCGAGAACTCATCTTTATATCTCAACTGGAAGGCACTTTTCTTTCTTCCTCTGTCTAGATGCTAGACACTGATGGGAATTTCCATAAACAGAGTTTGTGTCCAAGAATTTCCCATTTCTAGAACAAGTTATCACAGAATTGCTTCTCTACTGACTGCACTGTGATCTTCAAACGAAATGTTAACAAATAATTGTCATAAATCGTCCTCATCAGTAATTAAATTTAGTTGGTTCCATTCACCTAACCTAATGGCCTAACATTCACAGGGAACATGATTAGAACAGATACATTGAGAGCATTGCCAAGGCTGCTGTGGAGAAGGTGGGCTCTCTTTACCATGCTAGAAATTTACTTATGAAAGTGGACTCTCTTTACCATGCTAGAAAATTACTTATGCTTGAAAGTATCCTGCACCACTATAAGGGCCAACATTCGCTCATGTATGGAGTACTGTTGTCACATTTGGGCTGGTGCATCTGCTACTTACCTCTCACTCCTTGACAGGGTTCAAAAGAGTCACCAACCTGATATGTCATGAACTGTCATCTAAGCTTCAGCCTCTGTCGCATCGCCGAAATGTTGCATCTCTTTGCCTGTTCAACAAGTATTTTAATGGCAAATACTCTGACGAACTACAAGCACTTGTACCCCCTTGACGTAAATACCCTGATAAACCTGACAAGCAACTAAATCTAACCCCTACACAGTAAAGATCCCTAGGTGTAAGAAAGCCTTCTACTCTAATAGTTTTTTCCCCGGAACTGCTAGACTTTGGAACTTCTTTTCCAGGATTCTGCTTTCCCAACTGTACTGACATGCAGAAGTTCATGTGTAATGTGAACAGACATTTTGTTGCTCGTCTCCCTTCATAATATTCCTGCAACTTATGTCCCTAATAGTAGCGCCCTATTCAAAATGGCACTGTGCCTTGTTTGGGGTGAAAATTGAAAAAAAAAAAACATTTTTCAATGCTCTAATAATATTCTTCATCATTCAACGACTCAGCGTATTTCAGCACTAGCATATTTCAATTAAAAGTCAAATATGAACAGGTAAAATTATAGAAGCATAAAAGGCGAATCAAATGAGGTATGTGTTGTTTAAACAGTTACATTCAATTTAGCTTAAATTTGCAGTTTTTTTTTTAATTACAAGGGCGGACTTTCTTTTCACTGTATATATAAATCAGATGAACGCTAGAAGTTAAACCTTAACATCGGACAAATCGATATTTGATTCTTTTATTATTGTAGTATACCGTATACATAAAAACACTGTACTATATAATTTATTGAACTAATAAAGGAGAAGGTGATTGAACGGATAAGGAAGTGAGTGGCTAAATTTTTTGGAATGAATAAGAGAACGTAAACGTGAGGCATACAATAAATGATGCCCTTGACCCACTTCCAGTTGTCTGACCTTGATAGAAATCTTGCATGTTCTACTGCTATCAGAAGTGGGTCGAAGCATTAGTTATTGAACGCTTCCAAATAGGCTATTTTCAGTATTGCAGCTCTTCACTAGAGGTCGGCTATAAGATGTTTTAAACTTTAGCTCTTCCAACATGATCTGTTTGCAGTATTACAGCTCTTCTGTGATGCAACGCTGACAGGGCCCGTTCTTGCATTGCTAGACTCGGTGTATATAAACAGTGTTTATTTATCTGTGCCTAAACTTAAACGTAGATTCCACGAACAAAGCTTCTTTCTAAGAACTGCACACCTGTGGAACTCTAATCCGTTTACCTGCTTTCTAGCTGACTACAATATGGCCGTCTTCAAGTCCAATGCAAACAAGTTCTTGATGAGCCGTTACCCTTAAGTAATCCAATTTTACCAAATTTACGCTTCTAACGATTACTATGATATTGCCTTTTTGACCACTGTACACTCTTTACCCCTTATCCTCGAGTGACCTCTGCGCCTTGATAAGTGGCGATTCCTTTGTAAAAAAATTTAAGGGCTTCTCTTTAACGTTGTGATATATACAGTGTGTGACGTCTAGTGATTAAAATGTTTTTCTATTGTTGTATGTATGTGTTGGTGTTTCACATATAATAAAAAGGTTTGGATCAAGTAAAGATTAGATACCCCATAGCAGAAGACAAAGATTGGCGAACATTTCAAGTGACACCGGTTGTTCGACCTTGACATTGCCGTTGGTTGTTTGTAAACACGTCAATTAGCAGACATGGTCGAATGTCAGCGAGCAAGATTTTTTTCAAAAATATATTTACAAAACTTTTTAAGATTTAAAAGAAAAATATATATATTTACAAAACATGTTCTTTAATACTAAATGTTTTCAAAACTTTTAAGGATGAAAAAAACTTTTTTCTATTTATACAAAACTTTTTGTGTAACAAAACGAACGTAAATTTAACAAAATATATTAAAATAAATGGGTGTCTTTCTGAGTGCGTTTTTTTTTAATATATTTACAGAACACTGCTGATGCTATTCTCTACCTATATAAGAGCCAGGTACGTCCAAGGATGGAATACTGTTGCCACATCTTGGCAGGAGCTGCTAGAAAGGACTTGTCCTGCCTTGATAGAGTTCAAAATAGACTTCGTAGCCTCGTAGGAGATGTCCTTTTCTCTTCCTTGCAACCTCTATCTCACAGAAGAGATGTTGCGAGTTTGTCTCTGATGTATCGTTATTTTCATGGAAAGTGTTCGACTGAGCTTCAATCTATGGTCCCCCCTCGCCAAACTTTCACAAGAAACACTCGTCTAGCTGAAAACACTATCAATAATTCACCCCCACTCTTTATCTGTGCCTAAACCTAAACGTAGATTCCATGAACAAAGCTTCTTTCTTAGAACTGCACGCCTGTGGAATTATCTTCTGTTTTCCTGCTTTTCGGCTGACTACAATATGGTTGTCTTCAAGTCTAACGTAAACAAGTTCTTGATGAGCCGTTCCATATAAGTTAACAAATTTACCGAATCTCCATTACTAACGGTTACTATATTGTCCAATTTCCACCGCACACTCTTTAACCCTTATCCTCGAGTGGCCTCTTGGCCTTGATAATGTGGCGATGCCTGTGTAAAAAAAAATATTTAATAAAACTAATAATAATAATAATAATTATAATTATAATAAAAACAAAAAAATAAAAAGAATGAATTATATTAATTACAAAACATTAGAAATTGAAAATTTTGGACGCTAAACATACTTGCACTTAATTTGCCTTCATGGAGAAGTAAGCAAATAGCAAGGATTTTTTGTTTTTGTTTTTTAAATAAAAATGAAAATTATAAAAAAAAAAATGTATCTTGTGATACTACACTTCATCTTTATAAAAATAAAAGTTATAAAAGATATGTGAATAAAATATTTTTTAACACCTCGATTGTTTATACTTGTTGCTTATAGCTGTTATTTTATTATGCATAAAAATTGCCTCGGTCTAGAGGGATTTCTCCTTCACTGACCACCTACATACATCGCACTTTAAATAAATATTGAATTATATTAAAAACGCACAAGGAAAGATAAAAAAAAAACACACACTGTACATAAAAATTAATCTTGGTCGCAAAAATCCGAACAAGTCAGTTATTTTATATTTGTTTCTGCCATTAAAAAGTTTAGTTATAAAAAATTTATTTAAATTATTTTTTAATTATGTATTTTTTAATTATGTATTTTTTAATTATGTATTTTTTAATTATGCATTTTTAAAATTATGTATTTTTTAATTGACATCATCCGAAATTCTCAGTTATAACGTCGGTTTATTTATTTATTTATTTGATATTATTTTACGACCTGCCCCAACGTAGTATAAACACCCTCAACCACATCATGTTAAGAACGGCTTTCGGAATAAACACTTCCCAACCTCCCCATGTTAAGAACGGCTTTTGAGGTTGGGAGTGTTTAGTCCGAAAGCTGTTCTTAACATAGGGAGGTTGGAGTGTTTATAATACGCTGGGGCACGTCGTAAAAATTTACCATTTATTTATTTATTTATTTATTTATTATTATTATTATTATTATTATTATTATTATTATTATTATTATTAAAAAGTTCTGTAAATATATAACCAAAAAAAAAACGCACCCAGTAAGACACCCATTAATTTAAATATATTTTGTTTAAATACATGACTTTCCATCGGAGCTGCAAGACGTTGTATGTTTTTTTATTCTAAAGTCGTTTTCACTCAGCTTCCAAAACGCAGAGACGATATCTTTTGTGTTACCTCGTTCAACTATCCAATCTGACTTCCAATTCTAATCTAACTCATTACGTGTATTTTATAAAACTATCTCATTGCGTCATTAACTCCATGTGTTACAATATTCTTGAATCATAATGGAGGTATATATTTAATTGCCGCCCACATCGGCAATATTTGGCACAAGGCCTGGAAAGTGGGATACCCGCAGGCTCCCCTAAAGGAGGGGCACTCCTGCAATTTTAAAAATTGCCTGAGTAACCCCGTCGGCATTCCCCGGTCGGGGCGCCTCAGGCAGCAAGCAATAAACTTGCCCCACCGGAAAGCCCGGTGGCAAGGCCTGGGAGGGTGGACCTCCTAGGTATTACCCAGGCGGTGTACCTCAGTCCAACAGGTGCTGGACCGGTTCCCGGCCCCTCACCTGTTTGGCTGAGTGTCAAGTGACGAATCCTTGACTGGTACTACCCTGTCTCCCGGCAGCCGAAGCCGCTAGGAGACACATCCCATCATACAAGGTGGGGGTATGGTCCCTCACAATTGGGAGATTCTATTTATAAACAATGCTGCTAGGAACTGATGAATCAAATTAATTCACGTTCTGCTACCAACCAATCAGAAACCAGAATTGCTCCATAAAAATTAAACCCTTTTTTTTTTTTAGCTACCTTGTATATATTTTCTCCGTGTCAACACAGGAATAATCTTTTGCTCTGTGGCTACAAAATTATAAAGTCCGGAACCTGTACAAAACAGCTGTCCACTGAGAACTCGTTATCTTCAGGATGTTTATTGAGATTGTCGGACTGACTTCCTCATCTTGGTTGTTATAGTCACAACGTTTCGACCGTTTTGCCCTCCGGCCTCCATCAGGTGTTTTGTATCGAACTGGGGAACCGTTTGTTAGGAGTCTCGAACCTAACCCTTTATTATTATTACGGGGGTACCCAGTTCGATACAAAACACCTGATGAAGGCCGGAGGGCAAAACGGCCGAAACGTTGTGACGATAACAACCAAGATGAGAAAGTCAGTCCGGCAATCTCAATAAATGAAAACACCTCATCTCAAAAATATAGACAATTATTATCCAGGATGTTTTATTGAAAAACTAACCATCGGAAACTGTTCTGAAACTAAACATGGCTTGCAGCTCAAGAGTCGATGCCTCCGTTCAGTCTTGAAAGACAAAGGACGCCCCCTGTAGAGGCAACTGTGTGTAATTGTGTGGCAAATGTTGCGCAATCCTCAGCAACAGCTTTCTTGAATCGGCGCTGTTTGAGTCCCGTGGCAAGGAGAAGTCCAGGGCGACTGGAAACAATGCCAAGGTAAGCGGTGAGCACATACAGTAACTGTCTACTGAGAACTCGTCATCTCCAGGATGCTGTATTGAATAACTAACCATCGGAAACTGTTCTGAAACAAAACATGGCTTACAACTCAAGACTGTATGACCAAAGACACAAATCGGATGATCTACCTTTGTCACATATTTTGTTTATGTTCGAACATTCTTTTTCATTAAGTAAATAATTTGAAAAAATTTATTTCGCTTTTATAACAATCAAACAATTACAATCGTAATAATCGATCATTCAAATACTCATCATAATGATCGATCATTCAAATACTCATCATATCAATCGACTATTTTACTTTCCAGTGTTTTCTGGTAGACCAACAACATGACACCTTTTTTTTTTTTTTGCAGTGGTAAAATGGGTGACGATCTTTTTTAATTCTATTAATATAAATAATATTAGAGAGCTCTTGTGGCAATGGTCCGCATCTTCGTTGACTTCTCGTTAGCACCGAGATCAAACAGAGCATAGTCAAGATAGATGAAGTTGCAGATCACACAACCGTTGCTTCACATTTGACACCCCCTGCATTGTCTGTCAAGAGTGAAAAGACATATACTACATATTTTAAAGCCTTCCGTTACTCCTTGTCCTCGAGGGGATCCGATCTCGGTTGGCAGCCCATGTATCAATTGCGTGCCGCCAACTCATAGGTTTATATATATATATACACTAGCAAAAGTACCCGTCATTGACTGGGTTCAAAAATAGCCTACAGAAAATGGACTCTGATTTATGAAAGTATGATAGGTTATGAAAAGGAAGGGTTGTAAAGAGATAGCTTCGAATTTGGGGGTATCAAGACCAAAGCAAAATATGATGAACGTAAAAATAAAATAGATAACCCCCATAATTCATTATACCATACCTGTTCACACTGAAACACTTATCACAATATTCTGTGGATCTATATTAAAAAACCTTGTTAAACTTTGTGACATATTTCCATTCTATGGAAGTCAGGTGCGAACGAACACCCCATAATTTTATTATACCATATTTCTTCAAACTGAAACATAATTATCAAAGTATACTTACGCAGATAGATATGAAAAGTCTTTAGTAAAGTTTGTGCCTATATCCATTCTATGGAGGCCAGGCACGAACGCAGACCCCACAATCTTATTATACCATCCCTATTTAAGTTAAAACATACTTATCAAAGGATTCTTATGTACATCTATATCAAAAACACATGTAAACGTTTTTTTTTAATTGTTTAATTTTTTATTTCTATACTTTATGGACCAGGTGCGAACGCAGACCCCACAATTTTAATGAACCACCGTTCTGCCAGATCAAACATACCCATTTCTGTGTCTCGATACATCTATCATTATATGTAATCAGTTTTTTAAAATATTCAACCATATAGGAGCCTATTCCTGACCAGACACACACACACACACACACACACACACATTCAGCTTTATATTATAGATATATATTTAATTGGAATTCATTATTGAGATCAATTAAAAATAAATAAATAAACATATATACCATTCGGTACGGACCCGACCATGGAAGATCAGATAATAAATAAATGTGGATTTTTATGCCTAAAAAATCCAACCTTGATTGACCTTCAGGGCCCGTGGCGAAGTGGATAGAGACGTTGAATCTCTATGGTTCCAGGTGAGAATTGTCTGAAGATAGCGGTTTCAATCCTACCCAAAGCAAGCCAGAGGCTTAGTTGCCCAAATCGTTGTGAGATGACAACAACTATGGATGGCAGTAATTGCTGAGAATGTAGTTAGGAGATTCGGAGTTCCTATCCTGACGAAGGCCAGAGGAATAAGTTGGCCGAAACGTCGTGAAACAACAACTAATAAAGATGAGGATAACAGTCTGCAAAAAAATAAATTCATTAATAATACTCATCTCAATAATGAATTCCAATTAAATAATATATATCTAAGGTAAGTTGTTAGGAATTTCAGACAAATAATTCTTCTAATGTAAAATAATAGAATTTCTATTTTTATAAGAAAACTAGCAGGCTACCAGGCATTGCCCGGTGGTAAGATATGTTTAAATGTGATATTTTAATTCATGCAGATTACATATTTATTATTATAGAGACAATTCTCCATCGAATATTTTATTGAATCTAATATATAGTAGTGAAATGAAGACTAATATATATATATATATATATATATATATATATATATATATAACTTTGGTGCTGTCAGCTAGAATTGAAACCAAAACATACAAGTCTCCACACTCATTCCTTAGCCTCTGACCCCTATATATACCTATATATTTTAATTTTCCTCCTTTGAAGATTGTAACGCTGCCAATATTGCCCTCCTATTTATTGAAACCAACCGAGAGCTCTTTTTAGAATTCTCGTTGTTCCCTTAAGTCCCTGGATCTCTTTTGCACTTGCTTCACAGGAATATTAGTTAGGTAGGACTTCATGTTCTTCTTCATAAGCCCTGTGGCACCTATAATAACTGGTATGATTGATATCTCTCTAAGATTCCAGTTCCTTTTCATATCACACTTGAGACCTTGATATTTGGTCTGTTTCTCCCTTTCAGCTCTGTTCAGACCTCCATCATTAGGGACACTCACTTAAACCAAGGTTGCCACTCTCTATGACTTATTCCATATAACTATGCCAGGTTTCACACAGCATTTTCAAAGTAGGTAGCTGTAGGGATTATATGGTTGAAACCTATTGTATACAAGTAATTTCCAACTGTACATTCAGATTAATGTTCCCAGGATTTGCTGCTACAGTGGATGTTTAATTCTTTACAGATGGTCCAGTGGACGTACTTACATACTCCATCATGTCTCACTGTGTAGTAGCCGTCCCCCAAAATAAGTTTGAAACTTGATATCAGATGACTCACACTTTCCAATTCTGTGTGGCAGAATCTGCATATAAATCTATGTATGTGTGTCGATATACTGTAAAAGTGGAAAGCTGAAAATATAAATTTATACCTATGACTATCTACCTATGTCGAATACATAAATAGAAGTGTTTATGTGTTTGCATTTTTTCTTTTCATATAAAAATAGTTAAAAACTTATATATATATATATATATATATATATATATATATATATATATATATATATATATATATATTATAAGGTAAAATTAAAAGCCAAGAACAATGCGAGATTTTTTTTTTATATAGAGTAAAATTAAATGAAAACAAAAGAAATAAATTTCTTTTTTTTGTTGTTTGTTTTTTCTTTTTCACACAAATTTTAACTCTACACAACAGTAATTTTTTTTTTCTGTTGTAATCAATGGAGTTAAAATTTGTGTGAAAAAGAAAAAACAAACAACTAAAAAAAGAAATTTATTTCTTTTGTTTTCATTTAATTTTACTCTATATAAAAAAAAATCTCGCATTGTTCTTGGCTTTTAATTTTACCTTATAATTTTCTTCAACAATGCTTCAAGCAAACTACAATCTACTTATATATATATATATATATATATATATATATATATATATATATATATATATATATATATAATTTTTAAGTATATATATATATATATATATATACTTAAAAATTGGAAAGTTGAACATATATTTACATCTCTGCATGCATCTGTCTGTCTGTCTCTCTCTCTCTCTCTCTCTCTCTCTCTCTATATATATATATATATATATATATGGGTGTGTGTTTGTGTTTGTGTTTGTGTGTGTATGTGTGAGAGAGAGAGAAAGAGAGAGGGTATGGTATTACATATACAGATCTATACAGCTATATATATATATACATATAAATTCATATGTATATATATATATATATATATATATATATATATATATATATATATATATATATATATATACATACATACAGTAGCGTGCAAAACTAAGGGACAACATTTTAAAACCTAATATTTGTTAGAAAAGCTGAAATTTTGAAAATTAGTAGTCGCTATCATCCATAATAACATACTAAAATTGAAATCATTTGCAAAGGATGGAAAAAGAATTATAACAATTATTTATTTATTTTCAAAATAAGAACGTCCAAAAATAAGGGACAAAATTGAGAAAAACAATGTAAACATCCAAAAAACAATAAAAATACATGTACAATCAATATTTAGTAAATGAGCCATTGCTCTCAATGGCAGCTGCACATCTTCGGCTACAAGAACGAATCAGTTCTTGACAATCCTCGATACTAATTTTAGACAGCAAATCCTCCGTGTTAGTGGGATTTATTTCGATAACTTTCAGTCCTAGGCTCTTCCAAAGATTTTTTATTGGATATAAGTCAGGACTTTGCAGTGGCCTATCCATAATTCGAAATCTTGCTCACTAAGGTAACTCATTACCACCTTTGCCTTGCAACATGGGGAATTATCTTGCATAAAAGTAGCCCTATCGAAACCTGAATTCTGTATGATTGGCACAACATGAACTTGAACAATGTTTTTATAGATCTGCGCGTTTGTAACCGGATAAGAGCCGTTGTAACTTGGCTAGAAAACATTCCAAATACCATGACGCTTCCGCCCCCAAACTTGACACTTTTCTTAGTACACTTTGCACTTAATCTTTCACCAATACGTCTCTTTACATGTTTTTCCCATCATTTCCAAATAAATTAAACTTGCTTACATCACTTAAAAATACTTTTGCCCAATCTTCATATGTTCAAATTACATACCTGTTTGCAAACTCTAATATCTTCTTATTCTTCGAACTAACAAGTTGTTTCTTCCCTGGGGTTCGATTAAACAGCCCTATTTCTTGCAGTCGTCTAGAAACAGTCTGTCTTGACATAAGGTACTATTCATAACCCTTTTAATTTCTGTGCAAGACTTAAAACGGTCTTTTAATGACATACGCTGCATTATTCGATCTTCTTTTGCTGAAGTTTTGCGGGGTCTGCCCGTTTTTAAAAGCACTAACTATTTTGCCAGTATCATTGTAGGATTTAACAACCCTGCCTACAACACTCTTGGAATGTTCCACTTTCTCTGAAATCTCTCTAATTGTGTGCTTTTCCTTGTGTAGATTTACAATAGCTTGTCTCACAGAGTAATCAAGTTTTGGCGTTTAGCCACGGTGTCGGCTGATTCAACGTTTACAAATGACTAAGTAAGACTTATTCTTTAGAGGAAATAAATAAATTTGAATATAGCATACTGTTTACATTGTTTTTCTCAATTTTATCCCTTACTTTCGGACGTTCCTATTTTGAAAATAAATAAATAATTGTTATAATTCTTTTTCTATCCTTTGCAAATAACTCAAATTTTAGTATGTTATTATGGATGATAACGACTACCAGTTGTCAAAATTTCAGCTTTTCACAGTTGTAATTTCTAACAAATATTGGGTTTGAAAATTTTGTCCCTTAGTTTTGGACGCTAGTGTATATATATATATATATATATATATATATATATATATATATATATATATATATATATATATATATATAGTAGTAAGTTATAAAACATTTATGGCAATTAAGCTACACAGAATATTCTGCATTTCATCCACACTAGGATTCATCAAGCTTATACCTAGCGTGGATGAAACGCGGAATATTCTGTGTAGCTTAATTGCCATATATATTTTATAACTTGCTACCTAGCTCTACCTACGTATTGAGCACTGTTGAAGTAAATAGTTAAAGTTTACGCATAAATTTATACTCTCGTATATTAATTTATATGATTAAATGAAGTAGTCATATATATATATATATATATATATATATATATATATATATATATATATCCATACGCACACACACACAAACGCACACACATATAAATATATCTGTCTGAATATTATGATGCATGTGTGGTTGTACATTACAGTCTTCTTAATAAATCCCCTTTGACATGAGGGGAAAGAGAGAAAGAGAGAGAGAGAGAGGGGGAGAGAGATGCGACTTAGTAGCTGGTTTAGTATTGGACAGGAATAGGCGTAATTATGTGGCAACTCAATCATGGCAAACAGATATCATTCCTCGGGGGCAGTTTGTCCTTTTGGTCCGTTCCTACTGCCAACTCAACTGGATGCACTGATGAACAGAAATAATCAGGCTCGCCTACCATCGCACACCCTCACACTCCCATGCACTTCCACACATCTACCCACATCCCCACCCCCGAAGTAACAATTGTAATTGGCCGCTCGTCATTCTACACAATTAATCCCCCATTGTCGATGACCAACCTATTTCGGATATCCTTTATGAAGTGCCAAAATAGCGAGAAAATCTGCTTTCCTGATCATATTTAATTGCATTTCTGTACTATTTACCAAAGTCTGCAACTAGCAAATATCATTCGAATATTTGCGTCTGCTTCCATTTTCTGTCTGTCAGACATCCATCGTTTTGGTTGACTATAGGATTTCTTATTGTGTATAAATTGTTTTTATTTTTGTCCTTTTGCATAAACCCTGTCTCCACGGCATTCCATTTTATGATATATCGTGTATTTCATC
>NC_136508.1:60982749-60987749 GCF_053919585.1 Euprymna scolopes
GTTATTTCCATGGCAGGTGCTCGTCTGAGCTCCAATCCCTCGTCCCCCCTCGCCAATCTTTCATGAGAAACACCCGTCTGGCTGAAACTACTGTCCATAATTTTCCCCACTCTTTATCTGTGCCTAAATCCAAACGTAGATTCCATAAGTAAAGCTTCTTTCTTAGAACTGCACGCCAGTGGAACTCTCTGCCGCTTGCCTGTTTCCCACCTGACTACAACTTGGACGTCTTCAAGTCCAACATAAACAAACTCCTGATAAACCCCCAATACTAATGATTACTACAATACTATCTCATTGATTACTGTACGCGCAATAACACTTATCCCTGAGTGGCCTTCACGCCTTGATAAATGGTGACCCCCATGAAAAAAAAAAAATTACACCATGCGGACCAGAAAAAAGAGAGAGAGAAAAAAAGGTTAAAATATGTTTATAAAATAAATATGCGTTGTTTTCTAGCATTCCAAACGTACTTTATATATGTAATTCTTAATTTATATATATATATATATGTGTGTGTGTGTGTGTGTGTGTGTGTGTGTGTGTGTGTGTGTGTGTGTGTGTGTGTGTGTGTGTGTGCTGTTATTTTTGTTCTCGTTATTAGTGATAAATTGCTGTACTGCAGTTACTAATATTATTTGTGAAGGGACAAAACTATTTCCAGTGGAGGTTGCTTTTTTGTATATGTTTTTGTTTCCCATGGACATTTGAGCACTAAAGAAAATTAAAGCACATATATAGTGAGCTTCATATATATTAGTATAGAACAAAACAATCGTTTGCTCAAATGATTCGCTAAAATAATTTTTTGACGAAAATAATGAGTTTTTGTTTCTTGTATAGAAAGAAAGGTTTTCTTTTTTTTATGAGAGTAGTTTCTAAAGTAAACCTCCTATTTTTTTTTTTAAACTTTAAATATTAAAGAGCTATGAAGATGGGAGCAGAATCTTAAAAACAAGCAATTTTAAGCTCCAGAATTTATTTTTCGATGACTATATATATATATATATATATATATATATATATATATATATTTATTGTTCAATGACTATATACATATATATATATATATATATATATATATATATATATATATATATATATATATATAGTCCTCGACATACAGTCCTGTTTAGTTGTATCACAACTCATCAGTGCCGCTAGACTAGCATCTCTCCCAAGCCAAGGATTGAATCTAGAACCGTCGTGTTGACAGTCGGCAGTTCTCCCACTCGACCATGGAATATATATATAGAGAGAGACAGGCAGAAAGAGGTGCGTGTGTGTGTGTGTGTGTGTGTGTGTGTGTGTGTGTGTGTGTGTGTGTGATAATGATACTGACTTCTAGCTCAGTCGATACTAAACTTTGTAACCTTTTGTAAAGTGTTCACCCCTTACTCACCTCACCACCTCCAAATCCATCTTTCCCAGATACTTCTATCTTTTTATTCTCTGCCTTCTCCATTTCTCAACCCTATGAAATATTCGACCGCACTCTATACGCCCTACCATTCTGGGTGTGACCCCCAAGTTTCATTCTTCCTCGTTTGACAAAAAAGCAAATGTGCAGCATCTTCCCTAATGCTACATTTCATCTTCGATTAGTGAAGAAGAAATCCTTCAAGAACGAGGCAATTAAACTGTTTCCTCCAATCCAGAATGCTCTTATTTTGAGGAAATTCCCCTCATAGATAACCGACCTTGTGTCTAATGCTGCCCTCGTGGGGAGGCATATAAATAGGAACAGGCAGCTTTAAAATAGTTGCATCTCACTTTAGGTACGCCTAAGCATCATTAGTTTGCCTTTGTGATTAGGAGCAAAGTGTAGTATCTGTTCTGACACTAAACTTCATCTTTTTTCTCCTCAGTCAATGACTAAAATATCCTTCAAGACGGAGGCAATTATATTTGTATCCCAATCCAACATGCCCATTTTCTGAGGAGCTGGATATTCTCTACATTAAAAACCGGCATTTTGTCTGCCCTCGTCGGGAGGCATCTAAATAGAGACTCAATAGACAAGTGGGAAGTTGACTATATGGAAGTCTGAAATAGCTGTTGGTCTATAATACTTTTCTTTTTTTTTTGCAACGGAGTCAACGCTTATCAAGACCCAAAGACCACTCAAGGATAAATGTTAATGAGTAAACACTGTGATAAGTTGTAATCGTAGAAATTGGGTAGAAATTAATTATTTACGAGGACGACTCAACAAAAATTTATTTTCATTGAACTTGAAAACAACCATGTCATAGTCAGCTGGGAAGCAGGCCTGTGATATTGTGTTCCACAGACGGGCAGCTGTAGACATAGAATTTTTGTTAAATTTTAGGTAAAAATAAAGAGTAAGGGAAATTGTTGCCAGTGGTTGTAGCTAGGCAAGAGTGTGTGAAGAATGTTTTATGGGGGAGGAATGGTGCAAAGATTGAAGCTCAGTCGATGCAACTGCCATGAGAAAACTTTTCCATCTTTATTGGTTCATCAAGCTTAAGTTTGAAATTACATTTTTGATGCATATCGAAATCTCGCGTGACTACGAAGTTCTTCCCATTCACTGGTTTGTCTGTTTGACTTTAATGTTCAGTTTCTGTCTTTGATATACTATCTTGAAGTTTAAAAATCTGAGCAATCTGTCAGACTTAAGTTTGAAATAGCATTGACACCAGTGTATCAGGCTTACATTTTAAATCACATTTTCGTCAGTCTGTCATGCTTAAGTTTAAAATAGCCTTTTCGTCAGTCTATCAGGCTTAAATTTTAAATATCATTTTCATCAGTTTGTCAGTTTAAGTTCGAAATAGCATTTTTGCCAGAGCGTCAAGCTTAAATTTTGCATCATATTTTCGTCAGTCTGTCATGTTAAATTTGAAGCAACATTTCGCCAGTCTGTCAGGCTTAAATTTTAGATCACATTTTTGTTAGTCTGTCATGTTAGTTTTGAAATAGTATTGTTGACAATCTGTGACGTTTCACTTGGAAATAGCATTTTTATCAGTCTGTCTTGCTTAATTTGAAATATCCTTTTCGTCAGTCTGTCATTGCTTAAGTTAAGTTTGAAATAGCATTTTCATAAGTCTGTCACGTTTTAGCTTGAAATAGCATTTTTCTCAGTCTGTCACGCTTTATTTTGCACTATTATTTTGCAATATCATTTCCTTGCTAAACGCAATGGACGCATCTTGAGAAGGTTTCCTTCATGCGTTTATTTTACGCACACATACACACACACATTCACACACACGCATACATGCGCACACCACATGCAGACAGAGACACAAATATCTATATTATTTTTTTATTTGCTTCGATGTCCCTGACACATGTTATCTGTCTCAATTTTGTCAGAGATTTATGCTGATTTCTCGCGCCGAATTAGTTATGCCGCTTTATCTAAAATGAAGTCGTTATTATCTGCGCGCCAAATTTTAGTCGGAATATTCATGCATCTTGTTGCTGTTGACTTTATTATTGATCTTTATTTTCTTCGCTTTTTTTTTCTCTTTTCTATTTTTTTTTTCTTATTTTTGTGAGAAAGAGCATCTGGCGTTGCCCGGGAGTGAAAATGGTGTCCTTTTGCATTAGAGAATGAAGGAAACTATGCACTAAAGAATATACAGGTTGTCCAAATAAAACGTATACTCTCTTTAAATCATCCAAACTTGCTACATGAATATTTTTTTTTTTTAATTACATTTTCACCCCAAACAAGGCACATTGCCACTGTGGTGTAGGGGGCTACTATCAGGGGCAGCAGCTACTGGGGCACTATGTTGGGATTTGGGCAGCAAGACGTCGGTTCACGTTACACTTGAACTTCTGCATGTCAGTACAGTTAAGGAAGCTGGGACCTGGAATGGAATTCCAGAGTCTAGCTGTTCTGGGGAAGAAACTACTGGAGTAGAAAGATCTTCTACATCTAGGAATCTCTACTGTGTGGGGGTGGGATTTAGCTGCCTGTCGGGTATGTCAAGGGTGTCTACATCGTGGGGGCACAAGTGTCTGCAGTCTGTCAGAGCATTCACCATTAAAATACTTGTATAACAGGCAGAGGGAGGCAATGTTTCGTCGATGGGACAAAGACTGAAGCTTAGATGCCAGTTCAGGGCCTATCAGATTTGTGACTCTCTTTTGAACCTTGTCAAGGAGCGAGAGACTAGCAGCAGATGCATCAGCCCAAATATACTATACCACGTTCCCAAGAGATGTTTAGGAATAAAGACTGGCACTTCCAGAAGGATGGAGCACTTCCCCAATCTCATCATGACGTAAAAGCATATCTTGATAGTCACTTGCGAAACAGATAGTTAGGATGAAGAGAAAGTATCGAATACTCTCCACGCTCATTGGATTTGAATCCCTTCACATGATTTTTTCAAAGTTGGGTGGGTGTAAGCATGCTAAACACAGGCTTCACACCACAAAACGAGCTACAATGAATGAGTTGAAAACAACCATTGAAAGAAGATGTGTCAACATGCCAATTGAACTGATTATGAACGTTTTCGATTCAATCAGTGAGCGTTGACAGCTATTCATGAACCACAATAGCCAATAATTTGAACACTTTCGATAATTAGCTGGTTTCTATATTTGTTCACAGTATTTTGATGTATGAAACTTTTCTTTCTTAAAATAAATGTTGGTTTTATGGTCATTTAAAGAGTGTATACATTTTATTGGTACACCCTGTAATTGTTTTAAGTATAATAGTTTAAACCAGATTTTTATTTCATCCCCTGCTTTTCTCTTTCTCTCCCTCTCTACCTCCCTCTCCATCTCCCTCCCACTCTTTCTTATTAACAACGTCGAAGATAATACAGAAACAAGAGAATAAAGAGATCGAAATAGACTCTTATAAGCAAAAGGACATATCACCCGCACTAGTAATACTATTTGATTTGTAGATGTAGAGAGAAACAGAGAGAAAGGGTGAAATAAACATGATTTTACCCATTGTATTTAAAAAAAGCAACTTTATTCCCTCCCCCTCTCTCTCT
>NC_136508.1:60990249-61017749 GCF_053919585.1 Euprymna scolopes
TGACCTCTTAGGCTATTTGGTGAATAATCATGCACCCATCTTCCAAAATGTACAAATTTTCTATCGTGTTGGAATTCATGATGCCAGCGTTTTGCAAGGCCATGTGATAGGTATTATAACTATATGTTTCTTTCATTTCATCAAAAGTCTCCAAATGCAAAAAATCGGATCACTGCATGAGAATCACCAGTTTCCAGTTCAAACACATATAAATCAGAAAGCATAATTAGTTCAGAAGTGTAATTTGTCACATAACCCATAGAGATATAAATCATTGCACATTTCAGTTAGATCAGACAACTAGGAGTAGGTCAAGGTTATTACTTATGGAACGCTCGTAGATAAAGTAGGCTAGAAATAGAAAACAGCACCAGATGCATAGGCGCCAGAGAGACCCACTTGTAGAAGCACATCTTTTCTCACATGATGAATTTCTATTTCTTTTTTTTTTTTTTGCTGTTATGTCAACATCTTGAAAATACCTGAAAGAAAATTGTCAAAAAAATTTCCAAAGACAAATATTTTACACTTTAGAGTCAACACTCGCTTTACTGTATAAATCTATATATCTATAAAGGTGAAATTATGTGTGTATCTGTGTGTGTGAGTCTGTATGTGTGTGTGTGTGTGTGTGTGTGTGTGTGTGTGTGTGTACGTTTTCCTAACAAACTACTTTGTCAATTTTCAGTCTACAGAGTCGAGATTTGACATAAGGGCTATTGAGATTTGAGAAATTTTTTTAATTGGTTTTCGGACAGAAATTTGGCTGACAAGGGGTCAAAGTTCAACGATTTTACCTTTGAAAACTTTTCCACTAATTTTGGGTCGAAACACTTGAAATTTTAGATATAGGTTACTTGGAAATAGGTCAAACTTTTTAATTTGATTTGAGCCCAAAACAATAAATGTTAATGGATCAAAATTGGGGCTGAAGCTAAAAAAAATTTACCTCTGTAGTCTCTACTCAGCCAATTTTTGGTCTAAACATTTGAAATTTTACAGAAATGTATTCATAGATATGGCAAGCTTTTTAATCTGTCGTTGGCCAAAATTTTGGTTTCCAAGTGGTCAAAGTTCAAAAGATTTTACCTTTGCAGTCTCTAGCAAACTATTAAGCCAATTTTGGATCTAAGCAGTTGAAATTTTACATAAAGGGAATTCAGTAAGCTTTTTAATCAATTTTTCGGCGACAATTGTGCTGCCAGGTCAAGGTTGAAAGAGGTGACCTTTGTAGAGTCTACTAAACTCCTCTGTCAATTTTGAGTCTAAACATTTGAAATTTACGATGTAGGTTACCTGGACATGAGTCAAACGTTTTGATATATATGCCCATAAACTTATGAACAGTACATATGGCCCGATCAGAGCCGGGTCAAACTGCTAGTACAACATAAAATGATCCCTCACTTCCTGACCAAAATGCTTGGTGATCAAGTTCTTCAACATAAAGCGTTCTAATAAAACGAGTAGCAATTTTTCTTAGTATTTCCAAAAATAGTAGACATTGTTTTCTTAAATCAGAATAGCCGACCTAGAAAACAGCAATTCTTCTCTCTTTGTCAGAAACATCACTCAAGTTAAAATAGAGGGTAACGGTTGTTCATACTTGTATTCTAACAAGAGCAGACCTAGACACGAGGTCGTTTTTTTTTTTGTGGGAAATACAGTTCCATAAAAACGGCCAACTTGTATTGGAAGAAAAATTAAAATTACCCCAGTTTAAAAGGATTTGTACTTCACTGGTCAATTAAACTTAATTAGGATTTTCATTGGTTTGCCGTGTTTAAGTTTGAAATAGTATTTCCTTTTGTCATGTTAAGTGTGGCATAATATTTTCCTTGGTCTGTCACACTTAAGTTTTAAATAAAACTTCTTTGGTGTGTTTTGCTTAATTTTAAAGTAGAACCTTCTTTAGTTTGTCACGTTTTAGTTTGAAATAAAATCTTTTTGGGTTTGTCACGCTTAAGTTTGATATAGAACTTTCTTTAGTCCATCGCACTTTAGTTTAAAATTAAACCTTCTTTGGTCTGTCACACTTAAGTTTAGAATAGAAGCATCTTTAGTCTGCCACACTTAAATTTGAAGTAGAACTTGCTTTGGTCTCTCACACTTAAATTTGAAATAGAATCACACCTAAGTTTGAAATAGACCTTTTTTTGGTTTGTTACATTTAAGTTTGAAATAGAACTTACTTTAGTCTGTTATGCTTAAGTTTGAAATAGAACTTACTTTAGTCTGTCATGCTTAAGTTTGAAATAGAACTTACTTTAGTCTGTCATGCTTAAGTTTGAAATAGAACTTACTTTAGTCTGTTATGCTTAAGTTTGAAATAGAATCACACTTAAGTTTGAAATAGACCTTTTTTGGGTTTGTTACATTTAAGTTTAAAATAGAAGTTACTTTAGTCTGTCATGCTTAAGTTTAAAATAGCATATTTTATATTTAAATGTTAATATTGAATGAACATGTTTTGAGAATCACCTAAAATGGCCACTTTGGATCGTGATAAAAATAAAAATTTCCCCAGTTTAGAAGAGTTTTTACCCTTCACTGACCAATGACAGGAAAGAGTATTATCAAGACAGATACTACACTTTGCATTATTTATTCGCAAAAAATATATATATATATTTAAAAAAAACTACATTTTAAACAAAAACTAAAGTGTTGGAAAATGAGTGTTATTGGTCATCCTTTTTCACCATAACTAAAAATGTCTATCCTACTCTTAGCTAGAATCAGCGATCACCATAATACCACATTTACTCCAGGGGCCGTTCTACATTAATTCCCCCAATGTATTTTTTAAAAGTTTTATTGAAAATAAACAACAACGTTTATATATAATCATTTCATTCGTGTGAAGTTGAGGGGAGGGGGGTAAAACAATACTTTTGTTTCTAGCCAAAAGCCAACTTTCTTCCCATTTACAGCAATAGTTACAAAACTATTGAACGTAAACCCAAGGTCGACCGACATTTAGCAAAAAATCACTAAAAATCACCAAAACACAGAAATTTATTCAAATTTAATGACATTTTCAGCACTTCTCTATCGTTGTTTGTCACATTTAAATTTAAATAGCATTTCGTTAGTCTGTCATGCTAACGTTCAAAATAACAATTACATCGTTAAGCCAGTAATTATAGGCACAACTGGATTCATGAAAAGAATTTCAAAAGTACTTGGCAAATATAAACCAAGTGGAAGCGAGGAACAAAGAATTGGGTTAGGGTTAGAATTTAAAAATATCTCTCAGTTGGAACATGGTCCTGGATATGACCTTAAACTATATCCGATGGTGAGGCCCCAGCTTGCGGGCTTTGGGGAGGATAGAGCCACCCTTTAATTGCCATTGCTCCCAGGTCCACTCTGATCCGGAGTGGTAGTACCTATTAGGGTCCCAACTATGGGTTAAATAGAAACCGACTTGAAAAAAACAAATATATTCTATAACTAGATACCTATATCTAATAAGTTCAAAAGAAAGGACACACTTAGGGAGGTATTTTGGTGGTCAAGTCACTAAATAGAGATTAGCTGGTTTCCCGGCATGGCCCAGGATGTAATATAGATTGACTGAAATACATGTTCTAGCTGGTTTCTAGGCGTTGCCAGGGATGTAATATAGACACATTATGTTGTATTTTACCTGTTCTCTTCTCCCCAAGGTAAAACAATTTCATATACATGCTGTAAATTACATATGCTAGGGATAAAACATGAACAATACCAGTCCTAGGGTAGATAAAACAAATAATACATAGAGATGAAAGATTCCTCTCCCCTAAGAATAAAACATATGTTCAATATCTGCTTTTGTTTTTTCATTGTTTATACGGTCCCGAGCAACGCCGGGTAGCCCTGCTAGTATTCTATAAAAAAAATTTTCTTCAAAATCACTGGATTCGGCATTAAATAACCTGAAAAGGGCTAATATGGCATAAAACAAAACCAACCAACCAATCAGTTAGAATATATGAGATGGCAGGCGAATGTCTGTCATCCGGTAGGACGCCTCAACCCCAGCTAGAACAAAATGATGAGAGGCTTAAGTTTGCAATTAGTATTTTCGTTGGTCTGTCACTCTTACATTTAAAATAGAATTTTCTTTTGTCTGTAACTTTTAAATTTTAAATAGAATTTTCGTTGGTCTGTCATGCTTAGCTTTAAAATAGAACTCTGATTGCCCAATCATGCTTAAGTTTAAAATAGAATTTTCTTTAGTCAGTTACGCTTAAGTTTGAAATATAATTTTTTCTGTTATGCTTAAGTTTGTAAATAGCATTTTCGTTAGTCTTTCACGCTGAAGTTTGAACTAAAATTTTCGATGGTCTGTCAGGATTAAGTTTAAATTAGAATTCTGATTGGTCTGTCATACTTAAGTTTGAAAACGAATTTTGATTGCCCTTTCACACTTAAGTTAGAAATAGAATTTCATTGGTCTGTCATGCTTAAGCTTTAAATAGCATGTTTGTTGCTTACATACTTAAGTGTGAATTAGCGTTTTTATTGTTAAGCATTAATATTGAATAACCGTGTTTTAAGAATAGCCATTTTTGTTTTGTTTTTTGTTTTTTCGTAGCAAAAAAAAAAAAAAAAAAAAAAAACTTAATTATACGAGTCTTGCAGGAAAGACTGTAGTTTCCCAAGAAAACGCATCGATTTAAATTCTTCTATTCATATGCAAATATTATCGAACAATGGAAACATGTTGCATTGATGGCACGCAAGCCTGCAGGCGTAATTTGATCTGTCGTTGGTGGAAGAAGGAAGACGACGACGACGATGCCAACGTTGTCAAAGAGAGCAAAGATTGTCTGCAAACCATCAGGAATTCTTGCAGCTGAGGTTTCCATGTTTTTCTTGGAGTAAAGCAGGTCTGTTTAAAAGCAGAACCTCCCGCAGGGCTCGTCTGACTCATCGAAGGAATCAGCCAGCAGAAGACGGAAAGAGGAGAGAGAGAGAGAGAGAGAGAGAGAGAGAGAGAGAGAGAGAGAGAGAGAGAGAGAGGTTATCGGAAAATAATAAATGCATGCAGTGTTGATCTGTGAAGAAAGAGGAACCCATCCGTACTCCCTCACACACACATACTCCCCTACTAATCCCCTACCGCAGCAGATTAATCGAGAGATTAAATAGCAAATCCTTTTCGGATATAAACTACTTATAACAACGATGATCATCATGGAAATGACGATGATTTATTTATTTCTTCTATTGTTATCTTTGTCCCTTTTCTTATCTCTCTCATACTCTAGGGGGTACATGATTTGATTGGCATCAGGAATTTTGTTGTAGACTATGAAAGCGGCTATGCCGAGTTCAAACCCAGCTATGGCCAAACTTGCGTTCAAAGAACAATTTGAAGTAACTAACCTATTCTCTATCTCTACAAATCTATTATCAAACCATGAAATGCTCTGACGAACTGCAAACACTTGTACCTTCTCGACGTAACTACTCCCGACAAACCCGACAAGCTACTAAGTCTCATCCCTTTACAGCAGAGATCCCTAGGTGCAAGAAAGCCTTTTACTACAATAGTTTCTTCCCCAGAACTGCAAGTCTTTGGAACTCCCTTCCGGGATTCTGCTTTCCCAACTGTACTGATATGCAGAAGTTCAAGTGTAATGTGAACAAACACCTTTCTACTCATCTCCCTTCATAATGGCCCTGCTAATTAAGTCCCTGATAGTAGCCCCCCTGCTTCAAAGTGGCACTGTGTCTTGTTTGAGGTGAAAATTGAATAAAAAAAAATAATAAAAAATTTTAAATACATTTTGTCATATTTGGGCTGGTGAATTTACGTTTTATCTGAGGGTTTTTAATAAGATACAGGAACGTACTTGTAATTTGATTGGCTCCCCTACGTCTGCTTCTTCTTCTTCTTCTTCTTCTTCTTCTTCTTCTTCTTCTTCTTCTTCTCTACAATCTCTCTCTCTCTCAAACGTGATGTTGCTAGTCTCAGTTTTTTTTTATATAAACACTGTTATGTGAGGTGTTCTTCAGAATTGTCTGATCTATTCCCTGCTTCCGTTGTTCCAGCTCGTTTGACTCACTGATCTAGTGGTCTTCACCAATTCGCTGTTTTGATACCTCGTTTTAATACAGCTTCTTTCCCGCTCATAGCTTTCCCCACACCTACACTCTTGATATTTTCAAGACCATTTGCGAAAATCTTCTTTCATTCTTATTAGTTCCTTACATTTAGTGGCTTCACACTTTGTCTGAAGCAATTACCATAAAGCAAACAAAAAAAGAAACATTTACAATCAGATTGATGTTTATTTGCATTCCGGAAATTTGGAGATCTTTTTTGCGCGTCTGTGAAGCATAAAGGCCTACTTCACAAGATTTCCAGCTACGGTATAACTGAAAATGTTTTCTCAATTATTAAATCATTTCTCTCTGATAGGCTCATAAGAGTAGTGGTTGATGGGCAGAAATCAGAGGCCCACAGTATTAATGCTGGAGTCCCTCAGGGGTCCCTCCTGGGCCCAACTATCTTCCTGATCTACATCAATGCACATACTTAAATCATTCGTTGACATCTATACTGATGACACGACCATCTATGGCAACACATCAAAGGCCGAAAATGACAAATTTCTCTCTGATTCTCTCTCCTCTGATCTTGAACGCATGGTACAGTGGGGGAAGAGGTGGCTGGTTTCCTTTAATGCATCTAAAACCAAGCTCATATCTTTACATCATCAACGCTTTGATCTCCATCTTCTATCAATTTAAATGGATGGCTCTCATCTTGGGGAGGCTCCATGTTTTGACAAGCTTCTGGGTTTAACCTTTACTCCTGACCTGAAATGGAACACGTACATCAGATCTGTTGCCAAGGTCGCTGGGAAAATGGTGGGATCCTTCTACGACTCTAGAAGATATCTCACTGCTGATGCAATTCTCTATCTGTATAAAAGCCAAGTATGTCCAAGGATGGAGTACTGCTGCCACATCTGGGCATGTGCTGCTAAAAACAGCCTATCTTTCCTTGACAGAGTTCAAAATAGACTTTGTGGCTTGGTGAGGGATGCCGTTTTCTCTTCCCTGCAGCCTCTCTCCCACAGAAGAGATGTTGCGAACTTGTCTTTGTTTTATCATTCTTTCCATGGCAAGTGCTTGTCTTGTCTGAGCTCGAATCTCTGGTACCCCCTCGCCAATCTTTCACGATAAACACACGTATAGCTGAAACCACTGTCAAAAATTTTCCCCACTCTTAACTGTGCCAAAATCAAAACGTAGATTCCAGGATCAAAGCTTCTTTCTTAGAACTGCATGCCTGTGGAACTCTCTTCCACTTGCCTGTTTCCTACCTGACTACAACTTGGATGTCCTCAAGTCATACATAAACAAATTCCTGATGAACCGCTCCCTAAAGTAGACACTTTATCAAATCTCAACATTAACGGACTGTACACGCAATAACCCTTATCCCCGAGTGGCTTCTGGGCGTAGATAAGTGGTGACCACCTTAAAAAATCAACTCCAATTTTGCTGCAATGTTATCGTTCACGATAAATCCCCGTCTAGCTGAAACCATTGTCAATAATTTTCCCCACTCTTTATCTATGTCTAAATCAAAACGTAGATTCCATGAACCAAGCTTCTTTCTTAGAACTGCACGCCTGTGGAACTCTCTTCCGCTTGCCTGTTTCCCACCTGACTACAACTTGGACATCTTCAAGTCCAACATAAATTCCTGATTAAGCGCCCCCTTAAGTAGGACACTTTATCAAATCTCCAATACTAACGATTACTACGACACTATCCCATTGATTACTGTACACACAATAACCCTTATCCCCGAGTGGGTACCAGGCCTTGATAAGTGGTGATCTCCATGTAAAAAAAAAAAAATATGGTAGTTTTGATAAGATGAGGCAACGATTTATCATATAGTCCTCCTCTCCACATTCACGGACGGCCAAGTCGGTTTTGTAGCCCAATCTGGTCATAGCGACTTTGATTGATCGATCCCCATTCTTATTTTAAAATAAGGATCGGTAATTATAACAGTGTTGAAACACCGGTTCTTGTTAGATCAACAAAGGCGACGACTATTTGAAAATAATAGATGCTGTGTGTATTCATGTAAGTGGGTATGTATAATACTTCAGAAAGATGACCCCCCCCCCCGCTGCGTTACACAGATTCAGATCGCTCGTTAGCAAGACCTAGTACCTGTTAGCCCGTCTCTGATATTTTTAAGAGTTGAAATTGATTGATTACCTGCTCTGGTCAGGGACTCACCAATGTAAACCGAGAGAAAGATTTACATGCCTCCCCACAGTGACTTAGTCCACAATATGTTGTGGTCTACATTGCACTGTAGAGAACCTACTGTTGATTTTATGAAATTATTTTTATATATAATGGCTTGAATTAAAATTTAGAATGCAAAAGTCAAGTATCATGGTTTAATTGTGATCTAATCAATGAACCTGCTATTGATAGTTTAGGTTATGAGCGATAAATTCATGTCAATAAATGCAAGAAAAACTAAAAAAAAATTCAGATTGAAAAAAATTTAATGAGAAAGTTATTTATGTAGTTGTTCATTCTGAAATAAAGTTAGTATATTAAAATAAAAGTGATAGTGCACTGTTGTCCGGGGACCAACATGCTGTGTGCACTTTCAGTCGCAAAGGAGACCAAGCCAAAGAATAGGAAATAACTCCAACTCGCTTATTCTTTGTAGCAACAACTTCTATTTCTTCATTTATTTATTACAGACTATTATCCTCATCTTTTAGTTGTCATTTCACAACGTTTCGGCCAACTATTACTCCGGCCTTCGTCAGGTGGTTACCGCAATTGAATAGGAACTCCAAATTTCCTAACTGCATCCTAAGCAATTATACCCTTCCATAGTTGTTGTCGTGATGATAAGGATAATTGTCCGTAATAAATAAATGAATAAATAATACAAATAATGAATTCCGATTAATTAAATAATATACCATTCGTTAAGGATCCGACAATGGAAGATCAGATAATAAATATGGATTTATAAAACGAAAAACTTAAACCTTGATTGCCATTTGAGGCCCATGGCACAGTGGATAGAGGCGTTGAATCTTTACGGTTCCAAATGAGCATTGTTTGAAGATAGCGGTTTCAATCCTACCTAAAGCCAGCCCAGATGCTTGATTGGCCAAAACATGGTGAGACGACAATAAGTACGGACGCATTTAGGAGATTCGGAGTTCACAGTAACCATCTGACGAAGGCCAGCGGAATAGTTGGCCGAAACGTCGTGAAACAACAACTTGAAAAATGAGGATAATAGTCCGTAATAAATAAATGAATAAAATAATATAAGTTATTCATCTCAATAATGAATTCCAATTAACATTTATTTCCTAATTCTCTATTTACTGCTGTGACGTCTCTCACGTGATCGTCTTTTCGAGTACCCCTTTGGCACGAGGTCTCAAACGTCATCTCGTCTCTCTCGTGATCGTTTAATTTCTCTTTTTTTTTAGAATCTTTTTTCTTCTTCCTCGGTGACGTCACTTTGCATGCATTTACATCCGCGCATCCACGTTATGTTACAATAGTTTAAATTGTAACGTTGAAGAAAATATGGTTTTATTGTTTTCGAAATAAAACCAGTTTATTCAAATAAAGTTATATTTTAAATTGCCATGTTGAAAAAAAAAAAGATTTTATTCTGATTCAATTATTTTGATTAGGGTTAGGTTTAGGGTTAATAATGGATGATTGTTCGAACGGACATAAATGTGAAAAAATAATTTGCAAGCTAAATTATAAGAAAGCGTTGTAATAACTAGAATAAAAAAATCTATTCCCAGCGGTCGAATCTGAATTCTGATATTCCAGTATTTTTTTTTTATTATTGGAAGCAATTATAATTTGGATTTGGAGGCATGTAAATTATGTAGAAGATATTTAAGATATAGAAAATAAATAATTCCGATGCTGTACAGCAATTTCCCTTGTATTAATAGAAGGGTTACGTGGGAGCAGAAAAATAGTAGGGAGAAAGAGTTTGTAAGTTGGGAGAATCAGATATCTCGGAATAAATGTAATAAGTTTTTTAAGCAGAAATGGACAAATTCGTTCGTGAAATACACGTTATCAAATACGGAAGGTGGTGAAAGAATGAGATTTACATATGAATTGTTCGGTTATTTTCCTATTGTAACTGAAGTTGCGGTGGAAAAAAAAATGGAGTTTACTTTATTAAACCAATTCATTCTTAATCATAATGTAAATTATTACTTTTGTTTGAATATTAAATGATGATTACAAGCAAATGAAAGCAGGTACATCGTCTGTCGTAAATAGATGACAACTTTAAACATTGGTTTTAGTCTGTTTTATTATTATTATTTTTTTTTTTTTAGTGCGTACGAAAATTTTCTTTTTTCTGGATTTTAAATAATTTTGCGACTCACCTAAGCGATACTCCCAGAATATGCTTTTGATTCGATTAAATATTAGATTATATGATTCTTATCGTTTATAATGGTGATCGTATTTTTCATAGCTCTGTATTATAAATACAAAATAGCCGGTTGTCTATGAATGAAATCATTGGTTTCTTTAAAAGAGGCATAAAAGTAGTACAAACCCATTCTGTTATATATATATATATATATATATATATATATATATATATATATATATATATATATATATATATATATATATATGTATATATATATATATATATATATATATATATAATGAATGAATGACAAAGGTCTATATTCATAATTTCATGATTTTGATCATCTTATAATTTATTCCTTTAATTCAATTGATATTTACAATTCTTGACAGTACCTGTTTATAGCACAAAATCAATCACTTAATTATTATATCAATCAGTGAATCTATTTTGCCCTTAACTCATCAGTAGAAATAGAAACAATCAATCCACCAAAAAGAAATAAAATGTGTTTGGAAATGATTAAAAATTCCGAAAATTGGAAGATAAGCTGCAAATATCTTATAGTTTGCTTACATTACGCCATTTTGAATTCCAAATTCAAGATGGACAACATTATAAAATTTGGAATATAAACTTTTGTCATTCATTTATTGTATTCCCTGTAATCACATTGCGCTTCTTAAATAAAGATTAGAATATATAAAAAAGAAATATTAGTGAATAAAATATATTTCCACAGAAACATATATATATATATATATATATATATATATATATATATATATATATATATATATATATATATATATATATATATATATATATATATATTCAAGCACGTCAGATTGAAGACGACAGAGATATTCTTTTTTCCGATATTTCTGGATATCTTTTCCGTTTGCCGTCTTTTAGCAGGCATGCTATAAAAAATGGCGCCCAAAATTTGTTGTTCAGCCATATTCTTTTCAAGCGTTTTCTATCGGTGCATCCAATTATTATCAGGAGCGATTGTTGTTGCTTTCTTTTTCTTTTCCTTTGAGGCTTGGTGTATTTATAGTTTTTTATTGGCTATAAAGGTGGGTGCAGGAAGGTTGGAGGTGAATTATTTTTATTTTATTTTAAAAAATTTTTATAAATACACCAAGCCTGAAAGGAAGTAATCCGAAAATTTTAAGACGAAGAAAAAATTATATCTAAATGTTTAAAAAATTGAATGAAGCAGAATCAGCAATTTGGACCATTCTATCATATATATATATATATATATATATATATATATATATATATATATATATATATATATAAAATATATATATATACACATATAATATATATATATATAAAATATATATATATATAAATTTGGATTATTCTATCACTATATATATATATATATATATATATATATATATATATATATTAGTGATAGTATAATCCAAATTTATTCCCAATTCCGATACAATTGCTGATTCTGATTCCTTTAATTTTCAAAGTGTTATAAAAACTGCCATTATGAAAAGAATAATAAGAATAGCATTTTTTGAAACTCCGCAGAATAAGCACTTTGTAAATTGTTTTTTGGAGTATTCAGTCGAACAATAAATTAAATTGTAAAGTTAAACTAACAGTTTTAATTTTCTTTCTCTTATATACATATATATAAATCAAAAGTGCTCAATACGCATATAGAGCTTTTATAGGAATAAAATGATATAAACATTGTAAAATGTTTATATATATATATATAAACATTTTACAATGTTTATATCATTTTATTCCTATAAAAGCTCTATATGCGTATTGAGCACTTTTGAAGATATATTGGTGTTTATTTCACGTTAGAAATATGTCTGGACTTTATTATTATAATGTTATATATGTTTGTAATGTACTGGGTTTTATTGGGTTTGTATAATTCATAATATATATATATATATATATATATATATTATATATATATATATATATATATATATATATATATATATATATGAGAGGGAGAGAGAGAGAGAGAGAGGAGAGAGTTATAGTAATAGAATATATTTTTTCTCTAGCTCATTTGTCTCTTTAACTATTTTACACTAAAAAAAGTCCTCATCACCTGAAGATATTGACACAAATGTCAGATTGAATGAGTCTTCATCCGTTGATGGCCTCTCTGCAATTTTATCCTCATCTTCTTCCTAAAAGCCAATTCCTTGCCTGAAGAAATTTTAAAGAAACCTTTATGACGAATATTCTATGAGGTATAGTCAAATTCCAGGCACCATCCGATGCCAGTCTCATGCATAATAGAACAACGCATGGAATCAAGTGTCTATCCGAGGGGAATTGATGTTCCGTAGAATTTCTGCAACACCACCGCAGGAACTCAAGATCGGAGAGAACGGGGGTAGAATAGACAAACAGGTGGCATGGTCACTGGATTTCCGATCATAGAAGATCTCAGACTCCTTGCAAGTGGTTGGGCGACTCTTTCCCTCCCCCATAACCACTCATTGAAGATTTCCGACGTTTGCTCTGTTGTGATTGCCTCTGGGTTTTAGGGTAAGGTTCACGATTGGGCGCGCACGCGTCTGACTCATATCTCTGAATGATGCGGACAGCATTTTTAATGTTGCAATATGACAGACAACCGATTCCTTGTCTCTCTGTCACATTTACGCTGAAATCTGAAATGTTGAGATGAGGAGGGGAAGATGATACGGTTGGCATGGTAACTTTATGCGGACCAAATAGATTGCAAAGAACATAGTGGATTTCATTTTAATCTAAGGAAAACATATTTATTATAAAATATATATTGTTTACCTCATAATATATCAACGTATTATAGGAATGTTATTATCACGTACCATTAAGTTATTTTCATACTTCTCTATATGAAGTAAAGGTGTGTGTGTATGTTTGTGTGCAGTGGCATGACAATCAATTTAAAAAAAAAATCATTAAAAAAAATAATAAAATAACATTGAAAAAAAAAGTACTTATATAAGAAAATATCCTCTATTTCGACTAACGAATGATTCCCAACCAGGAGACTACATAAGACAACAGAAGAAAGTAACTCTTCTTTAATATCTTAATTTACATATATTTCTCAAATTTCTTCAATTTAATTCCCCCCTCTCTCTCTCTCTCTCTCTCTCTCTCTCTCTCTCTCTCTCTGTATATATATATATATATATATATATATATATATATATATATATATATATATTTCTTAAATTTCGTAATTCATATATATATTTCTCAGATTTAATCTCTCTCTCTCCCTCTCCCTCTCTTCCTCCCTCTTTATATCTATAATATAAAGCTTTGTGTGCGCGCGTGTGTGTGTGTGTGTGTGTGTGTGCGTGCGTGCGTGTGTGTTTGTGTGTGTGTGTCTGTGTGTGTGTCTGGTCACGAATAGGTTCCTATATGGTTGACTATTTTAAAAAACGGATTACATATAATGATAGAAGATGACACATGAAGCGATCCGCACCATATAATCGAGACAACTGTTATTATTTGTGAAACCATAAAACAACTCTTTATATTTTGATAATATAAATTTATTACAGTTGTCTCAATTGGTTTTCACAGGATTTTCAATTAGTCTACATTTTCTGTTCATACAGCTCGCTCTCAGCTGTCTGTCCACCCTTGTCTATGTCTGTCTGCTCTGGTGGTCAATCCTCAACTCTCTGAATCTCTTCAAAACTAACTACATCACGTGTTCTCTTACGTCACCTAATTACGTGTCTCATACAAATCTAATCTACCTAGTTATTTGTTTATTCAAAACCAAAAGAATGTTTACATCTATTTTCTATTTTCGCATTCTTTTTACGATTCACACGTCAATCATTTATTTCCCAGTTTAATTGTTTATTCTTCTAATCATAACACTTGATCAAGCGACCATCCGTCGCTCAAATCAATTAATAAGAATACAATAACAATAATAATAATGTTTTGACCATTGCTCCCGCTTGCCACAGTTAACAGATACTACGCTATGATCACAGCCTAAAGGGTCATAACATTACACAAGCTATCACCTCAAACCAGTATCATTTTGGCTACGGCTACCAGTGTTCACAATTGCCCAGGGATGGCAGTGGCCACCATCAACAACAACTGTAATTTAATTTTTTGCAAGTGGGGGTGTGTGTAAGGCTTCCACTGGACAATGCCGTTTGACAGGTTCTGCTAGTATATAATTGTTCTGGGGTAACTGACACCCCTATTCCTGTCTTCACATGGACTCTCCCATCGCTGTGAAAGGCATCCATTTTGGACTCTCTAATCAGAGATTCCATGCCAGCCTAATCGTTGACATGACTTTACCGACTCTCCTGTTTGATATTGTGAACCCCTAAAATAAGGCCACAACATCTGGCGACGTAGGAATGAAAAAACCTCACAAGGACCCTTTCCTTTGGACTAATAATCAAAAACGTCTATTTTCCTATTTTTCTGACTCAACTTTAAATTTTTCTACCAGCTTTGAGAAGTTCAACAAGTTTACTTCTTTTTGTTCAACAACAAGAAAAAAAAAAGAAAGTTATCGCCAAACCAAAACTGTGAATAGAAAAATATATATTGCTGTCCTAATCAATTTCTTGTTTTAAAACGAAATAGATTACATTCTATGCTGGGGAAAAAAGTTATGGGTGAACTTGAATTTACGCTTTTGTATTTTTGAACACACGTGTGGTTAGCTGGCAAGCCACCATTTTTTTTCTCTCTGTTACGGTGAACGAGAAAAATAAAAACAGAAACAGAAAAGTCATTAAACCGACTCTACATAGGACACTTGCATCTAACCCACAATTATTTATTGAAACAAGTTCTACCAACGTGCCAATGTGGATATGTACTGACCATAAAAGCATATTCGAGGATTGTAAAAATACAACTCTATAAAAGGAAAATATTTCAGCAACAACAACAACAACAACAAAAGGAAATTAGAAAATACTGAAAGTCGAAACTAAAAAAGTTTATGAACTTCAAAAAAAAAAAAAGAGAAAAATAACGGTAACTTTAAAAGATTTTTTTTCTCTCTCTGATATTTCTTAAATACTTTTGATGTTGGCAAAATTCTCTGGCTTCAACAATTAGTACAGTTATTCACTATTTTTTTTTCTTTTTTCCTTTCATGGAAATTAAACAAAAAACTTTTTAAGTGTCTTATTACATTTTTTGCTAAGATACAACACGGAACTTTTTTTTTCTTTTCCTTCTGTCCCTCCTCATGTATGAATATTTATTTCATATATCATCTTCATAAAATTGTTTTTTTCTTGGTGAAATTTCTCGGACCTAGAAATTCGGAGACTAGTTATTTTTCAACATGGAAGAACTTTCAAAACAAATAGCTGCTATGATACGGTTGCAGCAAACTCAGTTCTCCGAAATACAAAAGCAAAGAGAAGAAGAAATAAAGCAAATGGAGGAGGAAAAACGACAAAGAGAAGCAGAAAGGTTCGAAGAAAGAGAAGAAAGAAAACGAAGAGAAGAAGAAAGAGAAGAAGAAAGAAAACAATTTAATGCCCAAATACTTGAAATGCAAGAACAAGAAAAGAGAAAGTTGGAAATATTATCTAAGGTTATATCTAAAAAAGACAGTAGAGAGTCAGACAAGGACGTTTTTTTCCCAAACTGCAATCTGGTCAGCGTTGGAAACTTTTCAGTACCGGCCTGATGAAGAATTAACTTTTGAAGCCTATTTCCGCAGATTCGGCGACGTGTTCAGAATTGATTGTAAAACTTGGAGCGAGCAGATGAAGGTTCGTCTCTTACTACAAAAATTGGGAGCCATGGAACATAGTAAGTTCATGGACTATATACTGCCAAAACAGACGAACGAATTGTCATTTGACGAGGCTGTAAAATTCTTAATGGAGTTATACTGCCCGAAAACTAGTTTATTCCATAAGAGATAGAAATGTATAAACCTGACTCGCAAAGAAGACCAAGACTACACAACATTTGCGTCAGTCGTGAACAGGCATTGTGATAATTTTAAATTATCTTCGTAAACGGCCGACAATTTCAAGGTCTTGATTTTTATTCAAGGTTTAGTCTCAACTAAGGACGCTGAAATCAGACGCAGGGCATTGAACACACTCGAAAAGGAACCGGACATTACCCTTCAAAAATTGGCTGACGAATGCCAAAGAATTATTTCTGAGAAACAGGACTCCAGAAATATAGAAGAGGCAAATGTATCATACATCAAGAAAGTGCAAAATAAAAAACCGTTCTTTCCAAAAAGTCAAGTGAAAACCAAACGCAATACTCAGGAAACATACCAAAATAAGCCTGATTTACCACGTTACCCATGCCGAGGATGTGGAGAACTCCACTGGCAGAAAGATTGTCCTTACCGATCCAGTAAATGCGATCTATGCAGACGCAATGGCCACAAAGCCTCGCATTGCAGAGTAAAAGGACCTCGCAAGAGTTACGTCAAAACGACGAGAATTCTAGGGAAAGATGAAAATGTACGGAAGTACGTAATAGTCAAAATCGGGTACAAAAACGTAAAGCTTCAACTTGACAGTGGCTCAGATTTGTCCATAATAAACTATAATACTTGGTGTAAAATTGGCAAAACAAAAATGAGACAAACCAACAGAGTGGCTCACTCGGTAACGGGAGAACGCATTAAGTTTGAAGGCGAAGTCACTACAAATATAACATTGAAGGGCAAAACTTTAACACTAAACATGTTTGTGTTAAAGAAATCAAATAATCTTTTCGGGACAGACTGGATTCAACAATTTGAACTCTGGGACTCGCCCATGAGCAATTTTTGTCAGAAAATAGACAGCCCTACAGCCGAAGCAAAAAAACGTAAGGAAGACTTGATGGAGTCATTTCCTAATGTGTTTTCGGGCAAATTAGGCTGCTGCACAAAAATGAAAGCGAAGTTCGAATTAAAGGATAACATCACCCCGGTTTTTAAAAAAGAAACGCAGCATACCATTTGCCTCCATACAAAAAATTGACGAAGAGCTAGATAGACTCGTCAAGGCAGGAATACTGACCCAAGTCGACTACAATGAGTGAGCTGCCCCCACTGTATACGTAAAGAAAAAATCAATGGATATTAGAGTCTGCGCAGACTTCTCGACAGGGTTGAATGCAGCACTAAGGGATCACCACTACCCGCTACCTAGCCCCGAGGAAGTATTTACAAAACTCAATGGAGGAAAAATTTTCTCAAAACTAGATTTAAGCGAAGCATACCTACAAATTCCCGTGGAAGAAGAAAGCTCCAGACTCTTGTGTATTACCACCTACAGGGGACTGTTCAAGTTTAATAGGTTAGCTTTCGGGATCAAGGTCGCCCCGGCTATCTTTCAGCAAATAATCGACACTATGTTGAGCGGCTTTGATTTTTCTATAGGATACCTAGATGACATTCAAGTAAAAAGTGAATCTATAGAAGAACATAAAAGACATGTTTTTCGAGTATTTGAAAAAATAAGTGAGTATGGCTTCACACTGAAAGAAACAAAATGCGAATTTTTCCTCAACCAAATTAAATACCTTGGTCAGATAATAGAAAAGAACGGTAGACGGCCCGATCCTGAAAGGTCCACAGCGATAAGAAATATGCCTGAGCCACATGACTTAACAACTTTGCAAAGTTTCTTAGGCTTAGCCAACTATTATCAAGCTTTTATTCCAAACCTGCATACTTTACGTGCACCCCTAAACGAGCTACTTAGGAAGGACAAAGTTTGGGATTGAACCACAGAATGCCAGACTGCATTCGAAAAGCTAAAAAACGTGCTCACATCAGAACTGTTCCTGACCCATTATAATCCGAAACTGGACATAATCGTCGCTAGTGACGCTAGCGCATATGGAATCGGCGCATGCATCCTACATGAAATGCCTGATGGTTCAACGAAACCGATAGCACATGCGTCTAGAACCCTACTACCGACGGAAAAGAATTATTCCCAAATAGAGAAAGAATCTCTAAGTATTATTTTCGCTGTGACTAAATTCAATAGATTTTTACATGGAAGACATTTTAAGCTTCAAACGGACCATAAGCCGCTCATCGCTATCTTTGGTTCAAGAAAAGGATTGCCTACACATACGGCAAACACACTGCAAAGATGGGGAACAATCCTACTCAATTACGACTTCGAAATGGAGTTTCTACCATCAAAGAAGTTAGGACATGCTGACGGCCTATCCCGGTTAATACCAAAAACTGGAGGATCGCTTGAGGATTCTGTTATCGCATCACTTCAATCAGAGAAGGACTACAGTTTGATTCTATGTAACACAGTGAAAGAACTTCCGGTTACCCTAGACGACATAAGAAAAGAAGCCGAGAGTGACGATTTTATGAAAGAAACCAAAGCAAAACTGGAATCGGATGAACAAGTAGCAGAAGCTTTCTCAGTGTGCGACCAGGTTCTACTCTACAGAGATAGAGTAGTTATTCCAGCGACCCTACATAAAAAAAATCCTCAAGGATTTTCACACAGGACACTCTGGCGCCACCAGAATGAAGAGCCTCGTGCGTTCATACGTGTACTGGAAAAGCATGGACAAGGACATTGAAGAAAAAGTGAAATCATGCAGAGGATGTGCTCTAGCTGCGAAAGCACCACCTATTCAATTCAGTCCATGGCCCAAAGCCGACTATCCATGGCCACGAATACATGTGGACTATGCAGGACCACTTGATGGACACTACTACCTTATAATAGTGGACAGTTTTTCCAAGTGGCCCGAAGTCTTTAGATGTAAGAGCCCAATTACGGATAAAAAACTCTTCATGAGTTATTTGCACCATTCGGAGAGGTCGACTGTTTAGTGTCAGATAACGGCACTCAGTTCACGTCCGGGGACTTTAAAGAGTTCATTAGAGACTTCCAAGTGGACCACATTACAACTCCGACATACCACCCCAGGTCAAACGGCCAGGCGGAAAGATTTGTGGACACACTGAAGAGAGCTTTGAAGAAGGCTAAGGACACGCCATTCGAAAAAGCCCTACAACAATTTCTTCAGGTGTACCGCATAACGCCCAATGAAAACACACCATCCCAGATATCTCCAGCGGAAGTAATGTTTGCAAGGAAAATACGGCCAGTTTTTGATAAGCAGGTAAAACACACCAAGCTGACGATACCCAAGAAGAACTACATGCCGGGAGAAAAGATATTTTTCCAAATGCATAAAGATAATAGTACCTTCTGGGAGCGGGGAACGATCATTAACAGGATCGGTCGTATGGTCTATATGGTGGAAGGACCACACTCCACACATAAGAAACACTTAAATCAAATTAGCAAACGCACTTCAGACGAGCCAACTGAAATTCCATCTGAAGAAGAGACGATGGACCTCCTATATGAGGCATTTGATCTGGAACCTCCTCAAACCAGTATGGAAATACGTCGTTCCACTAGAAAAAGGAAGCTGACGGACCCCTTGGAAGTCAACCCTAAGAGAAAAAATTATATTTCAGGGAAATAAATCTTCGGAGGGGGGTGATCTAGGGTAACTGACACCCCTATTCCTGTCTTCACATGGACTCTCCCATCGCTGTGAAAGGCAGCCATTTTGGACTCTCTAATCAGAGATTCCATGCCAGCCTAATCGTTGACATGACTTTACCGACTCTCCTGTTTGATATTGTGAACCCCTAAAATAAGGCCACAACAATAATATATATATATATATATATATATATATATATATATATATATATATATATATATATATACACACGGCATAATCGCGTTGACACTGGTTCTCATTAGATCACCAAAGTTAAACAATCTTGAGCCTGGCTAGTACCAGACGAACAACCATTTAGGAATTCTAGGCGCTGTATGTGCTCTCTGCTTATCTCGGCATTGTTTACAGTTGTCCTGAACCTCCGCTTTTCACTGGTATCGAATAATGCCGACTCAGGAGAGGTGTGGTTGGAGATTGCGCAACTCTTGCCACAAAACTTTCACACACAGGCACCCTTACAGTGGGTATCCTTAGTCTGTCAAGGCTGAAGAAAGCTACTATATATACATCTATATACATATACAGATATAATATAAATGAAGCTAATAAAAAAGTATTTTTAACAAAGAAAAAAAGAATATATATATATATATATATATATATATATATATATATATATATATATATATATAAATAAAAAGTTTTGAGAAATTGTGTTGAACAAAGATGGCGGCGTAGTTCAGATCAGTAACCAAGATGGCGGCCAAGAATCAAATGCGGTCCGTGGCGAACTGATTGAATTCAAAATTCGACAATTTTTATAATAATTTTGAAACGTTTTCATTGGTTGTTTAGTACAGCCGGTGTTTATAAAACAGTCCTCTGATGGGGAAGGTCTCCTAGAGGCTTCGACTGCAGGGAGATAGGGTAGTAGTAATCGTCAAGGATCCGTTCTTGACACTCAGCCCGACAGGTGAGGGGCCGGGAACCGGCCCAGCACCTGTCGGACTGAGGTACGCCGCCTGGGTAATACCTAGGAGGTCCACCCTCCCAGGCCTTGCCAGTGGGCTTTCCGGTGGAGTAAGTTCATTGCTTACTGCCTGAGGCGCACCTATCGGAGAATGCCGACGGGGTTACTCAGGCAATTTTTACAATTGCAGGAGTTCCCCTCCTTTAGGGGAGCCTGCTGGATCCCCACTTTCCGCCCTTGTACCACATTTTGCCGAGGTGGGCGGCAAATAAATAACTTCCATTTTACAATATATATATATATATATATATATATATATATATATATATATATATATATATGTAGTCATCCACATACAGTACTGTTTCATCCATCACAGCTCATTAGTGTGGCTAGACAGGCAACTACATCAAGCCAGGGTCAACAGTCAAAGCTAACCATTACACTGTATGGCTGCTGATGTGCGTGTAGTGAATTAACAATGTTTTGACATCGTGCAAATGCCTAAACTCGATTTGTTTACACAAAGAGCGTCGCTAAATACGCTAATGGCATTTTGTATATCACTTCCCAATATGCTCAACCAAAGATAGAGAGCATTATATATATGCTCAAACAACAACATGGTAAAAAAAAAAAAGTTATACTGAAGATGACGGTTTCCGTCGAAATATATTTATGGACTTTAACATAAATTTCTAACGGAATAACATCTGTTTATTTTGTAACGATGCGTTGTTTTGGCTTCAAGCGTATATAATACGTATCTTATTTAATTCAAACTCAACCGGCGCTTGTAAGGAACAAAATCTTTATATATATATATATATATATATATATATATATATATATATATATATATATATATATATATATATATATATATTCCCAACATCTCTGGCCTTGATATAAGAAAGACTAAAACTTGCTGTTATAGTTTCAAATGATCTGAAATAGCAGCAAGGAAAAAGTTGATTCCAAATATTTCTCATATATTATATCTCGTCTTTTTTTTTAAATATGGTACGATGAATATCTCCAATATCAAATAATTCTTATACACTGTGAAATTTACTTTATGTATGAAAACCAAAATGGGGGAGATATAACATGAGAAATATTTGAAATCAAGTCTCCCCTTGCTGCTATTTCAGATCATTTGAAACGATAGAAGCAGGTAGTAGTCTCACTTTCATCAAAGCTAGAGGTTATGGTAAATATCAGATATTTTGTAATTCCTATGCAAAATTAGGAAAACAAATGACTATGATTAAAACATATTATGACCGTAAAAAATGATAAATATAGGCTCAAGGTGATGGGCGATCCCCTTAATGTGCGATAAATGCCACATAGCCCACTACACAATTCAGGCCATTTGCTTTCTAACGAACCTTTATTTGTTAAATTCTGATCAATAGTCGCTGAGATTTGGAACTTATAAAATTGCCAAACGGGTTGTATAACTCTCTCTCTCTCTCTCTCTCTCTCTCTCTATATATATATATATATATATATATATATATATATATATATATATATATATATATATATATATATATATATATATATATATAAGTATAAGTTTCCAGGCTTTTGGAAGATCATAATATTATTCTATGGTTAAAATTTTATGACAAATGGTAAAAAAAGAATCTGTATTTTCAAACCAATAAGATATGCCCACATTTGTATATATAGTGTCCTGGAGGCCAACTTCAGTTTTGCTGCTGCGTTAGTCTCCCCTGTGGCATTGCCAGGCCACTAATACACACACACATATATATATATATATATATATATATATATATATATATATATATATATATATATATATATATATATGTGTGTGTGTGTGTGTGTGTGTGTATTGCAAACCAGTGAATGTGTGTATATAGTTTCATAACTTATATATATATATATATATATATATATATATATATATATATATATATATATTGTGTACAGAAAGTTGTTAGTTGAGACAGATCATTGGTACCGTCGGTTTCAAGCCCGATAATAAGGCCTGTTTAAGGTATCCTTATCAAGCTCTCTTCAGCCAATATTCGTTTAAGGTATCCTTATCAAGCTCTCTTCGGCCAATATTCTTCTCGAGACGAATATTGGCTGAAGAGAGCTTGATAAGGATACCTTAAACAGGCCTTATTATCGGGCTTGAAACCGACGGTACCAATGATCTGTCTCAACTAACAACTGTCTGTACACAAAATATAAATACGCTCTTAAAATTTGGATTTTCCTTTTAACTGAGCACTCTGCTGGAATTCTTTTTCCAAAAAAAAAACTAATCATATATATATATATATATATATATATATATATATATATATATAGATAGATGGATAGATAGAGAGAGAGAGAGAGAGAGAGAGAGAGAGAGAGAGAGAGAGAGAGAGAGAGAGCTATATTGCAAACCAGTGAATGCAAAGCTTTGAAAATAATTCATATTACGATGCTTTACACAATTCCACTTTTCATTTCCTGATCTTTCAATCTGAGTTTGAAATGAGGACAGGTTTTATGCTGAACCATTGATCAAAGTAAATAACGCGCATACATGTTCAATGAGACAAATGCTTTTTCCCTCGTTGTCCGTCCGTAAAGTCAACCATCCAAATCAGCCACGCATCCCCCACCGCTCGCAATAAACCAGCACTGTCAGCTTTCTAAAAGAAAGAACCAAATAGAGTTCGGCAGATTGCGAGAACTTCTGCGATCGAGGTTATCGTTGGCCGGCGAGTAGTTTTGGCCGCAACGCAATGAAAGAGGCAGGGATATTTACAACGGGGACGCTGCGAAGGGTTAAACTTGGTGAGATTGCGATTAGATCTGGGATGCGCAGAATTATATCACAACACAAAAAGGAGGAGGTGAAAAATGGAGGGGGGCAAGTAGGTACTGTTCGATGTTTGGCTAGCGGAGTTGAAGGTCGGCGTGTAGATGCATGACATTAATCAGTATGAAGATCAGAAATGGTGGCGCTAAGGTTATGGGAGGCAAATTGAATACTTGTCTTGATAAGGAATCCTATTTGTGGTAGATTATGGGGAATAATCCAACTGTTTCCAGGTCGTCTCCATGGGACAATGCAATAAACTTGGATGACCGCCAGTTAATACCGAAGTCAGATCCGAGTAAAAGAATGGAAAATGAAGTTGTCCGTTGAAGTCAAATTGACAGCGTCGATACTGAGGAATATGATTGCATCTTGTAAACTAATTTTGCAGTTTGCATTTCAGATGTAGCATTGGGAATCCCCACTTTTATCCTTTCCAATAAAGTATCGGACATTTCTTCCTTGGGATGTAATCAATACCTATTAAATCTCTTATTCAGTGAAATTTTAAATTTATGTATACAGAAGATAGAAAACTGCGAAATATCACTAGCCTTTCTCTGCACATACCTCAAGTGATTCCGGTCGTCCTGGACTTCTTGGCATTTACTAGACTTAAGCAATGTATCTTATATTAGACACGGCGGGATGTTACGCTGGTTAACGACACAGACTGAATACATGTGAGTTCCAAGTTCGAATCCATATTCTTACCTATAAACGCGTGGCTGTAAAACACAAAACGTCGAGATCCTATCCAGCTGGCTACGACATAGTTGTTTTCAAGTTTAATGTATTCTTCTTGAATCGTCTTTTGAAATAATCGATTCCTGCCAAAGATCCAGATCATTATCCGAGAGATGATGGTGGATTAGTGGTAAACGATGCTGACTGATAACCTGGGTGTGCCAAGTTGAAACCCAGTTTGTTCCACAAGAATCGCATTCACTTAGGATATTGCCAACCTTCACGTGGTAACTCCCGAAAGTAACCGATGCCTTTCTAGAAAGAATTCTAACTAAAAAAAGTATCAGGGAAACTAATGCCAACAATTATATGATGATGATTCAGCATGCTGCAATTATATTTGATAGATATAAAAACCTAACAAATGAAGCAGTCTTGTACCATTTTTCTGTTGACCCCTACTGAAGTTTCGAATTAAAATATGCTAGTGAACCTTATACCTAGAATTCTTAATCCAAAATTCAAATATTTCAGAGTAGGATTGAATTTTATCGGTAATAATTATACACCAAATAAATAAGATCCCTTTAATTTCAATTTCTTCTCAAGACTCCTTCAGCTTAAGCCTTAATTTTGGGTCATTTTTAGACATTTTCTAGAAAAAAATTATAGAATGGATTTACTAAAATAATGCCATTAAACTTTATATTTGAGTTCGTAATCTAATTTGGACTACCAAATTAGATTACGAACTCAAATATAAAGTTTAATGGCATTATATTGTGATTAATAATAATAATAATAATAATAATAATAATAATAATAATAATAATAATAATGATTAGGTCCTGGATATGACCTTAAACTATATCTAGTGGTGAGGCCCCAGCGTGCGAGCTTTAGTGTGGAGCCACCCTTTAATTGCCATTGCTCCCAGGTCCACTCTTACCTGAAGTGGTAGTACCTGTTAGGGTCCCAACTATGAATTAAATAGAAACCGACTTGAAAACAACAAATATATACTATTAAAAGTTTTTCTTCCAAATCTTTGGATTCGGCATTAAATAACCTGAAAAGAGTTGATATGCCGTAAAACAAAAGCAACCAACCAAACAACCAATAATAATTAAATAAATAAATAAATAAAAACATCAGAAAATGGAGACTGCTCTGAAACAATATCAATAATACAATGCCATTGTAATTGAAAAGCTTGGGGCCATAACAAAAAGCCACCATAAATGGCTTAATCAGACTAACAAGACAATTTCTTTTTTCAATTTTGCAAAAGGCTTGCCTGTTGGGAACGGCGATAGTGTTAATATAGCTTGAAAGTCTAAAGTCAAAGGACAATTTAATGTAAGTGAACCTTATAACTAGAATTCTTATTCCAGAATTCAAATATTTCAGAGTAGTATTAGATTTTATCGGTATTAGCTGTTTTTTTTTTGTGTCGACTGATGTCACAAAAAAACTAAAAACAAAAAATAACTCAAAACATCCAAAGATTTAGACTATTATGGAATAATAATAATAATAATAATAATAATAATAATAATAATAATAATAATAATAATGAAAACCCTTGAATGCGGAAACTAATACACATAAGCCACATGCACAGACTACACAAGCTACTGCAGAGACAAAATATGAAGAAGTTTTACATGGAACCAAGAAAATTGAAGATGCATATCCATAAGCTCTCTATCCCGTCCCCCATCCCCTCCCATTACCCAATCACCGCCCCCCTCCCAAATAATGAAACCAAAAAGCCGAGAAGGGACAAGGAGGATGGAAAGATCGAGGAGAGATCACTGGCCTGACCTCTGCTGGACAAGTGTGAAGAGAACTGCGAACTTGGGGAGGCTTATTGCCACTCAAATTCCAGTGGAGACCAATGGCCGCTGACAGGGAGAAATCAATGGTAATCGGCCGTTGCGATAATGCACATCCATTTGCAAATGACATCAAGAGGTGGGGAGTACTGGAAAACTAGGGAGACTTGTTGTTACGCAGCTTCAGGGAACGCCACAGGTTGTTTTTAAGGAGAGATCCTTTATGACTTTTTTTTTTTTTATATTTTCCTTCCTTTGAAGATTGTAATGCCGGGTATGGGGCAGCCAAACCAGCTGCCAACATTGCCCCGCTTTTTTATTGAAACCAACCGAGAGCTCTTTTTAGTATCCTCGCTGTTCCCTTAAGTGCAATTGTCTGGATCTCTTTTGCACTTGGTTCACCAGGAATATTAGTTAGGTAGGACTTCAGGTTCTTCTTCATAAGTCCTGTGGCACCTGAAAGCTCCTTGTGAGCCAATAAGAAGAATAAGAATAAGAAGAAGAAGAAGAAGAAGAAGAATATCTTCTTTAAGCTTGCCTAAGTGTAAGAATTAATAATTATCAGCAATTTCCGAAATTCGTATGATTATTTTCTTTTAGGCATGTTTATTTTTCACTTTCTGTGTTCCTTTTTAATTAGTTCCCTACGAATATACTAAAACGTTAACTCTTCAAAAAAAAAAAAAAAAAGTCATAGCATTTCGCTCTTTCCCACCTCTGCCAATATTTGAATACGAAAATTACTCCCGATGTCCCGATCAGTTCAGCAGCAAATCTAATTAAGCAACCAAGACCCTAGAGTACGGTAACACAACATGCTCTGCCCATGTTACTCCGTGAGAAGAGGGTCACTCTCCAAACTCGTAGCTATGAACATATACTAAGTATAATATTTAGCTGTTTTTTTTTTTTTTGTGTGTGTGTGTGTGTGTGTGTGTGTGTGTGTGTGTGTGTGGTCTGTTAATACTTGTTCATGTATTTTACGCACATGTGATAGTGCACCTTATCTCAATTAGAAGTAAACACTGTTCCCTTGACAGGTACAATAATTCTGGGCTTGGTATTGCCACAACACCGCAATATGAAAAATGTCTCAGATAAATAATACACAACGTGGGACCCAAAAGAAAGTTCTGGGTATCATGAACGGCAGGTGTTCCCTCAGTGGCCAGCATGGAGGGGGCCAAATTATCCTGTGCATGTTGGCTCTTTTAATTTCAGAAA
>NC_136508.1:61022749-61025249 GCF_053919585.1 Euprymna scolopes
TATGTATATAAAACACAAAATATTTATTCAAAAAAATTTTTTTTTAAAGTTAATAGCGGAAGGGAAATAATTCCATTTTCAAACGAAAAAGTCAGTTTGGTATATCTTTTTGTTATTTTTTTACATAAGTCCAGCTTACCATTCACATTGGAAATGTCGACATTTATAGGTTGTCGGGTACCTTTACAACGAATAAACACTCCAATCTAGTAGATGTATCAGAATTTTTGTAGGGATATTTTACACCCCTATCACGAAACTGCGAATAAAATATAAAAATCTCGTAATTTCTCTTTTAAAAGTAGGTTGTTTATTTTATTTATGGATTATACTTTCAAAATAAACTATTAAAGTTGTTTTAAAAGTAATAGAAATATTTTATTATTTTTTTTTAAACAGTAATGAATTTTACGAACTCAATATTTTTCAATTTTTAAACTTTAAAAATCTATCAAAATGTTTCTATTGATTCTATTTTTATGATATTTTCAGGGTCAATGTGAAATTTTATGCTCTTTCCAATAAACCGAATATAATATTTTAGACTAACGTTTTTTTTATTCACGCCCCCCTCATTTTCAAGTGTCTAGTAAAAAGTAAATAATTAAGTTACTCACCAAAGTTTTATATATCACAGATTGAAGAGAAAAGGTCAATAAGTAATATATTTAAATTTAAAACAAAAAAGTAGTGTTCTTTAGAAATTTACCTGTAAAGTTCGAAGTTAAACACCTTTTTTTTAAAGCACATTGATTTTTCTTTTCATTTTTTTATGAAATCTTGGTCCTTGCTCCTTTAATTGAAAAAAAAAATTAGGACTTCACTTACATTTTTCGAGTAGTTATAAGTTTGGAAAGACAGGGGGTAGAATAATTCACGCCTCCCATTTTGAAATGTCTATTAAAAAGTAAATAATTTATTCACCAAAGTGTTATGTATCACAAATTGAAGAGAAAAGTCAATAATAATATATTCAAATTTAAAACAAAAAAAGTAGTGTTTTTTAGGAATTTACCTGTGAAGTCCGAAGTTAAAACCTTTTTTTTTAAAAAACATAGTTTTTTTTTCAATGAAACCTTGGTCCTTGCTCCTTTAATTGGGGAAAAAAATTAGGGCTTGAGTTACATTTTTCGAAGAGTTATAAGCTTGGAAAGACAGGGTGAAATTATTCACTATTTTTCTCGAAATTTCTGACACACCTACCAATCTACCAATGTTAAGAACGGCTTTCGGAATAGACACCCCTAACCTTGCCAGAATACCCGAAAAACTATAAAAGTTGACGTTTCGAATGTGAACGATGAGTTTGACGTAATGTAAAAATGTACCGAATTTAAAAGGGAACGAAATTCAAATTTCCGTTCCATTTTTACAACCGTAAAGCAGAGCATTCTATGCAAATTTTACCTAACTTACTGTATTAATGCTTCTTTTTAAGCAAAAAAAAAAAATTTAGGTTTGGCTATAAATTCCTAAACTCATTTCACCCTAAATAATTTAGGTGACTGAAATAGGAATCTAATTGAATATTTAATTCACTGAATAGTATGCGAGAATTCATTTTTCTTCGAGTTATATCGAATTCATTAATACGGACTTTAGGGGCTTTTTTCGTAATGTTACTGCAAAAATTATTTTTTATTGTTACAAATTACGATGCTTTATTTATATAAAAAAAGCAAAAATAAATGCTTGCGTTTTTTATTTACTACTGAAAACCATATCTTTAGTCAAGGTATTTTTTTTTAAACAAAATAAAACATTTTCACTAAGAGTTAAGTAAAAATAGTTAGTTCCTTATATTCTGCGATCATTATTTGAAAAATACTGCAATTTTCATTAAAATTCGTTAATTTCCTGATTTTTGGTGAATTTTTAAGTAAAGGGAGGAGTCAAAATGTGTATACACTTTGAGCGTCGGCATTCATTTTTTGTGTAAGTACCATTTTTCGATGTATATTTCATAGGAAAGCGACCACGTGTGGTTAATTTAAATTAAATTTCAATCACATGGTTACATTATCAATAATCATGTGATTACATCCATTGAAAATTTACCGATATTGTAAACACGTTCTGTTTACATTAAGCCTTTAGTGTTTTTTAGTGATGCAATGTAAGCAACTGAGATTTAAAAAAAACCCGCGAGATCAGGGGAAAGAAATGTCCAGAAAATCGCTAGATTTTTAACTTTTATCGTCCGAAATGTTGAAAAATCGCTAATTCCCCCCCCCCCAAACTCCATATTTTTAACTTCCTACCATAAAAAATTATAAATATAGTATATTCAATATATAAAATGTTCCGTGTTTTCTCACTATATGTTTCTGGAATTATATTGAAGCGGTTAGCTCCCCATATTTTATCAGCTAGTTTTGCCTGTTTTTTTTTCAGAGAGGATATATTTTTTTGCAGGAAATAAATCATAAACTCAAACTTTTTATTATAAAAGTTAAATTGAAATATACTGCAAATTAAACATCACAATAATGGTGCAACA
>NC_136508.1:61030249-61080249 GCF_053919585.1 Euprymna scolopes
ATGTTTTACTATAGACAACAAACTGAAAACAGTGATAAAGAAACAATCTTCGGGCCAAGGTCACAGTGTAGTATCTGTTCTGATGCTACATTTTTCTGTCCTCGGTCAATGAAAGAGAAATCCTTCATGACTGAGACAATTTTATTTTTGTTCCTATCTAGAGTGTTCCTTTTTCGGGAGCTGCATTTTACATATTAAAAGCCGACCCTGTGTCTAACTCTGCCCTCGTGGGGAGACAAATGAATAAGAACAAATATATAACAAATAAATGTCATCAAAGTCAATATCTGTTTACCTTCTACCTATCTAAATAAGCATTTGGATTTTAACTTATTTTAAAGCGTTTATTTAATATATATTTAACTCGAACATAAGGTTGGGGTGCATTGCGTTCGCGTGTATCTCCATCCACTCGTCTGCTACTTTGCAGTGCATTGATTGGCTGATTGACGTCTTGCGTCACATTATAATCAAACCCGAGCGCATGGCGTTATGTTCCGAGCAAAGCCAATTGGACACTGAGTTACGTCTGGTTCAAATTATGCACAAGTACCGAGACTTGGATTTTGACGACCATTACAGTCGAAGTGTTACAGCCGATTTAAGAGCATATCAACCGGAAGAAGAACATTAACATCTTACAGAATGTTAACTCTGGCGAAAGTGCTATATGAGGATCTTCAGTACTCCTTAGGAGTTGCAAGAGTCAAGTTCTCAGCGCCAAGAAAAGCGCTCAGTAAACAACAATGTCACATACCCAGTCAAATCGAAATGTTCTGATTTTTTAAGGACTATTATTATACTTGTGTACAAGTATAACAACGAGTATGGGGAGGGGGCGTGTGATAGTAGCTCGGTCCAAGATCACAGTGTAGTATCTGTTCTTATGTTACACTTCACCTTTTCTGTCCTCGCTCACTGGAGAAGAAATCATCCATGACTGAGACAATCTTTATTTTTGTTCCTATCCAGAGTGACGGTTTTTGGGGGCTGGATTTTCCTCACATTAAAAACCGACATTGTGTCTATATCTGCCCTCATAGGGAGGCAAATAAATCGGAACAACATGAACTTCACGAGTGTACCAAGTTCGAATCCAGGTCGTTCCACAGAAAAAATTTCATCAAATCCACACTTGACCTTGTGCCAGACCATCCTGAAGAAATAGATAACTACACTACAGTCCACACAAAGACATGCACGTTATGAATACCAAGTTCCTCCTCTATGAAAAAGAATGTTGGGTTGTTGTTAACTGTTATCACACACTGGTTGGAAATCCATACACATGACAGACAACTAGAATCAACTCCATGTCATGCCCACAGGAAAACCTAGAAATGAACGTCTGTGAACATCCTCGACGTTACCAGTTCCAACATCTGACCCTATGAATCACATGATTGCAACCCTATGGACAATTATGTGTAAGACGCCGTTCCATTTGCAGCAGAAACAGCTGATTACCAGGATTAAACAGGTATTCAGGTACTGCTCAAACACTACCGTGAAGAACCGCATGTTTCAGGTTCAAATCCTGCATGGAGGTTGTGTTGTTCTTCAAGCGATTTGTATTCAACAAAATATTCACTAAGTCCTTACGTTAAAGTTCATTAAACTCAGTGGCACACATTCTATGGAAATACTGGTAAAACAATCACAGATACTCAACACCGTGGTGATGTAGCAGAGACTGCAGCTTGGCAGACTATTAAAATTAAAAAAAACAACATTTTTTTGTAATGAAGTTTATTTGTCTTTTTTATTTTACTTAAGTTGATCTAGAAATAGATCTTTCATAAATAAGGTAGAAAAAGAAAATTTATTTATATTTCTGAAATTTTTAGATGAGGATTGATAATTTGTGTTATTTGGATTATTCGAACTACTGTTCGCATCTTGGATATTACTCGCACAACGTTTGGAAGGTTGGTATCTTGACAACAGAACAGATACTATCGTCCTAAAAACAGGAGGAGATAAAGCCTGGGAGGATAGTATAATAACACCTGAATAAATATTGCACCAACCTCTATCTCTCTCCTTCTCTCTCTCCCTCTCTCTCTCTCTCTCTCTCAATTCGAGTACTGAAAGATAGTAATAGTATCGCTTCAACTTCAAATAGACAGGTACGAAATCTCCATCAGTAATCGATGTTTTTACCAGTTAGCTTAAGACAAAAATGTAAGACAGTTTGTTTTAGCTGAATATCCAGTTGCAGGCTTAAATCTCCAAAATTCTGACTGCATATCTCTGGTTCCTCATTGTTCTTAGAGAACACAAACATTTCTGTAGATTCCTCGAGTATATGTTCGGTTTCATTTCATGGAACCACTTATAGAACTCTTAAGAGATATTATGCAAATCCCAACGATTGTAAGGATCACTGTCACCTTACAATTCCGAATTCTCTTCTTATCCCGATTTTCGCTTTTCGCCTCCTCTCCCGCTCCATACTTTTCAGCAATCTGAGTATCAAACCGAGAAGCCATTTTTTTTTATCTGAAAAGATTTTTTTTCCCCATAAACTAAAGTATTCTAATATCTTATCTTTAAGCACTTTCATTTTTTCTTAGTTATTTCTTTACAATTCATAACATGTTGCTCAGAGTGATTATCTTATTTTTCATGACATGATTTTTTTTCAAAGGGCTTGATAGGAGTGGTAGACCCACCAGAAGTATAACAACTGGCGTCATCTCAATATTTGCCTTTAGCTAGACTAGGTTTCAAACTTTGCTTTCTATACTAAGTTTCAAAGTTTACCTTCTATACTAAGTTCCAAATGTAATTTTTAGATTAAGTTTAAAAATTTACCTTCTATGCTAAGTTTCAAAATTTGTCTTCTATACTAAGTTTCAAAATTTGCCTTCTATACTAAGTTTCGAAATTGAATTTTTTGATTAAGTTTCAAAATTTACCTCCTATGCTAAGTTTCAAAATTTGCCTTCTATGTTAAGTTTCAAAATTTGATTTCGCACTTAGTCTGCCCTCGTATTTAACCCAGAGCTTGAAAATGGGACAAAAGAATTGGTGCCTTTCTCAAGATTACTATTGAAAGTGACGCATCTGTAATAACTGAGTTTGAACATGACTTGTATTATGGGGTAAGCTGATCCAACTTTTCAAGAACAAATTGACTTGCCCAGAGACAATAAATAGAATTACTTTTAAATGTTGTGGTAACGACTATGAGAAAATAGACATGTTCTAAGTAAATATTATTGAGATTCATAGTAGTTATGGCTCCAGAATCATGACGTGTATTTCTGTAACATACTTGTGTTAATATACATTTTGTGAATTATATCACTGGGGTTGTCTTGTTTTTTACTAACTTGTAAGGCCACAACAAAAATATATCCCCCGCAAAAAAAAAAAAAAAAAATTAGGGATTTCGTGCTAATCCAGGTGTTAGTTGATTATCATACTATATACAGAAAGAACACAAAATTTCAGCAGTTAATTCCACTCCTAATTCAACAAATCGTCATTGCAACTAAATATGATACATAATAGTTTGACGAGCGTACACACTTTTAGCATTATCTCAAATAATCACTACCAAAATCAACTCGTGAGAGACACACATACGTTATTATTAGTACTTGCACATCAACAGAAGAGCTTAACATGCGCTGAATATATATTAACCAAAATATTTCTGGACTTGTGGCGTGGTTCCTGGCTTTGGTAGAAACCATTTTCGATGACGAATATGTATTGGTCGGTTGTTTGTCTTTTACAGCATATCAACCCTTTTCAGGTTATTTAATGTCGAATCCAGAGATTTTGAAGAAAAATTGTTTAATAGAAAAAATCGTTTGTTTTCAAGTCGGTTGCTATTTACCCCATAGTTGGGACCCTAACAAGTACTACCACTTCGGTTCAGAGTGGACCTGGGAGCAATGGCAATTAAAGAGTGGTTCCACACTCTCCAAAGCCCGCAAGCTGGGGCCTCACCACCGGATATAGTTTAATGTCATATTCAGGACCGAATGTGTATTGGCGTTTGTTATGAGCCAAGCGGACATTTAATTCAAATTGGAGAGAAAAGTTATGTCTAAGAAAGGAATAAAATAAAATATAAACAAGTATGCATAAAAAAACATTAGGAAAAATAAAAGGGTCTGTTGCATAGGGGGGGTCATAGTAGAGGTAACATATAACGGAGACTCAGAACAGGCGAAGATAATGACATTTATATACATTTACATCACGACAACGACGACGATTGTAACGATTCCTGGGGACTTCATATTATTAACACAGAGCTGAGACATTTATACATTTCTTGTCAACATAAAGGAGGGGACACATTCCTTGAGGGTGAGTTATACAATGTTCATTTAGGAGATGATAGACAAAACACATTAACCTTTCAGTTGATGGAATGACGACACGAAGACAGTTACAAAATATATATGGTGATTTCTTTATTCATCAGCCGGCCGATTGATGATGTCAGGGATTCAAGCCTTTTCAACTACATGGTCTACTCTTTTACCCTTTTACCTTCGCCTCTAAGCGCATTAGCTTCACTCTCTGACCCTCTCTTTCTGACTATGAGTGTAACTCTGTCCAAACTTCGAACCCCATCTCAATATATTGAGGATCTCCTTTGTTTATGTCGTCAGAGGTGTGATTTCAATGTGACTTTATCATGTTTCAATTCACCCGTGTTCTTGCACATCTGATAAACAAAAGAAATCCGTAAATTAAATTGTATCATTTAACCTATTTTTAATTTATAAACTCGCATTGACCATTGTTTTAACTGGCATATTTAATATCCAGTTATGTATAAAAGAATGGACAATCGCTATATCTATGGCATAAATAATATTTGGTTATTTCTAAAAGAATTAACAATCGACTGCATTCCTAGGATTTCAATTGCCATTATATTTTAACACTTGCCTACAGGGTTCGATTCTAGGCTTTTCCTAATATCATTTTCATTTAGCTAGTCTGCCTTCTTACTTACATGAGAAGGGGACAGGTCTTCTTATGTAAAAGGTCACCATGTAGTAAGTGCTACGTAAAGCATAAACAGAGTTTTGTAAGTAAAAAAATGAAGAAAAAAATTTTAGAAGAAAATATTTTTATTATTTTTATTATTGAGATACTTTTGAGGTGAGCGATTTGTACATTTATTTATTTATATATTCATTTACTTATCTGCGTTTCACAAGGTTTCGGCCAACAATTTCCCCGTGGAAGGCAATAATTACTGAGGATACAGTTAAGAGACTCAGCATTCCTATCCTGTCGCGGTTTACCACCTGACGTAGTCCAGAGGAATAGTTGGTCGAAACGTTGTGAAACCAGGATAATAGTCCCCCAAAACAAATAAATCTATCTATATATCTATAAAAGTGAACGTGTCTGTCCGTCTGTCTGTCTGTCTGTGTGTCTGTGTGTCTGTCTGTATGTGTACATTTCCCTACGCAATAACTCTGTCAATTTTTAGTCTATAGACTCGAAATTTGAAATACCGGGTACTGAGATTTGGGAAAATCGATGTGACGGGTGTCAGCCAGAAATTTGGCTGTTAAGGGGTCAAATTTCAACGATTTGACCTTTAAGAACTCTACCAAACTCCTCCGACAATTTTGGGTCTACACCCTTGAGATTTTAGATATAGGTTCCGTGGACATGGATCTAACGTAATAACTTGATTTGAGGCCAAAACAATAAATTTTCAGGGGTCATAATAGGGGTCAAAGTTTAAAAAATTACCCCCTCTTTTTTTTTGCTCAGCATACACCTCTAAACACCCGGGCAACGCCGGGCACCCATGCTAGTATATCTATAAAAGTGAAAGTGTCTGTGTGTGTGTGTTTGTCTGTGTACATTTCTCTACGCAATAACTCTATCACTTTTCAGTCCACATACTCGAAATTTGATATACAGGCTATTGAGATTTGGGAAAATCTTTGTAATCCGTTTTCGGTCAGAAATTTATCTGTTAAGGGGTCAAAGTTCAACGATTTGACCTTTGAGAACTCTACCAAACTCCTCCGCCAATTTTGGGTCTAAACAGTTGAAATTTTAGATATAGGTTTCTTGGCCATGAATCGAACTTAATAACTTTATTAAACATAAAATCTTAAGAGGACCATAGTAGGGGTCAAAGTTTAAAAAAACTGACCGCTTTTTTTTGGCTCAACAGACACCTCCAAACACCCGGGCAACGCCGGGTTGAAATGCTAGTGAATAAATAAATGCATAAAACATTTTTATATTTCAAATTTTGTAAGAATATAGATCTTATTTTCATATTAGAAAATATTCATAGTGCAAACACATGTTTAACAAGGAAATTTGAGTATGTGAGTATTTGGCAGCGTGGCATTGTGTATGCGTGTGTATTTGTTCTTGTTAGTGAGTGTCTACACAAGACGCATCCACATGTGCACTAGTTGATGAAGACTGATATGTAAGTCATTGAATCTTTTTCTTTTGCGACTTGCCTTGCCGAACTGGCCTCAAAGGGCACCGGTGGATTATAGATAATACGTTTAAAATAAGTTGGCTCTGGGATTCTCTGTGCTTCTAGATTTTAACTGTTTGATAACTATTTTCATATTGACGTGTTATTTTCGGACTTAAAACGATTTTCATTTATTGGAAAATATTTTGAGTTCACATATTCTTATGAAACTACTTATTTGCTTTTATTGTATTACCTATATATTAATACCGTATATATATATATATATATATATATAACTTTGTTTTTTTTTAACTTGAATCATCTGACGATATGGACAGATAATTTTTATCCTGTCTATTGAAACAATTTGTAACGAATTAAGTTAATACACTTCAGGTTGTAATAATAAAAAAAAAACATATTTGGCTCTACTAATGTATTGAGCATTTTTATCCTGTTTTTTTACCATATATACTTCTTAATATATATATATATATATATATATATATATATATTCTTATAATATATACAAATCCTTATTTAAAAAGCTCAATGTAATTACAGAGCAATATAGTGAATAAGTTATAAAAAACTATATTTCAAAATTCATAATGTTGACCATCTTATAATTTATTCCTTTAATTCAGTTGACATTTACAATTCTTGACAGTATCTGTTCTGTAGCGCAAAATCAATCACTTAATTATTATATCAATCAGTGAATCTATTATGCCCTTAACTCATCAGCTGCAAATACATTTAATATGTTTCCATTTCGCCATTTTGAATTTCAAAAATAAAGTTAATAGACCCAATTATTCATACTAACATTCTCTATTAATTCATGAATATTCTACGAAAATGTTCTATTTAATAATCAGTAAATTTATTAATTTTGATTTATGTATGCATACTTATGAAAATAATATCAATAATTATAAACTATTATACATGTTTGTATATACGAAGCTATATATATATATATATATATATATATATATATATATATATATATATATATATAATTGGTTATATTTTTTTTTTGAAAAAAAGATTCCAGCAGAGTGTACTATCATGAAGAAAACTCCGAAAATAGCATATTATTTATGTTTTATTTACAGAAAATCTAGATGAGATTAGTCATCGGTACCGTCGGTTTAAAACCTGATAATTAGGGACCGTTTTAGATGCCCATATCAAGCTCGCTTCAGCCGATACTCATCATACCCATATATATTACGTTTTCAAAAAAATGTGTTTGTGTATATATATATATATATATATATATATATATATATATATATATATGCACACATTTTTTTTTGAAAAACCTGTAAGTGTCGAATATAATGATAAAATCTTTTTTTCCGATATTTTGCTAAGGTATAGGTAGGTAGGCAGGTATGCATGTATGTATGTATGTATGTAGGTAGGTAGGTCCTTCCAAAGGGCGAATGAACTCTTTTTCTGGGTCAACGGCCAACTAGCACCGTGTATATTTGTGTGTGTGTATATGTGTATTGGGGTAGAGAGGGCTCCCGTAAGCTGTGGTGAAGGCAACCTTTCTAGGAGAAGCAAATCTCTGATTTAAAAAAACCATAAAGCGGAAGACCAGTACCCGCATTAAGCTGGTCTGCAGTTTAATTTGTTGCTGGCTATCTTGCTCTTGCTTGTTGCTGGATCTCAACATTTTGAACCGAGAGAGAGACTTAGCTGTCGTACAAAGCTAAGACTCTTTAACATCATATTTGTATAGATACTCCCTCATACATTTGGGCTCATGGATTTTAAATGTCTGAGGGAGTGGCACTCGTCTGACAAGACGTTGCAATCATCATCATGTAGGTAGGTAGGTAGGTAGGTAGGTAGGTAGGTAGGTAGTCCGGTCCAATAGTTTTCTTCATGGTTTATCTTCGCGTTTGCTGTGTTCAAGACCCCACGCTGTTGGAAGAATAGGTGCAACAAGTCGATCAGTTAATTGATGCCTTCCAAGGATGAATGCTGCAAGTCCGGTAGTCATCATGGAGTTCAATATAAATAACAGTCCGAATGGCGGGCAAAGGGCAGATCGAAATGTAAACCTTAAATTCCTCTCGGAGAAACATTATATAAGTAATGATGAAAGTCAATCAACAGTGGACGAACATAAAGGGCATTGGTGTTTGCAATTGATAATAACATTTCGCCCCACTTTAACGCATTAGTACGTCCCAATGAGACAAAAGGGGTTGAGGCTCCATGCCTCGGATAAGGAGATGAGTTTTCACGACCATTCGACTTGTTGTCTCTTTGAAAACCGAGCGCCACCGGAAACATAAAAATAGCGCCAAAAATACGACTCGGCAGTTAGTAACAACAATCATTCTGATAGGTTCGAATAAAATCGTGGGCAGTCAAACCGACTAATGAGGAGCCTGCTTATTTCTGCAGAATTTTTCACACACTCCCAAGGAAAGGAAGAAAAAGTAATGGAAAATCATTACTTTTTTTATATAAGATAATGATGCACTTCAAAAAACTGTTAATAAGTGACAGGCAAGAATTTTGTCCCGAGACACTTAACATTAATACAATTAATAATCAGTAATAAATACAATGTATGTCTGTTTGTTTGTTGCTAAATTCAAAGTTTATAACCAATAATTCTAGTTTATCAGATGAGTTATCAATAATAAAGTGAAGGTGACTTTAATTTAAGTCGATGACCACGATAATGTAATACAAGAATTTATTTTGACATTTTGTCCGTACAATTCGGACAACCCCACTCACCTATGATGTCCCGCTGGTCAACCCCAACGTAACTGAAATGATACCAATTATCGCATGAGATGTTGTACCATTATTGGTGTCGAACATGTAGAGCAGAAGAAGCGGTCTCTTTCTTTCATAAATTCTGCTAATACAGATTCAGATTCAGAATCATATTTTACCTCGAAGGAATAAATATTTTTTAATGAATGAACTTGTACACATCAGTCCCTCACAATCGAGGCATATAGCGAACCTTATGGTCATTACTGACCAATAATTTAAGTACTTTGCACAAACCTCAGAAGTGTCGGGACTTATTTGGGGATTTGATAAGCACGAGTTCGCCCTCCGACACCTTCGGGAGAGGTGGCCGTCATTTTTACTGTTGGCATCTACTTCTCTAAATGACAGCAAATAGTCATTGTGCCAAATACGTCTAAATTTACTGACAAATTCATCCCTCAGTTCAAGGGAACGCAAGAGTGTAGTTCTACTAAGAGGGTCTGCAGAAAGATCCTCAGACCCATAATTATTGAGAAGCGAGGGTGATAGCCCGTTTGCAGAAAATGCTTAGGGGTCAAAATATCAAGACTTCTATTCGTGAAAGCAAATTCGAATTAGCCATAATGCTTTGATACAAATCGGTAATCCAATTACAAAAGGATCAAAATGGTAGTTCCCCACATGGGGATAAAAAAAGGCGCGACACCACAACGAGTTATAATTTTCCGATAACGTTAAATTATTGCCATCGAGAAAAAAGGGATAAATTGGGTACTCAACACACCGGTTAAATGAGAAATATTATTAGAATCAATGATATAATTTTAATGGGGAAGGGAGATAACCGTAACCTTCGTCAAGCCGAGTTACAATTTCGACCACGTGACGGACAATGTAAAACTATATTTACCAACTCAATATTTAAGCAACAGACAAGCAATATTAATAAAAAATTGCATATACATATTACATATATACACACACACATTATATATATATATATATATATATATATATATATATATATATATATATATATATATATATATATATATAGTAAAAAATTGTTGAAAATTCAAAGACTCACGTTTTCTTTTTTATAACCTTCGTTTATTTCCTGGATTTTTCATTAGTGGGTAGGCAATTTTACGTTTTACGTGTCCATAAAAGTATCCTGTCCCCATTAACTTCTTCAGATGTTTATCCATTAGATTTTTACAACAAATGGTATATTTTTAACATGCTGGACATCGTATTCGGGTAAAAAGATTTCCACAACCATGCTTCCTCACTTCCTCCATCTTTTGGTGTTATGTACACACACACACACACACACACACACACACACACACACACACACACACACACACACACATATATATATATATATTTATATGTGTATGTGTGTGTGTGTGTGTGTGTGTGTGTGTTTGTGTACATGACACAAAAAGATGCAGGAAGTGAGGAGGCATGGTTTTGGAAATCTTTTTAACCGAATACGATGTTCAGCATTTATATATATATATATATATATATACATATATATATATATGTGTGTGTGTGTGTGTGTGTGTGTGTGTGTGTGTGTGTGTGTGTGTGTGTGTGTGTGTGCTCCTAATCATTGAATATCAAATATTATCTTCATTTGATGAATATAGAATAAAATAATGTTTTTTTTTTCTCAAGTTACAATTTAAATAAGATGACAACTTTTTTTTCCAGTTACAATTTAAATAAGATGGACATTGGTTATTTATTTCAGTTACAAGTAAATAAGATGAACATGATTTTTTTTTTCAGTTACAATTTTAATAAGACGGACATTTTTTATTTATTTTCACAATTTAGAAAATACGACAAATCTAAGAACGCTTCAATATTAAATCATTCGACAATCTGACAAAGGAAAGCGCGAACTGTAAGTAAACGATTATATGAAATTACCTACAATTTCAAATTAACAAATCTCTTGCAACAAAAAAAAGCACGAAGAAGAGAGGAAGAGAAAAGAAAAAATATCTTTTGCAAAAAAAACCAAAAAAAAACCGGTGTGAGATATTCTCTTACATCACTTTTGCCCTTGGCAGAATGAGAGAAAGCAAACAGAAATCACAACAGGCTCACCTTTAAGCTTCAACGTTAATTTTATTAAAGTAAAAAGATCCAAATTGCAACAGATATGCCATCTTTAGCCAGCTCCCATAACAGCGCAAGTTTTGGGCATTAATACGTTTCAATGAGACAAAAGGGTTTGAGACTCCATGCCTCGGATAAGGAGATGAATTTTCACGACCACTCGACTTGCTGTCTTTTTGAAAACTGAGCGGCATCTGAAATATAAAAATAGCGTCAAAAAATACGTCTCGGCAGTTAGTAAAAACAATCAATCTGATTGGTTCAAACAAAATCGTGGGTAGTCAAACCGACCAATGAGGAACCTGCTTATTTCTGCACAAAAAAAAGACTAACGTTGGCAAGATTGCACCCCCCTTTAAATTCCATAATTTTCACTTTTATAAAACATTTTTTCTTGTTAATATCATCGATTACATGCTTATACTTTTATCGATTACATGCTTATAAAATAACATTTGAAAAAAAAAAAAACATTTTTATAACTTTTCATGTGGGGGTTAATTTTTCAATTATAGCGTTGTACATAATTGAACAGGAAATGTATTGAAAACTGAACCCCCACGTGAAAAGTTATGAAAATGTTTTTCATTTTTCTTTTTATAATCTGAAACTTAAGTCTGTAATCGGTGATATTAACAGAAAAAAAGTTAAAAAAAAAAAAAGAGTGGAATTTAAGAGGCAATCTCGCCAACGCCAACCCTCCTCCAAAAAACAATAAACAAACAGAAAAAACGAAAAGTACCTCTTCCAAACATACTAGCAATAATTTGATTTTGTTTTTCCCTTGAGTTTTTCCAATAAGGGGGGGGTCGATTTACCAGGACTTTGTATAAGAAACTGAGCACCTCTTCAAAATCTGTAATTATTGATTTTTTTTTTACATTTTGGTTAGATTTATTAGTTTGCAATCGCTGATAACCCTCTAAAAAAATTGAAAAAATATGAAATTAAAAAGAATGGCACTCTTGCAGAATTTGACCCAAATCCTCGTGATCAATTATGGTTAGGGTTCGACCGGCAATCAGTGGATTAAGCCGAGGATTCTTCAAATGTTGAAACATTAAATCGACACATTTTTGCATAATTAATCAACGATGGGAGTATTTTTTCTGTTTATTTTCTTAACATCTGTTGTCAAAATAATTTGTAAATTCTGTTGAAAAAAAAACTTCTGTGTACTTACAGTTTTCATAAAAGCATTAAACCTTTCTCGTAATAAAAATCCTGTTTGCAAAAAGAAACGTTTACTGCCAATTTTCTTTAATAAAAAACCCCCTAAAAATATCAGTTTTCTTGCAAAAAAACTTTCGCCTGACAATTTACGGTAAAAAATTCACCTTTTCTTGAAAAAAGAACTCAACTTTTGTTGATAAAACATTGCACAAAAAATTAATAAAAGTAAATAAACAATACAAAATGCAACTTATATATATATATATATATATATATATATATATATATATATATATATATATATATATATATATATATATTCAGTAAATTCACAGTAGGTTTTGGTTATTTTTTTATTTATTGTATTTCTATTTTGTTTGTTTTGAAATTTGTCTGCATCTGTTACTTTGCTCGGCTTCCCGGTGACTGCCGGTCAAGCTCAAACCATAATTGGCGAGAAACCCCGAGGATCTGGGTCATATTATGCAAATGTACCCAAAAAATACATACGGGTTGTTCATTGTACAGATCTGCCGATAAAAAGGGCGCTTCCTCATTATTGTAGTGAAATCGGCCAGCCGTAAAGTTGATATTTAATTTTGATAAAACATGATAACTCCTTACATTTTTTGTAAATTACAACAATAAACAATGTTATCTACCTAATTGTCATGTAAACATTATTTCGATCTTCAATGATTACACGAAAAATGTATTTCGATCTTCAATGATAACACGGAAAAAATTATTTCGATCTTCAATGATTGCACGGAAAAAATTATTTCAGCTACGTTTGTTTGGTCACGTGACACAAGGGAAATAGCTAAAATTTCTAATTTCTTCGAAATCTATTCCATTTAATCAGTAATTTCTCCCTCATCGTTTTTCGTAAGTTTTGGCTATTTTCATTACCCTGACATGGCAATTTAATAAATACTATTGGTTTCACTTGAAAATCAATAGTTCGATTTCCGAATTAGCAACAATAAAGAAAAAGCACAAAAATGCTTATGAGTATTCTCATTAATTATATTTGAAACAATATATTATATTTTCTTGGAATAAAAGAAACAACAGTTTACCTAACTATTTTCTTTTTTTTGAAAACTTATCCTACAACATTTTTTCATCCTTTTTTTCTTTCTTTCTTTATTCTGAATTATCATTGGTCTCTCCCATACTTTGTTGGTTTATTCTTTAAACAGTTTTTTTTTTCAATTTTCCATCGGTTTATCTTTGATAAAACCCTATACTAACATTCGAAAAGAAAATCGGCTAAATATTTTACTTTTCGAGATTTTCCAGTGCGTGTTCACATAGATGTCTATAGTAAAATTTAACCCTCATGTTTTCCCGTCTGGTAACCTCAGCAAGAACAGGCAGTGAACGTACATTGCATTATTAAAACAGATATACCATTTTACTATAAGATATTGCACTTTACAATTCGCTTGACGTTTGCAATAACCATTAACAAGGCTCAGGGACATTTTTTTACATTTGTGTGACTTACATCTACAACCTAATTAATACTTCACATGGGTAAGTACATGTTGTGTGTTCTACAGTCGGAAAATCGGACAATCTCTACATCTGCACAGAAAAAAAAGGACACCTCAAAATATTGTGTATTCACAAATATTGAGAACGTAAACTTAAGACATATATTTTGTCTTTTTTTGTTTTTTGTGTTCCATTTAAACAAATTGAGCCACACCAACGCGTGGCCAGGTACAGATCGTATATATATATATATATATATATATATATATATATATATATATATATATATATATATATATATATATATATATATATATATATATAAAGGGAGTTAGAACAGTAGTCAAAAGAGCAGATTGTATTTTAATGTAATAGTAAAATTACTAGTTTAATTAAAATACAAGAAAAAATTGCTCGTTGTAATGCAGATGTATAATAAGCTCGATAGGCAAATATCCTAGAGCTACTTTAATATTTAGTAATGTTATTGATAATTTAAGATTAAAATTAGAATCAAAAATTAAAAATCCATTTCATAAGAAAAAACACAACAAAGTCCATAATTTGTACGATCGTTTCGGAAACGATGTTTTTATTGCGATAGACATTAAGTCATGGACAATAATTTTAACATATAGTTTGTTTTAAACAAAGTCTCCTCATCAGCAAAAGTATTTGGTGTTTTTTTTTTTAATATATAAAATACACCATAAATACACCTAGCATTTTTAAAGTAAGTCAGATGTATCGTTTAATTGTTCGCCTTTTGAAAACCGTAATTATCGTCAAAGTATTCATTTGGATGTTGATTGCAGCTTATAAATGCAGGAATATTTCTTTAAAAAAAACTATATATCAAAATTATTGTCCATGACTTAATGTCTATCGCAATAAAAACATCGTTTCCGAAACGATCGTACAAATTATTGACTTTGTTGTTGTTCCTTCTTATGAAACAGATTTTTAAGTTTTAATTCTAATTTTAATCATAAATTATCAATTACATTACTAAATATATATATATATATATATATATATATATATATATATATATATATATATATATATATATATATATATATATATATATGCGTTGCAAATGTAGAGAGTGGAACCATTTTCATTCATTGTGTCTAATCTGTATGGTTATTGAATGATGAAATCTCTCTGCAGTTATAAATAGACAACGAATGTTTCCGTATCTTTTTCCCTCCGTTTTTCGGCGATGTGAGAGGAGGGGTAATTGTTCTCAGTTATTTCCAAATTGCAGCCTTTTACTCGAGCATTTTCCGTCCTTTTTTTTTTTCAAATTTCATTTCTTTGCATTTTTTTTTTCTCCTATTCTTGTTATGATAGTTGTGAAGAGCAAACCAATTTAATCAAAATGACTCGTGCGAACCAGACAAGCACCAGCGTGCGTGTTTTCGAGAAAAGATGGTAGGAGGGGGGGAGTGACGATGAGAAGGGCGGAGAAAAGGGAGGGGGAGCAACTGAACGTGTGAAGAATCCGATTCTTCTACTAGAGCCCCCCTCCTCCTCTTCTTCTTCCCCCACCGCCACCCGCACCCTCACTCCTCTCCACAAACCTGGTTTTATCTTTTTGACGAACCTCCAAGGTTTATTCTTCATTAACTTTGCAACACAATTATTTGCACTCTTGAAATCACTTAAGGCCATCTTCACCCCCCCAACCGCCCCCGCCGCATGAACATAAAAACAACAACAGCAACAACAACACCTAAAAAGATAACCGTTTGTTTCTTTTTTTTTTCTGGTGCCTTCAATAATAATTAAAAAAAAAAAACAACAAAAAAAAAAACGTTTCTTTTAGACCATCAGAACTTCAGACGAAGGGAGAATGGCTTATTAACGGGTAAAAACCTGGACATTTGGAATCAGCAATCTAAGTTCAAATTTAATAAGATCATACATCTATTAAGATATTTAATTCTCTCCTACTGCAAATAGGTCCTGGATATGACCTTGAACTATATCCAATGTTGAGGCCCCAGCTTGCAGGCTTTGGAGAGTGTGGAGCCACCCTTTAATTGCGATTGCTCCCAGGTCCACTTTGATCCGGAGTGGTAGTACCTGTTAGGGTCCCAACTATGGGTTAAATAGAAACCGACTTGGAAAAAAAATGTATTTTATTAAAAAAACAATTCTTTAAAATCACTGGATTCGGCATTAAATAACCTGAAAAGGGTTGATATTTTGTAAAACAAAAACAACCAAACTACTGCAAGAACGGTGACACCAGAGTTAGAAAACGGGATTGAAAAGTCAGAAAGAGGCACCCTCACCGGCAAAAAGCACCCAGGAAGGCTCGTCGACATTCCCTAATAATCTCGGGGGATTGGCAATAAAATAACCCCTTTTTAAACAGAAAAGGCAAAGCCTGGGAGGATGGACCTTCTAGAACTGCACGGAATCAGCATTACACTGCAATCAAGAAGTACCAGGTCATTACAGGAATGGTCTAATCTTTGCTGATTTTGTGAGCAGGTGGGTCAAGGATAAAATTCCCTAGTGTATAAGTAAAAAGGGTATGAACTTTGACTTACCCATTAACTTATAAAAACATTAGCGGCCAATCTTCAACGAAGTTTATACATTTCTTTCTTTTTTTTTTTACAAAGAGTCTCCACTTATCGAGGCCCAAAAGCCACTCGAGGATAAGGGTTAATGAGTGTAGAGTAGTCAATAGGACAATATCGTAGTAATCGTTAGTAATGGAAATTTGGTAAATTAGATTACTTAAGCTCAACAAGAACTTCTGTATGTTGGACTTAAAGACGACCATATTGCAGTCAGCCGGAAAGCAGGGAAACGGAAGAGAGTTCTATAGGCGTGCAGTTCTAAGAAAGAAGCTTTGTTCATGGAAACTATGTTTAGGTTTACACACAGATAAAGAGTGGGGGAAATTATCGATAGTAGTTTCAATTAGACGAGTGTTTTTCGTAAAAGTTTAGCGAGGGGGAATCATAGATGGAAGCTCAGACGAGCATTTGCCATGAAAATAACAATAAAACAGAGACAGGATTGCAATGTCTCTTCTGTGAGAAAGAGGTTGCAGAGAAGAGAAAAGGGCATCCACCCACTAAGCTACGAAGTTTATTTTGAACTTTACCAAGGGACGATAAGGTGCTTCTAGCAGCTCTTGCCCAGATGTGGCAACATTCGATTATTTATTACATTTCAACATTAAATGACCGTAAATCAAATAAAAAGAAAAACGTATAAGAATGAGAGTTCAATATAGAAACGTTGTTTTAATTTGAATAAAATAAAATACGCATCAAGTGCGCTTGAAACCAAATCACAACGTAATGTTAGGAAAATAAACAAATATTTTACTTGTTTGAAATTTATCATAAATATATTTCGGAGGTAGACTTCATCTTCAGTGTGTTCTTTGTTTCTTTTTTTTCTTTTTCTTCTTTCTTGCCATGTTGTAAATTTGGAGAAAGAAATCTGTATAAAGCCCCGCGTTTTATTACCTTGTGTTACCTTCGAAATATATTTGTAATAAATCCAAACAAGTAAAATATTTGTTTCTTTTCCTATTACGTTGTGATTTGGTTTCAAGCGCATTTGATGCGTATTTTATTGTATTCAAATTAAAACAAGGTTTCTATATTGAACTCTCATTCTTTGACGTTATTCTCGCGTTACCTGCGCACAGTTCAAACAATCTAAAATACAATCGCCAGATACAACGCGCGGCTCTATACAGATACCTTTCTCCAATTTACAACATGGCAAAAAAGAAGAAAAAGAAAAAAAATCACACTAAAGATGAAGTCTACCTCTGAAATATATTTGTTATAGATTTCAAACAAGTAAAATATTTGTTTATTTTCCTAATATTACGTTGTGATTTGGTTTCAAGCGCACTAGATTCCTATTTTTTTCAGGAAAAGAAAAATATTTAGTTACTGCCGTGCTTGTTTATATTGGTGATCTTTTAAACAAACGCATTTCAGGTGAAAACATTATTATGTATTAAGTATCATAGCGAAATTAGTATACATTCCAAAAATGATAAAAACTGATCCAGTAGAAGACGTTCTCGATGTATTTTTCTCAAAAATAACAAAAAAAATCATCCATAACTACATTCTGTTTAAAAATCATCATCATCATGACGTGTGCGTTCTATCCCAACTATTATCAATGGACCTGGGGTTATCTCGTCAGCATCAGACAAGGCCAAACTATGCAAAGAACTTTGCTGCAAATTCTACCCTGTGCGACGAAGGCCATCAACTCCCCATATTTCCTTCTATAACACAGAACACGCTAGGTAACATACAAATATCTGTGCATGAGATCGTCAAGCTAATCAAGAACCTTGATTCCAGTAAAGCAACTGGCCCTGACGGCATCCCAATTATAGTGTTAAAAAAGCTTCAAGCTGAACTTGCTCCCATACTTACGAAACTATTTAAGCGTTGCCTTAAGGAGAAGTGCTTTCCGACACCCTGGAAAACCTCATCAGTATGCCCTGTATTTAAGAACTCAGGTGAAAAGTCATCTCCGTCTCAGTACAGACCAATAAGTCTCCTGTGTGTCATGAGTAAGTTGCTGGAATCCATATTAAATAGAAAAATAGTCAACCGTCTCAGCAAAAATAGCCTTCTTAGTGACATGCAATATGGTTTCCGTTCTGCAAGATCTACCGCAGATGTGCTAACGGTTATATCTCATAGGATTAGTGAATCTCTTGACAAAGGTTTCCTTCCCAGGCAATTGCTCTTGACATATCGAAGGCCTTCAACAAGGTATGGCATAAGGGCATACTTCACGAGATTTCCAGCTACAGTATCACTGGTAATGTTTTCTCAATTATTAAATCATTTCTCTCCGATAGGCTCATAAGAGTAGTGGTTGATGGTCAGAAATCAGAGGCTCACAGTATTAATGCTGGAGTCCCTCAGGGGTCAATCCTGGGCCCAACTGTTTTCCTAATCTACATCAATGATCTCCCTAAACACATACTTAAATCCTTCGTTGACATCGATGCTGATGACACGAACATCTACGGCAACACATCAAAGGCTGTAAATGATAAAGTTCTCTCTGATTCTCTCTCCTCTGATCTCGAGCACGTGGTTCAGTGGGGGAAGAGGTGGCTGGTTACCTTTAATGCATCTAAAACCAAACTCCTATCTTTACATCATCAACACTTTGATCCCCATCTGGCATCAATTGAAATGGATGGCTCTTGTCTAGGAGAAGCCCCATGTGTTTTGACAAGCTTCTGGGCTTGACCTTTACTCCTGATCTGAAATGGAAAACGTACATCGTCTGTTGCCAAGGTCGCTGGAAAGATGGTGGGATCCTTTTACCGATCAAGAAGATATCTCACTACTGATGCAATTCTCTATCTATATAAAAGCCAAGTACGCCCAAGGATGGAATACTGCTGCCATATCTGGGCAGGAGCTGCTAAAAATAGCCTATCATGCCTTGACAGAGTACAAAATATACTTTGTGGGTTAGTGGGGATGCTCTTTTCTCTTCCCTGCAACCTCTCTCCCATAGAAGAGATGTTGCGAGCCTATCTTTGTTTTATCGTTATTTCCATGGCAGGTGCTTGTCTGAGCTCCAATCTCTCGTCCCCCCCCTCGCAAATCTTTTACCAAAAACACCCGTCTGGCTGAAACTACTGTCAAAAATTTTCCCCACTTTTTATCTGTGCCTAAATCAAAACGTAGATTCCATGAACAAAGCTTCATTCTTAGAACTGCACGCCTGTGGAACTCTGTTCCGTCTGTTTGCTTCCCACCTAACTACAACATGGATGTCTTCAAGTCCAACGTAAACAAATTCCTGATGAACCGCCCCCTTAAGTAGACATTTTTATTAAACCCCCACACTAACGTACTGCAACACTTATCCCTGAGTGGCTTCCGGGCCTTGTTAAGTGCTGATCACCTTGTAAAAAAAAGTTTTAAAAAAAAACGTCCATTTGCCTTATCCGTTATTTAAAAAAAACAACATTTTGGATGAAAAACTTGAATTTCATATCTCCATGATCCGACCCTTTCCTGGAAGCTTAAATTTACTCTGGACATCTATAATTCTTTTTCCCCATTGTGTATGGATTAACAATGGATTTTACCCTGGACATTTATAATTCAGTTTCTTTTGGATTACTAATGGATTTTCAATGGACCTATTTCGGATTTTTCCTGTTCTGGATTTTATCGTTTTCACCATATCTTTTTTCTCCCTGTTTCCTGTTTCTTGCTTTCTTGATCTCATTGAAGTCCTATAAACTGTCAGTAACTGTTAAATAACTTTTTTAAAGCAAGTACGATTAATTTCATATTGTTTGTTTCCTTTAATGCATTAACTTGCAAAATTTATTGTATATTTTGCAAACTTCTTCCCTCTGATGTGAATGACATTCTTAGAAACTCCATAGAATAAGGTGTTTAATGTTTATTTGTAATCCTTGTCAGATGATTAAAATTTTCCTTACAGGTTTATAAGTTTGTTTTTTTTTGGAAATCTGAATAAATTTTCAAGAGCAATATATATATATATATATATATATATATATATATATATATATATATATATATATATATATATATATATATATGCCAAGGTTACCAGAAAATGGTTGGATCATTTTGCCACTCCAGTAGATATCTCACTTCTGATGCAAATCCTCTACCTGTATAAGAGCCAGGTACATCCTAGAATAGAGTAGTGTTGCCACATCTGGGCAGGAGCTACTCGGACCACACTAACCTGCCCTGACAGAATTCAAAATCGGCTTCGAAACCTGCTGAATGATGCCCTTTTTTCTTCTCTGTAACCTCTTTTTCACAGAAGAGACGTTGTTAGCTTATCTCTGCTTTATCACCATTATCATGACGACTACTCATCTGAGCTCCAATTAAGTGTCCCCCTCCTTGTCAAACTTTCACAAAAAACACTCGTCTAGAGACAACCACTATAATCATTTTTCCCTCACTCTCTATCCATGCCTTAATCTAAACATGGATTCCATGAACTAAGCTCTTTTCCTAAAATTACCGGTTTGTGGAACACAGTTCTACTGGCCTGCTTTCCAGCTGACTGCAATATGGTTGTCTTCAAGTCCAATATAAACAAGTTTTCACTGAGCTGTCTCTTTAAATAATCAAATTATACTTAATTCCCACTCCTTTACGATTACTACGCTCTTGTCCTGATGTAGCATACATCCATTAACCCTTATCCTCGAGTGACCTTCAGGCCTTGATAATATGGTGACCCCCTTGTAATGACTGGACATGCATTCATGAAGTGAACGTTTCATCTCTCTGTTGCAGATATTGACACTACAACAACCACTGTCATGGACCTGCGTCAGAAGCAGAGATACACCATTGAATTCTGGAATGCATTCCAAAGTGTATTGGGAATGGTGATGCCTATGTAGAAAAATAAATTCTGGATCACAAAAAGTCTCTCGTTTTAATGGTACAACGCGCGTCTTTGTAGCTCTTTAACTTTTTGAGTTAAAAGCCAAAAATAAAAAAAATAGGAGGCGTTACTTTTGGAACAGCCTTTGTCTAATAGACATGTTAGCTGAGCAGCTTAAGTTAAAATAGATGAAGAATCGTGCATTTTGGTAAGCAAGCATGAAACTTGGCACGATTGCTCATAATGGTCTACTCTTCCGAAAAAACTTTTGGGCCACTCAAAAAATCCAAGATGGCCGCCATTTTTCAAGATGGCCGCCACGGATGGTAAAATTTATCATTTTGTGAACTAAATGCTTCATTTTTGACCGATTTCCACATATTATATATCAATTTATATGTTTGTGATGTCAATAAAGCACTTTCTGACGATAAAATAAAAATTTAACACCATTTGAGTGTAATAAAGGCTATATTTTACACACTTATGTCAGTTTATCCCGCATTTTTCTCTTCTTGTTCTTGTGTTTTCATCAGGATTCACACGTTCAACACTCGCAATTACAGCTGCATAAATTTGTACATGGAAGGCCGAATTTATAGCATTTGCATCTTCCAAAGCATTGTGTCTTGCATCTGCATTTTGTTAGTTCCTTGCAGCTTTCTGCAACTGGCGGAAGTGTTGTCCAAAATATCTTCCATGTATTGCCGTGCTTCTTCCACCCCCACTCGCCAGGACTATCAATTTCCATGTGACAGCATGTTGCTTGACTCCAAATGTACCCTGCTTGATATGTTGCACGCTTTGTGTGTTCAGTTAAATCTGCTTTAGTTGGAGGTATGGAGTCGAGGGTCTCTGTTTATGACCAAACATGTCAAATCTTACAGCATCTATTTCTGTGAGGGAAGTAGATCTGTCATACATTGTGATGACAAACTGGTTGGTCCTCATGTGTTATGACTGGTGGATGACTGCTCAGCTTGACAAATACGTCCGTCACGTCAGGTAAAACATTCCATGTCTGAAATGCTGTCTTTTTAGCTTTATATCGAAAGGCTGACACATTGTCACAACCAGTAAAGGCATGGAAAAAGGACAAGCCTTTTGCTTTTTCAGGGCCAAGTACGCTGATGACTTCATGTACTGGAATAAACTTTGTGTCATTTCCTTGACCAAATTCAATGACCATTGTCTCCAGGCCCAACTCTTTCAAGACTGGAAATACAGTGATGGCAATGACAACGACATCTGTGTCATTAGCTTTCAGCAGTTCTGTTTTGTAACCATGATTAACTGCATGTCTTGCGTGTACAAACATCCTTGTGTCTGATTCCTCATGGTTTCAAGGTGCTAGTCCTTCAAAACTGATATTCTGATTGCTAACAACATCTGCAAATCTGGTGATTACCACGAGATTTTCATGATCCTGTGCTAGTGAAGTGATTTTATCAGCCAGAAACTTGAAGAGAGCTGTTTTATTGTCATCATCTCTCAAGAAATTTCGCCAGTTGGGAGAGAACTTGCCGTTGTGGGTTACCCGACGCTTTGCACCTTGTCCACGTTTTGTCCGTGTTTCAGCTTTCAAACTTGTTGGTAAGTAAACATCAAACCAATGTCAGTCCTCTCGTATGCTGAACTGAATTTCAGTACCTTTGGAAAAAAATCAAGTTGTGCATACTTTTCGAAGGTTTTTGATTTGCAGGGTGGTATTGTGTTTACCAATGCTGAACCATCGATGATGATGACTGACACATGTGGAACTGAATCTGGACATGTAACTTTGGACTGAAGAAGCAATGCAAGTTCAGACTTTGTACCACTGTAGAGGTTTTCATTTTCACTCAACGATGCAGGAAAGGACTGGTTCTCATGTTTAAAGAATTCCATCAGGTCACACTCCCTGGATTGGCAAGATATGAATAGTTTAGAGAATAGTCATCTTTCAAACTTTTATGTTTGGCATCAGTCACTGCTGCTTCTTGTGTCTGGTCAAAGAAGTCTATGTTGTTCCTTTTGATTTTGGAATAGAAAGCAGCCCGGTTTTTTTCCTCTAAGGTCTTCATGAATTCTTTAAAGCGAGTCCTGCCATTCCTATAGTGCATGCGAACAGCTTCAGCTGCGGTTTCCGATGCTATAATCTTTGTATCCAGAGTGAGTAGATCGGATGATTCTTCTTGAAATGGATTGCCCATTTCATTGATGACAGCCGTGAGCTTTGTTACTTTGCCATAGAAAGCTTTCTGGGATTGACTTGTTTGTTCTCTGTGTTTCATGTTTTCAGTAACATCCTTGTTCGATGACAGTGCTTCATATTCTTCAGTAAGACGACTCACTTCTGGCGCTGCTACCATCCATCTTCATAGTGCTGAAGGATCCTCTGTCACACCTACGACTCCACCTTCTCCTTTGATGATTGCATTTTCCTGTTCATGTGCTTGATCAATGGCCATAGAAGAAAATGGTCGCAATGAGTTGAAGACAACAAAATTGCCATTTTTGAATTGCAAATGCGTATCAGGATGGGTCTGCTCTAAGCACAGCATGTCCTTCAGATGAACTGATAGCCATCTTGCATAGTTGTAGTTATTGTTGGCAAAAAAGTATGGTATCAGCTCCATCAGTGTTTCGACATAAAGTCTGAAGTCAGCTTCCCTGAAAGAACGTATCAGAGATAGTATGGTCAGTTCCATTGAAAGCACTAGATACCAGTAACTGAATTGTGGGCTCTCTGCTTTTCGCTTCTCCCACCGCTCATCAAAGCTTAAGATAACTGACGCATCTTGCTCCAAAGAAGTATCTGCAATGAGTGTAATAACGGCTATATTTTATTTATTATACTCGTATGCTTTTTTCATCAGTGTGTAGAGACTACATGCAGTAATCTGGTGAGCGTATCGTGTCCTAGTAACACTTGAAGCAGTGATGAAAGATTCTGCAATACCAGACGAAGCTATATCTGCTTCTACAATGACTTCTATCCAACCAATTGCTTTTAGAAGCCACCCAATTGACTTCAGTGCAGCCATTTCTACCTGCAAGCCGCCAAACATGATGACAAACTTATTTTCACCATATTGCTGAGGCCAGTGCCATTGTATTTGCTTGGTCAATGCATAAACTGGCTGATCAGCAGTTATGACTGGAATTTGCCCTGGGTTGAGGAACGCTATTGTCTCTCTAATCCTCTCCATAACATGTCGTATTGTGGCAACTGAGTGGCCTTGTTCTCGGAGGAGAGGTAGAATTGATGTAATGCTCACTTTGAAATCTAAACCTCTCTTCTCAGAAGCATGGTGTGCCGACCAGGTTATGTTAACGTCATCATCAATGCTTTGTGTAAGATGAACCTTTTCTAGCCACTGAAATTCATTTGCTAACAAAAGCCTGGGAAAGTCAATATCGACACTTGTTGGATATTCAAACTCTGGAGGCGACGGAGTCTTGTTCTTTAGATATGCAGGATGAATATTTGTGAAAGATTCTGGAAGTTCAGGCACCCGTTTTATACTATGATTTTTGATCATAAGTGGCTCACGCAGTTCACCATCACTGTCAGACGTTGGATGTTGAAATAGTGAGATGCTGGTACCATGAAAGGATGTTGTAGCTGTTGTTGCAGACGGATTGTGATCTATATTGTCCATAGCTGATGTGGTAAAAAGACCTTTCCTAAGTTCTGTAGGGCACACAACACCCTCTTCAGTGTACCTGTCAACAACGACATCACCCAATTGAGCAGATATTTCAAGCACCCTGTCATATGAAATGCTTAGTCCATGGTCATGTAACAGTTCCACAAGTCCTCGTTTTCATGTTTTCCCATACAAAGATAGGCCCATAAAGATGGGAAAGGGAGTCTCACGATTGTGCGAATGTCTGAATGTGGATGAATTGCTTTTGTGGCTGTAGCAGTTGTACTGCAGGAGCTGAGCTACAGCCAAATCTGTCTTTGATGAACCTAATTCCAGTTGCGACTTGATATCGACACCGTGCTCCACCATACAAACAAATTGTTGTAGTGATCGAGGAATAGAATTTCCCACTGAGTCTGCACGGAATCTCCCATTAAATTTCCATTCATGAGCAAGCATGTGTCTTCGCAAAATACAAGCAGCTTTGTTGAGTATAACAGCATCAGAAAATTCTGAAGCTTTTGACAAGATTGACTCTGTATCCTCTGTAAAGGACATGATAACATCTCTCCCACTCTTGTGAGCTTCAAGTGCTGGTATATCTGACAAAAACTTCTCTTTCAGTCTTGTTGAGTGAACATATGAGGCAAGTTCATGCAGTTCCAACTGTTCAAGTCGTTGCTTATATGAGATCTGCAAGTTTAAACACAACTGGTGCATCACTGTTCGTATTAGTTTGAACTATATAAGCAAGAAGCTCTGAATATACCAATGGATGAGTTCCTTTTTTCTGAGAATCTTCATTTTCCTGTTTTTTTAGAGCAGCAAGGGGACATCTTTCCCTGTTGTAAAGAGTTGTTAAACAATCTTTATGATACTTCAACTCTTGTGCAATGGCATCACCAGCACTCAATCGGGCAAGAATTTTACATTCACTTAGAGTTGTGGCACATTCATTGAGCCTACTGCTGAGCCCCATTGTCATGACTTCACGTCTTTGTCCATCATCTAGAAATTCTTTGTCGCAGATGAAACATTGTTCTGGCTTTAAACTCACTTTTCGAGTCTTTGAACAACTCTTGTCAGTATGTTCCTGAGTGTCAGATGCCCTTTTCCTGGCCCGATCAAGTTTGGTATTTTTGAACAAAGCACGGCAGCTCTGATGGTACTGAGCATTGTTTTGCCGCAACATATCTTCAATACCATCACCTTCATCGAGCCTAGCAGGATTAATTATCATGGGCATCTGACAGAGTTCTTGAAAAAGAGGAATATTTGTAGCCAGCATTGAATATCCATCTGATTTACTGCGACCTGGATTTATCTATCTGACATAGGCAGCATTTGCTCCAATCAGTTTTCACATTTGACGTCTTCTCAATAGACATTCTGTAAATGTTATAGGCTTCAGGCTAAGGGTTTATCCTTTTACCACCTGTAACCACAGTTACCGAATATATTTTGACACATTCAGATATGGGATAAAACTAGGTTCAGAAAGGTAGGTTCCCTACACCTAGCCCGATCGTTCATCCAGTATCATTTAAGTCCCATGCGATCTGTACACCATCCAGGTAACTATAGCCCTGTTACCTTTGGCTCGGCTCTCCCGTGCTGGCATATCCTGTCAATTCAGGTGCGGCTATCTAACAGACTGAACATCATTTTGTCCATGGGGCTTATTAGACAGCATTTGGGACACTGAAACATGAACAGTGTGTCCGTAATCAGTTGATACTGGACCCCATGCTGAGTTTCACAGGAGTGATGTCACCATTATGCCCTGGTTGTGTCATGACAATCACTCTCCTACATATGACATATTATAAGAATGAGCTGAAAGGATTAATTTTTATAACTAATACATTCAGCTCACTTGGGGAATTGAATATCAAGTCAATGATTCGGTTTAATGGCAATAAAAGGTAAAAATTGACAACATTTGCTTAAATTCATCTCATATATGTGCCTTTGTGAATCGTAGGACTCATTTATCGGTTATTTTTGTGTCATTTACTGCTTTCCCGTCCCCTAAAACATATAATTTGACTCAAAAATTGTGAAAATCGGTTAGATACTTTGTAAACTAGCAATATTGGATTTCAGAATGGCGGCCATCTTGAAAATGGCGGCCATCTTGGATTTTTTGAGTGGCCCAAAAGTTTTTTCGGAAGAGTAGACCATTGTGAGCAATCGTGCCAAGTTTCATGCTTGCTTACCAAAATGCACGATTTTTCCTTAATCTGCTCAGCTATGTTAAGTTTGCTAATAAATAACCGCTTGTGGGAGGAGCTAAGAATAGAAATTACATTACCCCCCCCCCCCAATAGAAAGTAATGACTGGGTGGTCGGTGGCATAGTAAATGGACATATACTACACCGCAATCCCTAAAGGAGGAGATAATGCTTCGTATGATGGGCTTATGGCAACAGAACTGATACTACATTGCCCGACACCATTGAACACTGAAAAATATTACAGTAGTGCATTAATAAAAGTAGTAGTATAATTTCCGCTTCAGACAGACAAATGCCAAATCTCCATTAGTAATAGAAGTACAGTAGTCTGGAATAGTATAGAGAACTGAATTGAGTATTAAAAGATAGCATAATAGTACAGTAATAGAAGTAATAGTATAGTTTCGGCTTCAGACAGAGAGATAGAAAATCTCTATTTGTTATAGATAAGTATCGCTTTAATTCTTTGGTGGTGGAGGGCATCGAAAATGATCAACAGTCTTTTAGTAAAAGAGCCTTCTCATGTTCACTTTGTTATTCCTTGTCTTTTCACAGATTGGTATGCGGACGTCACAGATTCCCCTAACATAAGTTAGCCATTTATTTTCTTAGAAACCTGAACGTCTTTTAGAAGCCATCCTCAAATAAACTTGTTTTTTTCCTAACAACGAGATTCTTAGCTCTTTATAAACCGTTTCTGTAGTCTATGTACCTATTTACAATGCCTCCCCATGGGACAGAGTTAGACACCAGGGTCGTTTTTTAGTGTGGAGAAAAGGTACAAAAATAAAAATTGTCTCAGTCGTGAAGGATTTCTCCTCCACTGAAAGAGAACAAGAAATGGAAGTGCCGCATCTGAAGAACAGATACTACACTTTGATCTCGGCCATACTCTATGTAGCTGGCATGTTTTCAATTCAGGCTTAGGATATATTGAACATATTAACTTCCAAATCAGACAGTGCACCTACAGAAAAACGGAACCTTCCATCAGTACAGTTTCTTTCCAAGAATTAACCATCTGTGGAACACAATACCACGTGGCCGCTTTCCAGCTGACTACAAAGTGGTCGTTTTTAAGTCTAATGTAAACAAATTCTTGCTAAGCCGTTCTCCTTAATGATCAAATTCTGTTCCGTTTCAAAGATCATCTTGAAAACTTTTTAGTACAAAAAAAATTTATAAAAAGGTTTTAAAAGATTAAAAATTATATTTTTTAATGTTAAAAAGATTTTTAATAGATTTTTTAAAAAAGTTAAAAAAAAATGAAATGAAAAGATTAAAAAATTATTAAAGAAATGGTTGAAAAAAGATTTTTAAAAACATTTTTTAAAATTTTTAAAAAGATTTTTAAAAAGATTAAAAATAATTTAAAAAAAGATTAAGGAAGATTTTTATAGAAGATTTAAAAGAAAAACGATTTAAAGATTAAAAAAAAAATGATAAAAGAAATGGTTAAACAAAAGTTTTGAAACGATTTTAAAACAGATTTAAAAGAGATTAAATTTTTTTTTTTAATCTTAAAAATTTTTTTAAAAAGATTTAAAGAAAAGATTTTAAAAAGATGAAAAAAAGTTTATTTTTATTCTAAAAAGATTTTTTAAAAAGATTTTAAAAAGATAAAGAAAGGATTTAAATAAAAGATTTTAAAAAGATTATAAAAGTTTCTTCCTGTTATAAGAGAGACATTATTTGACATATAATTGTGACTCAAAATTCATAGATTTGACGTGAGTTTTAATTTGATGAGTGGCTGATGCTAATTTAAGGTTAATATGAAGACCCTATGTGGAGCAGAACATTATACAACTTTGGGGAATTGTGAAAACCTTCATGACGTGTTAACAGGAAAGTCTCTGTAGGTTGGCCGAATGAAAGAGAAAATTTGAGGAAATAAGTTTTTATAAAACTACAAATCATTTTTGGCACTTCCTTCCATGAATTCCGCCTTGATTAATGAGGTGATGGTGGTTTAGTGGTTAACGACATGGACTACCAACCTAGATGTTACGAGTTCGAATCCAGTGGGTTCCCCCAAACATATTTTACTTAGGATTTTGGCAACCTGTTTATGGTCCCTCTCTTAAGTACCCAAGGTTTTTCTAGGAAGAATTCTGACTAAAAATATATCGTGGAAACCAATGTCAACAATAGAATATTTGGATTTCTATGATACTAGCCTGGGTGCCCGGCGTTGCCCGGGTGTTTGTCGGTATGTGCTGAGCAAAAAAAAAAAAAAAAAAATTGTAGTAGGAAGGCAGGCTCGAACCCATGACGCAAAGGTGGGAACCAAAGTGGAAGTGTGTGTAAGAGTGTTGGTTGAGCCAAAAAAGAGAGAAAATTGCGAGTTTAAAAAAAAAAAAAAATAGTGGTAGTAGGCAGGGAGTCTCGAACCTGTATTGCGAAGGAGGAATAGAAGGTGAAAAAAATGTAACTCGTTAGCTGACGTAGGTGTAAATTAAGGTTAGACAATCGAAAAGAGGCGATGACTTTCGAAAATATCGCCGAAGAAAGCGACCCCTCCCTGTAGAAAACTGCCCAGTTGAGAATGAAGGAATTAATGTTTTGGCCAATTTTTCGATATTTGTTGTCCGAAGGGTCGACCTGCAAAATGATACAGATCTCGTGAAAATCCGTCGCCGCTATCGAAAGTTTTTGCGAAACATACATACATACATTTAAGCAGACAGGTGAAATTTTTTTCTATGATATGATGATCACCTTAATAAAATACCAGTCAGAAGACCCTCATACACTTTCAAGCACCGACTGCCACAGCAAACTCTTTACAATTTATTATTCAGTTATTCAATTTTATTTATTCGCCCCTAACAAGGCATATCACCACTTGGACGTAAGGGGCTACTATTTGGGACCATGTCTTGGAAAGACTAACATGATGTTGGTTTATGTTATATTTAAATTTTTGCATATCAATACAATCAGGGAAGCAGATAGCAGGAAGAGAATCCCAAAGTTTAGCTGTTCAAAGGAAGAAGCTATTAGAGTAAAAATATTTCTTGCATTTAGAGACCTCAACAGTGAAGGGGTGAGATTTTGCTGCTAAGTGGGTTTGTCGAGGATATGAATGTCGAGGGTGCACAAGTGCAATAAGTTCATCAGAGAACATTTCATTAAAATACTTGTAAAACATGCACATACTGCGACAATAGCACAGGGGTTGGAGGTTAGTTGACAAGGTGGGGTCTATTAAATTGAAGACTCGTTTTTGGACCCTATCCAAGAGGGAGAGGCTAGTGGTAGATGCACCAACCCAGATGGGCGAATACTGGCTTTGTAGAGGTACAAGACACTCTCAGGTGTGAGTAGTTTTCTGGCACAACAGGGGGAACCCACCTTCTTTGTAGTAACCTTTGCAATGCACAGGGTGGAATGATAAAGTTGTCGCCCTAAAGAAAACGACAGTGCAGCTTTATTTTAAAACTTTTATTGAAAAAATCAATTGAGGTAGGTTAATTATGGAGTAGAACTGGCATCTATTCAGCGGCCTTTAGCCTCAATCATCACCTCGATACGGGTTCAGAACTGGAAGCATGCCTTTTTCCACAAGCACTGACAGGAGCTCAGCAAATACTTGGCAAATGTTGACGATCAGACTGGTTTTGGTGTTCTGGGAGGTCATGTTGGTGATGTTCTCGACATAGGATCAAACAAAGTAGTCCAGCGGGTTCAGGTTGAGTGAGAGAAGATTACAAAGTCGAAGCATTCCTTCTGAAGCCAAGCCTGGCTCTTTTTGAACTTGTGGGCCGGTACTAAGTTCTGCTGCCACACTGCGGCCATCTGATTGCACCAGGAGATCACCACACTCTTCAGCACATTCAAGTACACTTTCAAGCCAAATTCAAAGATGTGAGGTGGCATGATGTGATCCACACTCGAAACTACACCAAAAACCATAACCATGCCCGAAAACCTTGTTTTCATTACCCTGGGAACGTCCCTGTTATTTATGGCAATCCACCGATGTATTTTTTTTTTTTTTTTTTTTTTTTACAAAGGCATCACCACATTATCAAGGCCCAGAGGCCACTCAAGGATAAGGGTTAAAGAGTGTACAGTAGAAATTGGTCAATATAGTAATCATTAGTAATGAAAATTTGGTAAATTTAATAACTTATATGGAACGCCTCATCAAGAACTTATTTACTTTAGACTTGAACACAACCATATTGTAGTCAGCCGGAAAGCAGGAAAACGGAAGACAATTCCACAGGCGTGCAGTTCTAAGAAAGAAGCTTTGTTCATGGAATCTACGTTTAGGTTTAGGCACAGATAAAGAGTGGGGGAAATTATTGATAGTGTTTACAGCTAGACGAGTGTTTCTTGTGAAAGTTTGGCGAGGGGGGACCATAGATTGAAGCTCAGTTGAACACTTTCCATGAAAATAACGATACATCAGAGACAAACTCGCAACATCTCTTCTGTGAGATAGAGGTTGCAAGGAGGAGAAAAGGACATCTCCTACGAGGCTACAAAGTCTATTTTGAACTCTATCAAGGCAGGACAAGTCCTTTCTAGCAGCTCCTGCCCAGATGTGGCAACAGTATTCCATCCTTGGACGTACCTGGCTCTTATATAGGTAGAGAATAGCATCAGCAGTGAGATATCTACTGGATCGATAGAAAGATCCCACCATTTTTCCAGCGGCCATGGCAACAGATTTGATATACGTGTTCCATTTAAAATCAGGAGTAATGGTCAAGCCCAGAAGCTTGTCAAAACTTGAGGCCTCCTGAAGACGAGAGCCATGTATTTTGAGAATGCTGACAATGGTCTTGTTGATATAACTTAGATTGGTAGAGAGCATGAGTTGTACAGTGGCACATCTCTGATCTCACTTGTGTAACATTGTGTTACAGTCAGACATGATAGAAGACCCTTATTGCTTTTGGGATTTGTACACTGTCTTCTGAACTGACCAACTAGTAGATGGTTTGCAACAACAAAAAAAAGAAAACCGGGTTTCATCAAACAGAAATCGAATCATGTCGTCTTTTCTAGGGTGACAATTTTATCGTTCTACTCTGTATTTGTTCCAGTTCATATTGCCTGTGAAGGTTAGGCTGAGGAGTTTATTTACTTAGTTGTCTGAACCATGTATGTACGCGTTTCAGAAATCCAATTTATTAACATTTTTACATGGGGACAAAATGGTTTACAATTTAATAATATTCTTTCTCAGCACAAATTCTTGATCAACTCCTACGCGGGTAACTTGCAATAGTAATATCTGCAATATTTTTAAGAAAAAAAAATGGGAAAATTCTGGAAAGATAAAAATGGTGCAAAATATTTCTTTTAACGTCAGAGTACTACAAACGTGATGAGCGATTCCAGAGACATGCTAAAACGAAAATGATTCAAATCAGTTACCCTCTTTTTTTTACTGGTTTGCTTCGTTAAACACTTGTCCTCACTTCCTAAAGCTAGCAAGTTTTAACATGAAAATGTTAACTGAAAGATGGTCAAATAAGTCATTGAGTTCTTTTTTCTTACAACTTGTCTCCTCCGCCAGAGACTTGAAGAGTCTAAGATCTGGTGTCTTTTAAGTATGGACAGCTTGAGAATCTCGGTATACATAGATTTGAGCTGTTTTTTCTTGTAGGAGTTTCAAACTTCATGTCGGCTTACTACATTCACATACATGTGTTACTTTTTGGGTGCTTGGAAAGATTTCCAAACAGAAGCAAATAGCTACTCATTTCTATACACACACTAACAAGAATAAAGTAAACCAACGCACACACATACAAAATGCGATGCTGCCAAACACTCACATGCGTATATTACTTATTGTTACGTGTATTAAGCATGCAACATATATTTAAAAAAACTAAAACTCAAAAAAAGATAATAGTATTTATTGCACATAAAAACAAAGAAACAAAAATATTTATAAATGGTAAAGGGAGATAAGCAAGTTCTTAATTCAATTTACGTTTAAAAAATGTTATTGATAATTAATAAACAATAATTTTTGGTCAGACAGGAGGTTAGAAAATCTTTATAATTACCAAATGTCCGGTTTTTCATTGAGGATGCTTGTACCTATTTACAACGCCTCCACACGGGGCAGAGTTAGACACCAAGGTCGTTTTTTAACGTGGAGAAAAGGTACAAAAATAAAAATTGTCTCAGTCGTGAAGGATTTCACCTCCACTGAAAGAGAACGAGAAATGGAAGTGCCGCATCTGAAGAACAGATGGTATTTATTTGCTCCCCCACTGAGCAAATTAGGCACAAGGCCGATTTTTAAAGTGAGGAGTGAAGGGGAAATGGGGACCAACTCCCCGGGGAGTAGGGGAGCTGGATAGTGACAATTGGTATGAAGGGTTGTCCCTTCATTGACCAAGGTCTTATATGTGGGGTCGCCCCCACATCTGGTCTTTGCTTGCAGTATCTGCCGGAACAGATGGTATTTATTTGCTCCTCCACCGAGCAAATTAGGCACAAGGCCAATTTTTAATGTGAGGAGTGAAGGGAGGGGGAAGGGAAAAAGGGGACCAGCTCCCGAGAGGTGGGAAATGGGAGCTGGTTAAAGGTCAGGCATGTGGGGTTGCCCCAACATCTGGTCTTTGCTAGTCATAGCTTGCAGTATCTGCCGGAACAGATGGTATTTATTTGCTCCCCCACTGAGCAAATTAGGCACAAGGCCGTTTTTAATGTGAGGTAAAAACCAGCTCCCCTAAAAGTAGGCAAAAAGGGGGCACTCTGGTTACCAAAAATAATCATTGTCCCAGTATAGAGGGTTTCCCCTCCATTGACTGGTACAAATTATCTTAAGTGCAGCATCTGCCGGAACAGATGGTATTTATTTGCTCCCCCACCGAGCAAATTAGGCACAAGGCCGATTTTTAAAGTGAGGAGTGAAGGGGAAATGGGGACCAACTCCCCGGGGAGTAGGGGAGCTGGATAGTGACAATTGGTATGAAGGGTTACCCCTACATTGACCAAGGTCTTATATGTGGAGTTGCCCCCACATATGGTCTTTGCTTGCAGTATCTGCCGGAACAGATGGTATTTATTTGCTCCCCCACCGAGCAAATTAGGCACAAGGCCGATTTTTAATGTGAGGAGTGAAGGGAGGGGGAAGGGAAAAAGGGGACCAGCTTCCGAGAGGTGGGAAATGAGAGCTGGTTAAAGGTCAGGCATGTGGGGTTGCCCCCACATCTGGTCTTTGCTAGTCATAGCTAGCAGTATCTGCCGGAACAGATGGTATTTATTTGCTCCCCCACCGAGCAAATTAGGCACAAGGCCGATTTTTAATGTGAGGAGTGAAGGGAGGGGGAAGGGAAAAAGGGGACCAGCTTCCGAGAGGTGGGAAATGAGAGCTGGTTAAAGGTCAGGCATGTGGGGTTGCCCCTACATCTGGTCTTTGCTAGTCATAGCTAGCAGTATCTGCCGGAACAGATGGTATTTATTTGCTCCCCCACCGAGCAAATTAGGCACAAGGCAGATTTTTAATGTGAGGAGTGAAGGGAGGGGGAAGGGAAAAAGGGGACCAGCTTCCGAGAGGTGGGAAATGAGAGCTGGTTAAAGGTCAGGCATGTGGGTTTGTCCCCACATCTGGTCTTTGCTAGTCATAGCTAGCAGTATCTGCCGGAACAGATGGTATTTATTTGCTCCCCCACCGAGCAAATTAGGCACAAGGCCGATTTTTAATGTGAGGAGTGAAGGGAGGGGGAAGGGGAAAAGGGGACCAGCTCCCGAGAGGTGGGAAATGGGAGCTGGTTAAAGGTCAGGCACGTGGGGTTGCCCCCACATCTGGTCTTTGCTAGTCATAGCTAGTCATAGCTTGCAGTATCTGCCGGAACAGATGGTATTTATTTGCTCCCCCACCGAGCAAATTAGGCACAAGGCCAATTTTTAATGTGAGGAGTGAAGGGAGGGGGAAGGGAAAGAGGGGACCAGCTCCCGAGAGGTGGGAAATGGGAGCTGGTTAAAGGTCAGGCATGTGGGGTTGCCCCCACATCTGGTCTTTGCTAGTCATAGCTAGTCATAGCTTGCAGTATCTGCCGGAACAGATGGTATTTATTTGCTCCCCCACTGAGCAAATTAGGCACAAGGCCGTTTTTAATGTGAGGTAAAAACCAGCTCCCCTAAAATGGGTCACTCTGGTTACCAAAAATAATAATTGTCCCAGTATAGAGGGTTTCCCCTCCATTGACTGGTACAAATTATCTTAAGTGCAGTATCTGCCGGAACAGATGGTATTTATTTGCTCCCCCACCGAGCAAATTAGGCACAAGGCCAATTTTTAATGTGAGGAGTGAAGGGAGGGGGAAGGGAAAAAGGGGACCAGCTCCCGAGAGGTGGGAAATGGGAGCTGGTTAAAGGTCAGGCATGTGGGGTTGCCCCCACATCTGGTCTTTGCTAGTCATAGCTAGTCATAGCTAGTCATAGCTTGCAGTATCTGCCGGAACAGATGGTATTTATTTGCTCCCCCACTGAGCAAATTAGGCACAAGGCCGTTTTTAATGTGAGGTAAAAACCAGCTCCCCTAAAAGGGGTCACTCTGGTTACCAAAAATAATAATTGTCCCAGTATAGAGGGTTTCCCCTCCATTGACTGGTACAAATTATCTTAAGTGCAGTATCTGCCGGAACAGATACTACACTTTGATCTTTCTTTTCATATAAGATTTCTGCAATTAAATACATTGGTATTATGTGTATTCGGTAAAGTAAGACGTCTCCACACTGCTGGTGTTCCTCTTCCAAATAAATATGTCCAGAAAAAAAAACAACGTTCAATAAAACGTGTCCATATGAAATGGAAGAGAAAAGGAAAATTAAATGAAGAAAAATATTTGTTCAAACTCCTACTTTCCCACGACTAAATTCAACTGAAATTTTCCACTGTCCGTTCTCTTTCTCTCTCTCTTCTTCTTCTTCTTCTTCTTCTTCTTCTTCTTCTTCTTCTTCTTCTTCTTCTATTCTGTTAATGTATCATTTATTTACATTTTTCTATGCAATAGAAAGAGCTAAATTACCAAGATAAGAAAAGATTAATAAAAAAATGTTTTTTTCAAATTCGAAAGTGCAGAAATATGAATATAGAAATATATATTCATAGAACAGCAAACTTATCCAGATTTGAAAGGCTCAATATCAGTGATAAAGTTTTATATAACTACAAAAAGTCAAGATATTGTGGAATTGAATTTACAATATTTTATTTGAAACTAGCGTTCCTCGGTTTAAGAGGGGGGGGTATTTAAATATAAAAATAAAAATAAAAACGATGTTAAAATTCTTTTTTAAAAAAATCGGCAAAACCAAAAAAAAAAAAAAAAAAAAACAGCGAACAAACGTAAAACTTCTTAAAAAAAAATCAGAATAACAGAAACCATAAATCAGGGGGAAAAAATGATGGCCGTGTTCGGAAGAACAAAAACAAAAAAAAACACAGCGAAAAAAAGAAAAATGAAATAAATGGCATTAATAACCCTTTGATTCGGTTAACTCCATGGTGCATTTCACCCAGTCCATTCCAGTTTTTTTAATCAACTAGAAAACGAAATGAAGCGAAAAAAAATGGCATAAATAACCCTTTGATTCGGTTAACTCCATGGTGCATTTCACCCAGTCCATTCCAGTTTTTTTTAATCAACTACAAAACGAAATGAAGCGAAAAAAATGGCATAAATAACCCTTCGATTCGGTTAATTCCATGTTGCGTTTCACCCAGTAGAATTAAAATTCCATTCCAGGTTTTTTAAGCAACTACAAAGTAAAGAAAACTCAAACCGGTGTTCCTTCGTAACTGTCTCTTGTGGACGATCCCGCAACAGTGTTAAATAATGGTGGTGGGTGAAAGGAGGAATTTATTAGAGAGAAAAGATTTTACCACTTCCATTGATCTCAACCGCTTTTGGCCGTGAATTCTCAACAGATAGAATATAGGAATCTACGATTATCGAGGGAGTGGAGAGGTAATGTGCCTATAACACACCTCAGAAATTGTGCTACAGTTTGTGCATATTACATTTGCATGAAATGCTTTGATTTTTAATCCTATTAAGGTCAAAATCAGAGGGCGAAAATGAGTTCATTTTATATATATAATAAAGGGACAAGGAATACGAAATCAAGGTAAGGGGTTCCTTATTCCATGGTCTCAGAGATAGGCTCTTCTCCTGAGAGGAAAAAACAGTAGCAAAAATGTAAGTATAGATGAGTCTCTAATTTTGCTGGTTAGCTCAATTTTTGAAAACAGTTGAGAAAGAAAAATTGCAAGAAAAATAAAAGTTTATTGGGAAAAATGAGAATTAATAGCAAAGTCCAATAAGTAGCGTTGGACCTTTATTTCGTATTCTTTGTTTGGAATAAAATATTGTCAATTGAATTCTACAATATCTTGACTTTTTCTATATTTTTATATGCATGTGTGAATATGATGATGAGAAACTGCACGCCTGTGGAACTCTGTTCCGTCTTCCTGCTTCCCACCTGACTACAACCTGGATGTCTTCAAGTCCAACGTAAACAAATTCCTAATGAACCGCCCCCTTAAGTAAACACTTCAATAAATCTCCACACTAACGTACTGTACTTGCAATAACCCTTATCCCTGAGTGGCTTCCGGGCCTTGATAAGTGGTGACCACCGTGTAAAAAAAAAATGATGATGAGAGATGATGATGATAAATATCCTTCAGTTTTTTTCTTTCAATAAAACATAACTTCATACCCCAATTCATATTAAAATGTCAGTGTGGTTTTTAGCAAAGCTAAATGCTCTATTGCTGCCCCAAACTGCTTCTACCAAGACCAGGGACTAATCCACACAGTAAAATGTTATTCAAACTGTTGTTCTCTCATGGGCATATGAGCTTCCTAGACTTCCCTCATTTCAGATTTTATATACTGCGCCTTCAATAAGTTGACAAATTTTTTGTACAGGCATTTAAAATTGTCATAGACACTTGAAAATTAAGTATATTATTTTCATACATCTTATGAGATAACAGACCAATTTTTATGATTTCATATTCAAATGAACAGCTACAGCAGGAATTAGAATACACCCTACTAAAGTCTGATTGTAAGAGTTGGTGAATTTCAAAAGGGCAATCTGGGCATGAGGATGTGCAATAAAATACTATTTTTAACATTGGAAAAATGCCAGAGAAACTATGTTTCCATTACGCCATTTTGAATTTAGAAATAAAGTCACTCAACCCATCTATTCGTACTAAAAAGTTCAATTAATTTATGTACATTCTTTCAAAAATGTTCTATTCAATAATTAGTAAATTTATTAATTATAATTAATGTATTCATATTTATGAAAATAACATCAATAATTATAATCTGTTACACATGTTTGAATATATGAAACAAACAAAAGAATAACTGTTTACAGTTTACGGTTATATAAAATTATTTAAATTTTTGATGAATTTAAAAAATGCGATCTGGAGGACACTTTAGAAGAAGGATGTGCATGGAAAAAATGCCATTTTCTGTTCAATTTATTTTATGTTGGAAATAAATATTTCATTCTATTTAATAAAATAAAATTGTTTCTAAGACATAATCGATTGGAAAATGTCATTGTAAACATTTGGAAAAATTTGTTGGCGCATATGTTTAAACATATTTTGTAGAAATGAAACCAATATAAAGCTGAATAACTTTTCAATGAAATGAAAATATGGGCGTTTTCTGATAGAAATCGTTTGTTTTATAACAGAAAATAAAATTTGAACATTTTATAAAATTTATCTGTGCATATGTTTAAACATATTTTGTAGAAATGAAACCAATACAAACGTATGGAATGATTCAGACTACTTTTTGGACTATCTTACATGAACTGAACATCAATTTTTGAGTTTTTAAGAAAGGAAGAGAGTGTGTGAGGTATGAAGAGACGTGCTGGAGGAGGAAGGAAGTCAGAGTTGATCAGTCAAATAATCAATTTAACAGATAAGCACCTGGGTGTGTCTATAGAGAAATAAGTGCACAGTTTGATGTCAGTGTGGGAACTGTATAGATAGATATTCATGAGAAACTAAAGATGCAGAAGGTTTGGCCACCATTCAAAATCTCCAGACTTGTCATAGACTCTTTGAACAAGATGGGCATCAACACAGTTCCTCATCCTTCCTATAGTCTACATCTTGCGTCCTGCGACTTTTGGTTATTCACTAAGCACAAGAAAAACCTTAGAGGCTATCGTTATAAGAAAATTGAGGAGATGAAAGACGCTGTGATGAGGGTCATTGAAACACTAACTCAAGAGGACTTCCATGGGGGCTTCGAGACGCTGTTGGAACTGCACAACGTGCATTGAAGCAAGAGAAGATAACATTGAGGGAGACTAGAGTTCCATGTGTCTAAGATCAATAAAAGTTTCTATATGAAAAAAGTCTGCAAACTTATTGAAGACACCTCGTATATTGTCACATTTTATATGTTGTCACACAACCATTGCGAATATAATAACCACAACGGGGACAACATCTACAAGTACATTAAAAAATATAAAGAACAAAGCAAAACGGTAGACGCGGGCGCAGGAATACAAATTATATATAAGGAGAATGTCAGAGCAATTATCTGAACCAATCCAAATTAATGGAAGGATTCAAATGAATTAGTCCAAAAAAATATTGTGTATGGTGAATAAACTCGTTATTAACTCAGCAGTCAATAAATATTTGCATCCCTTACTTCATATTTGTTGTGAAAAGGCCGCTACGCCATCTTGAATACGCAATTATGATTAGTGAAAAAAAAAACATAACAAGAATATAAAAAGTGGCACCAATTAGATAATATATATATATATATATATATATATATATATATACTAGCATGGGCGCATGGCGTTGCCCGGGTGTTTGGAGGTGTGTTGAGCAAAAAAGCAAAAATAAAGTGGTAGTAGGAAAGCAGGTTTGAACCCGTACCGCGATGGAGGAAAAGAACGGGAAAAATCGTTGAATTTTGACCTTTTAACAGCAAAATTTCTAGCTGAAGACGGATTACGGAGATTTTCCCAAATCTCCAATACCTATATTTCAAATTTCGTGTCTTTAGACTGAAAATTGACAGAGTTGTGTAAGGAAATGTACAGACAGAGTTGTGTAGGGGAATGGACAGACAGCCACTTTCACACACACACACACACACACACACACACACACACACACACACACATATATATATATATATATATATATATATATCTGTAGAAATAGATTTTCTTATAATATATACCAATCCTTATTTAAGAAGCTCAATGTAATTACAGAACAACATAGTGAATAAATGACAAAAGACTATACTCCAAAGTTCAAGATGTTGACCATCTTATGATTTATTCCTTTAATTCAGTTTACTTATACAATTCTTGACAGTATTTGTTTCGAAGTGCAAAATAAATCACTTCATTATTATATTAATCAGTGAATCTATTATGCCCTTAACCCATCAGAAGAAATAGCAACCATCAATCTGTCAAAAGGAAATAAAGTGTGATTTGACATGATTAAAATTCGAAAATTGGAAGAGAAGCTGCAAATGCCTTTAATATATTACTATTACTCCATTTTGTTAAAAGCTCAATATATATTAAATATAATAACAGAGCATATATAAAATAATAACAGTATAGTTACATTCCAAGATCCAAATATTTTTCACGCAAAATAGCCCCTCCAGCAATTTCGGTGCATGTTTTACAGATCCATTTTGATATTCAGAAACAAACAGTTATTATTATGTCAATGCCGTCTCTTTTGAGTGCATATACTCTTACGAAAAATTAGAAACTCTTTGCTTAGATAGAAAAAAATATATGACAGTATAATGCTGCTTAAGGAAATAAATTTGTAAAACATGTACCGAAATTTTAAGATCTCAAAAGAGCTGTTTGATATATATATATCTATAAATATATATATAAATATATATATATATATATATATATATATATATATATATATATAAACATATATAATAATTGTATAGTTAGTTTCTTAGATGTCAATTCAATGAGGCTCTCGTGTTTATCACAAAGTGCTTGATGAATGAACAGAGTATTTACATAGTATGTTTATTTATTGGCTACATATGTGCATGCATGTTTTTTGCACTGCTTCATTCAGAGAGAACATCAGGGTAAAAATAATTTTTTCCGACAAATTCAAGCCACTTATATAAAAAAGTTTTTTTTTTATCTAATTTTATTGAAGAGCTACAAACAATTACTATGCGTAAAAAAGAGAATTGGAGTGGGGAAAGCGATGGAGGAAGACGTTCTTCACTGAAAAGAGGCACTGCAGAAACATGTGTGCACATATGTAACCAATAATATTTTTATATTTATATGGACTCTTGCTTTTCATTTTTCAGTTCTCGACCTACTTGTTTCTAAATAAGCAAGCAAGCAAGCAGAGAGAGTTGCATGCAAGAGTCCATATAAATTGGTATTTGATGAGGTCGTCTACAGGCACTATCTCATGGTATGGAGTTTAGAACTAGATGGTTGTATGCTCAATCAGTTAGAGCTTGAGAACATTCAAATTCAAGCAAAAGTCGAATTAGCACGAATAGAGCATGAGACAAGGCTTCAGGAACTAAAGCTGAGCAAGACCGAGTGGGAAATGACACGCAAGCAATTTGACCTTACAAAGCAGGTCAGATTGGTACCGAAGTTTGTAGAAGAAAATATCCATGAATATTTCCCTCACTTTGAGATGATGGCAACAAACTTGAAGTGGCAAAAACCAAACTATCGGGCTATGTTGCTGCTGACAGTGTTGACTGGAAAGGCACAGAAAGTGTATGCAACATTGACGGCGGAGGACTGCTCAAATTACGAGGAAGTAAAGAGGGCTATTCTACAGAGCTCCGAGCTGGTGCCAGAAGCCTATTGGCAAATATTCAGAAACCAGCAGAGAATGAAAACCAAATCCTATGTAGAATTTACAAAAAAAAAGGAGCGTCTGCTTGGAAAATGGCTCACCACAAAAGAAGCCGAAAAAATCAAACAACTCATTTTGATGGAAGAAATCCTGAATGGAATGCCATAAGAGTTACGAATATATCTGAATGACAAAAAGGTGGACACGGGCTACGAGCTGGCAGCCCTAGTACACAAGTACATGATCACACACAAGCGCAAGAAGGCAAGACCCAACACCACGAGTCGAGGACGTTACCCGTCAAGACCCAATATGGAGGTGGAAAAGAAAACTAGCACTTAAACAAGTGCGGATAATCAAACACCACGGGAGGAAAGCGACCGGAGGACATGTTATAGATGCGGAAAATTGGGACACATAGCATCCCGGTGTTGGATAGGTCGTGAATCTGAAACAGTGGAGGTTAAGCCGCAAGGAGCTGTGGTAACGGGTCGGAGAAACCACATGTTTCGACCGTTAATCAGAAAAGGCCTCATCCAGAATGGGAAACATAAACAAATACCCGTTACTGCGCTAAGAGATACGAAGTCATCTCAATCCATGATGTTAAAGAAAAAACTGCAACGGAGCAAGCTAAGGAGATCACAAAAACAGGTAGTGATCAAAGCAGTAATAGGAGGTACCCTAAAGATACCATTATACCGAATCCAGCTAACAGTGGATGGAGCGACCACGACAATTGAAGTTGAAGTGGTCGAAAAATTGTTAGTAGAAGGGGTATCTCTGTTGCTGGGAAATGATGCAAAAATGGAGGTACCGTGTCCACAGGAAAACAGCCGTCAAAACAAGGCACAAGCGTACATGGCAGAGAGGCCTGATAAGCAGGATGGAGAAATCTGCGTGGTCGAAAATACCGAAAAAGCCAAGTGGAGACCAAATATGCCTAACGTGTGGCGAAAAATCCAACTGCGTCACATCGACTGTCGAAAGGCCTATCATAGTAAATTTCCTGATGGGTCGAAGAAAGCGCCGCCCACTAGACATGAAGCAGTTACTGAGGAAATCCAAGGGCTGGTCAAGAATCTAAACCTAATGATAAACCGTATATATCATGGGTCGCAGTATCCAAATAAGTAAAGCATGGCCAGGAAAATAAATAAATAAAAAGAAAGCAAAAAAATAAAAAATAAAAAATAAATAAATAGAATGGACGCGTTCAGAGGAAAGTATCTCTTCAGAAAGATGAGGAATAAAAGAATAGAGAATTCATGTCTTCCTCGCGGTTTTCTTTTATTTAAGGGAGGGGATGTCACGGTCCAAAGGCGATTGAAAAAAACGGAGACCCCCAAGGGGGACGCAAGTCACAGCGGACATAAGTCTATGGCAGAGCGGAAAAGACGGCGACGATGCCAAGATCATGGTGGATACTAGCAGCAGCAGGAAAAGAAAAAAGAGGAAAAAAGAGAAGCAAAAGAAAAGGAGGGAGTCTGGGTTGGCGCTTTCGGCAAGGAAAGGCAATGTTTTCGTTTTGCTTGGCTCGTGGAATGAACGGAGGAGAAACAAAGAAAAGGGAATGCTATCTTAAAACGGAAAAAGGCATTTTTCGGCGAGGAAAGGCAATGTTTTTGTTTTGCTTGGCTCGTGGAATGAACGGAGGAAAAACAACGAAAAAAGAATAAGGCCTTAAAAAGAAAATAAACGTTATAGGGTTGACTGAGTTAGCCATGAAGGTTTGTGAATTTCTCTCCCTTTGTTTCCTCATCAAGAAGACTTTTACGTTATGGCCATCCTGGGTTATATTTGTTTGTTCGTTTGTTTGTTTACTTGTTTTATATAAACAAAAAAAGGATAAATAAAGCTCATAAAAAAGGGATAAATATATATATATATATATATATATATATATATATATATATATATATATATATATATATATATATATATATATATATATATATAAACTATATTTCTGCTTCTGACCTCCTCATTATTTCATGTTGAATTTTTCTTTTTTTACCGCCTTTTTGCATGCTCACTTTTCGTTGATTTGATTAAACTTGATAGGCGATGAAATTCACTCACACTCGACTGGGACTAATCGCTAAAATTACTGCTGCACATTTAAACTTAGACCAGGGATGTAACAATATAAACATCAGAAAAACCCAAAGTGGATTAATCAACCTTTTGACGATGTTAATCCGCTCCTCAGGTGTTCGACACTTGTGACATGACCTACTCAAAGGGCGGTTGAGCTTCCCAAAAGAGGCAGCAAAAACTTTACATTCACTATAAAAAAGCAGGCAAACGTGACTCTTTATTATATATGGTGCACCCAGGCGACAGCAAAAATCCCTGCGAAGAGAAAATAACAAAATAATAAAGGACTGTGTTTCATTCCTCTTTGTTTTATCTGTCAACAATAATGTCACTTTAAAAGTTGAGCAGAAACATATGTGGTGAGCCAGTGCAACAATGCAAATTCATATTTTGGAGAATTAATGTTTACACCTCGAGACAGTTCACCTGACCTAAGGATCACGATTGTGACCCCTAAGGTCTGGTAATCAGCTCGCAACCTTTGCAGGTGCGATTGTGTGGGAGTTCTAAAAGGGGACTAATCTAGATATGGTGGAAATGATAATGTCGTCGTTGATTGGTTGGAGGGAACGCCCAATGTGCAGAAGCGAAAAAGTCAGTCAGGGAGTCGGTCAGCAAGAGCGATTCGGTTGAGAGTTCGATTTCAAAGTTAGAAGTTGAGAGTGATTGTGTACTTCCCTCTCCACAACGCTCCGTATTACTAATACTGCACTGCTAAGAAATAAAGAAAGAGAGGTCTAAAGACTAATTGTCGACTTATATGAACTCAATACTTGTGAACTGTAAAGAGCATTTGTACATATATATATATATATATATATATATAGGCCTCCACATACAGTACTGTTTCGCTGTATCACATCTCATCAGTGCGGCAAGACAGGCAACAACCTCAAGCCACGATCGAAACCCGACTGACCGTACGACAGTCGGAGCTTCTAAATGTTGCGCTATTAAACTGCTGCTATGCGGGCAGTGAATTAACAATGTTTTGACATTGTCCAAATAACTAAGTTCAATTTGTTTACACAAAGAGCATCGCTTCATACGCTAATGGTAATTTGTATATCACTTCCAAATATGGTCATCCCTATATATATATATATATATATATATATATATATATATATATATATATATATATATATATATATATATATATATATATATATATATAAATAATAATATTATAGGAATTTTTCCCCTTTTTTTCCCTTGTACACATTTTTGTGAATTATTCCATGGATTTCTGCCTTTGGATTATTTTGGACCATCTTCCAATTCCAGGATTTCCTTGGATTTTACTTGTGCAAATGGAAATTCAATTAACTTTCTTGAAGTTATATATTTGGATTTTACCGTCACTGGATTATTTATCCTCCACCAGACTATCCATTCACGTGTAATCACCTTTTTCTTCACCATATTCCATCTGCTTAACTTTTTTGTTATCAAGTAAGATCTTTGACTTACTTGTTGTTTCATCAAATAATTTTGCATGCAAAATCCGATCCTGCATTTTGCTAATTCCTACCCTCTGATGAGAAGGAAAGTATTTCTTCGAAACTCCGCGGATTAAGGACTATCCACTTATCAAGTGTTTCCTTTTCAGATTAAATATGTTTTTAACTCTTTTTCAAAGTGTTTTTAACATGCTTTATTAACTGTTTGCCCGTATATATATATATATATATATATATATATATATATATATATATATATATATATATATATATATATATATATATATATATAGCCGGAAGCCCAATATTCGAGTTTCGCCCTCATTTGGGCTCATCGATTGAACATATCCGAACTCGGAATTCGAAACCTGAATCAATTGAATGCGAGGTTAATACCCTGCTACCTGAGTCACCATACCATATAAGAGAATGCTCATCGACCACACAGATCAAGCAAACCACGGCTACTTAACTTTTGATTCTTGAACATTTTGTTTAATTTAACATTTTTATAAATATTTTTTCTTGGTAATTCATAATCGAAATAATCCGATGAAAAAATGAATAGGTGCTTTTGACTAAAGTTAACATCTTACACAAACTACGATCGCATGTGCATGTGAAAAGTTTTATTACCACACAACCGAAAGGCCTGAAATATAAAATCAACAGTCGCCTCATTGATATAACAGGGGTGTGTTCGAAATGAATGTTTCTGTTTAATTCATAATTGAACCATGTTACTTGACGTTTACTTTTTCAAATTAAACTCAAGCCATTATCACTGTACAAGCAGTTAGGCCAGATATATAAAATCAGCAGTAGGTTCTTTGACATGATAGGGCCGCGTTCGAAATTAATGTTTTTATTGGAAGCATAATACTTGACTTTTTTCATTTCACTGGGGGGGGGGTGACGCTTCCTCCTGAGGCACAGCGACCTGTCCCCAACTAAAACAGGCAATCAATCGATTGGATTGAAAAATGGGCGATTTCACTGATTTCGATGATAATAAAAAATATGGAGTATTGATCATGAAGAGATAAGGAGAGAGGTAAGGTCGAGGACGCAGAGCACTATCCAGAGTACTGTCACTTAAATTCTAGCAAGAAATCGATAGTAAATGTCTTTTTATGGAAATTACTCTAAACAAAGCGTGAAGCCACGTGATGTAAGGAGCTACCAGAAAATAAACGAAAGATGATTAAAATGTCTATTGATCTTAATCTTTAAAAAAAAAGGTGAAAAACAGTAATCACGAAGAAAGTGTCATAAACCTGCAATTCTTAGAAAGAAGATACTGAAAGTGGAAGCTGCATTACAGGAAGGTATCGAAACAGTGAATTCAGGAAGACCACTTGACCATCGAGTCAAACGAGTGAGAACAACACAGGGAATAGATAAAGCAATTTTGAAGAATCATCTACATATTAATACGATTTTGTTTTTTACAAAGGCATCACCACATTATCAAGGCCCAGAGGCCACTCAAGGATAAGGGTTAAAGAGTGTACAGTAGAAATTGGTCAATATAGTAATCATTAGTAATGAAAATTTGGTAAATTTAATAACTTATATGGAACGGCTCATCAAGAACTTATTTACTTTAGACTTGAACACAACCATATTGTAGTCAGCCGGAAAGCAGGAAAACGGAAGACAATTCCACAGGCGTGCAGTTCTAAGAAAGAAGCTTTGTTCATGGAATCTACGTTTAGGTTTAGGCACAGATAAAGAGTGGGGGGAATTATTGATAGTGTTTACAGCTAGACGAGTGTTTCTTGTGAAAGTTTGGCGAGGGGGGACCATAGATTGAAGCTCAGTTGAACACTTTCCATGAAAATAACGATACATCAGAGACAAACTCGCAACATCTCTTCTGTGAGATAGCGGTTGCAAGGAGGAGAAAAGGACATCTCCTACGAGGTTACGAAGTCTATTTTGAACTCTATCAAGGCAGGACAAGTCCTTTCTAGCAGCTCCTGCCCAGATGTGGCAACAGTATTCCATCCTTGGACGTACCTGGCTCTTATATAGATAGAGAATAGCATCAGCAGTGAGATATCTACTGGATCGATAGAAAGATCCCACCATTTTTCCAGCGGCCTTGGCAACAGATTTGATATTTGTGTTCCATTTAAGATCAGGAGTAATGGTCAAGCCCAGAAGCTTGTCAAAACTTGAGGCCTCCTGAAGACGAGAGCCATTCATTCAGTTGAACACTTTCCATGAAAATAACGATACATCAGAGACAAACTCGCAACGTCTCTTCTGTGAGATAGAGGTTGCAAGGAGGAGAAAAGGACATCTCCTACGAGGCTACGAAGCGCGTGTGTGTCATTTTGTGTGTCACGCTTACATTTTTTTTCTTCTGAGTGACTGTCGATTAATTGTTATGACCTTCCATTTCTTGTAATAAATTATTTTAATACAATATTTCTTCATAAGTTCTGCTTCAATTACGATTATAGTTGAAGGAACTCAAGTTACACATATATATATATATATATATATATATATGTGTGTGTGTGTGTGTGTGTGTGTGTGTGTGTTTTCTTCATCAGTTTTGGTTTCAGTTTCGATTTAAGTTGACGCCCTCAAATCATATGGATATATTATTTTATTTTTGAAATCACAACTTTATGATACATAAGAATCGATAAAAAATTGACTCTATACTAATATATACGAAATCTACATAAATTAAAATATATTTAAGCGTGTTTTACGACCTGCCTATTCCTGGCCTCTCTGCTAGTATGTTATAATGGTATTTATAAGAAAGAGAAACTAGCAACATCACATCTGTGTGTGTGTGTGTATGAGAGAGAGAGAGAGAGAGAGAGAGAGAGTGAGTGAGTGAGTGAGTGAGTGAGAGGTTGCAGTGAAGAAGAAAAGATGGGGGCCAATCCAATTACAAAAACGTTTTTTTTTTTTTACTAGACAGTCACCACAGGCCGGCAATTCTAGAAAAAAAAAGCTGTGTTCATGGAAGCTGCGTTTAGATGTAAGCACAAATAGAGAGTAAATCGGTAAACATTGTATGTGTTTTGAGCCGAATAAACATGTTACATTAAATAAAAACACTAAAAAATTATCCAGTTAGCTAGAAAAATAACTTATCTTGCCTTCGATAACATTTATTTGTTATATATTTGTTTTTTGACAACTTTTTCGAATCTATGTACATAGTAATACAAACCCACATTTAGTTTTTTTTATATAAATTTAAATGAGAACATTTGAAAACCTGAAAATGTTATGAAATTATAAAATCATTTTTATTTACTTTTTTTGTTGTTTTTGTTAAAGTCCGAATTTTCGCCAATAACTTGGCTTTATCAGATGTTAATTTTTCGAATAATATTCTTTGGAAGACGATTGATCCACAGTAGAAGCAGTTTTGAGGCTAGAATATTGTTCTTAGGAATACCAGCATTGATAAGATATGAGAATGAGTAGCCACTATCCAGTTATTCGCTGGCTTTGGTCGGATAGAAAATAAACTTACCATTGATACGATAACCCATAAGTTTGTGTAGAATACAAGAATACCATACCTTGTCGGTGCAGAAGGTGAGCATGGAATTTCAAAAATGTCCAATCATTCCAATATTTATTTTTCGTAGAAGTTTCCTCCAGAAAATTTCCGTTTGACTTTGATAAACGCCTTGACTTCTTTTGTATTGCAGACAGAATTATGCAGACACATAAACTAGTAATTATAAGTTTTGTTTACATTAATTTAAAACTGTGTAAAACTATTAATTCGGATGCGTTTATTCCAAATCTGTTTTCAACTTTTCTCATTCAAAATTTGTAATCAAATACATACAGACATTTATGGGTTTGTATTACTGTATACATAGATTCGAAAAAGTTGTCAAAAAAACAAATATATGACAAATAAAGGTTAGCAAAAGCAAAACAAGTTACTTTTCTACCTAACTGGATAATTTTTAAGTGTTTTTATTTAAAGTAAAGTGTTTATTCGGCTCAAAAAACATACAGTGTTTACCGATCTATTTGAAAAATGCAAATAGCGACGGACTCTCTGTTGATTACGTAAGTTTGGGAAAATCAGTTAAAACTAAAAAACTATACAAAATACTGTTAGAAACCCACTCAATATATGTTACTGTAACATAGGCTGATAGATATTCGGTGGGTTTCTAACAGTATTTTGCACAGTTGTTTTTAGTTTTAATTAATTTTCCCAAACTTACGTATTCCAGACAG
>NC_136508.1:61085249-61185249 GCF_053919585.1 Euprymna scolopes
AATCCTACTAATTCTGTCTAATTTAGGCACGACAAATTAAGGCATGACAAATGTACAACAAAGCACGACAATTGCTTCTGCTGATTCTCTATTGCTGTCATATTTAGGTGTGACGAATTTGATTTTTTTTTTTTTGATTTTGCAAAAATCTTTGTAAAAATAGAGACAAGACTTTTTTTCAGACTTAAGACGGCATCTTATTATAAATTTTCCTAGTGTCTGTCTGGAAATGCAAAAAAAAAAAAAAATGCAAAAAATGCAAAAAAATAACGATTTACTAAACAACGTTTTATTTACTGGATATTTTTCCGGTATTCACCCGAAGTTATTATCTCCCTTAGTAAGTTCGATTTACTGTGAGTGTGTGTGTGTGTGTGTGCGTGACACGGTTTATCTCAGCCTAGAGGCAACCCACCCAGGCAAGTAAGGTACTGAAATTAAACTTATGACGCAGCGGATGTTTTAGTGATATTTATATCCATGTTTGGTGTATGGAAATGAAAAAAAAAAATGAAAAAAATGCAAAAAAAAAATAACCATTTATAAGACAACGTTTTATTTACTAGATATTTTTCGAGTACAAGGACTCAAGTTTGCCCAGTTGGACAAACTTGGGGTCTTGTATTTAAAAAAAATATGAGTTAAACAGAAAATATATTCCCTTGTGTTAAAACTGATATTTGTTGGCTTATTTTAATTTAATTTAATTTTTTTCAGAAGGAAGTAATTACTCAACGATAAAGGTTAATGAGTGTACGGTTGTCAGCGGAACAACAGTGTAGTAATGGTTAGTGGTGGAAATCGGGTATAATTTGATTATTTAAGAGGATGAATCAATAAGAACTTGTTTATATTGGACTTGAAGATGATCAAATTCTAATCAGCTGGAAAGCAATCACGCGGAACAGAGTTCCACGGGCGGGCAGTTCTGGGAAAGAAGCTTTGTTGATGGTATTTGCGTTTTGATTTAGGCAGTGGAAGGAAGTGGAGTGTTTTTTCTTTATAGGAAGTGTTAATGTTAGTAAATTCAATCTCTCAAAAAAATCACAATAAAATGTAAATATATAAACAAGTTATTTGATTATATTATTATTCATCGGACTACTGTTCTCATCTTGAGTGTGATTTTCACAACGTTTCGATCGATATAACCTCCGACCTTCTTCAGGTGTATCTTGTTGAACTCGGGAATGTTTCTGTCAAACTCGGGAATTTGAACGGAATTTCGAGCGGAACATTTTATTTACTTCACAAGGGTAGCGTACTCTTGTTTCGTCAGCCATGACTGGTTTGAAGTCATAAGCCATTCGCAAATGAACCGCTATCCAGTCATGGCTGACGGAACAAGAGCACGCTACCCCCGTGAAGTAAATAAAGGGTTCCACTCGAAATCCCGTTCAAATTCCTGAATTCGACAGAAACATTCCCGAGTTCGACAAGATACACTTCAAGAAGGTCGAAGGTTATTTCGACCGAAACACTGTGAAAATCACACTCAGATGAGAACAATAGTTCGATGAATAATAATACAAATAACCAATCCACATCTCAAAAATTCAGAAACGTAAAGTTATTTAATTCTCCCAAATCTGGACCAGTCAGTATAAAAATTAAAAAAAAATTCTTACAAAGATTTTTAGCAGAAAAAAAAACAACAAAAAAAAAACAGCATGCCACTCCGTGGAAATTAAAATCAGTTGCTTCTTGTTTGTTCTGCCTAAAATATCATAGGAATAGAAAATCAGCAGTAGCAGTTGTCGTGCTTTGTCGTATATTTGTCGTGCCTTAATTTCTCATACAAATATAATAAAACCCCTTATCCAGCCACGTATCAACTATTTTCAAAGCACATTTTTTTACCAACTTCTTAAACCTTTCTGCATATTTCATTTGGTGTCTATTTATAAAACAAGAATAAAAAAAAAAAATGTTTTCTAAAATTACTTAAATTTCGCGCTTAAACCAAGCGACCACACACACGGATTTAAACAGTTACCGACACAAGACGTATTGTCTCTTCGGAAGGCTTCTACCTCTTATTACATCATTATGAAGAAGAAAAAAAAAACATAATCGGACTGACATCTTGATAAAGCCAGGTTATCGGCGAAAATTTGGACTTTAACAACAACAACAAAAAAAGTAAATAAAAATAATTTTATCATTTCTCAACATTTTAAGGTTTCAAATTTTCTTATTTAAATTCATAAAAAAATGTTTTCTTAAATGTGTGACTTTATATTGCTGAGAACAAGAATTATTTGGCGTGAGTAAATGATTATTAGGGAATAAACAGAATATTCTATATAACAGAATAATCTTTTCATTGTTTTTACACTTGGGTATATATCCGACAAAGTTTGACACACTTAATCAACCGAGAACCACATCATTCTATATAAAAGCATATAAAATATCAACGGATACACACTCGAGAGTCAAAACAATGAAAAGAATATGCTGTTGTCATAGCCTTAATGATAATATACAGGAAAACGGCGAAACAGCAGTTTAGTGGCCTGAACATAATACGATAAATAATTATGTGCATGTGATATTGTTTTATCTAGTTATTTTTGTTAAATACTAGCAGACCGCTTGGCGTTGCCCAGTCGTAAGATACGTTTAAATAAGATATTTTAATTCATGCAGATTATGTAGGTTTTATTATAGACATAATTCTCTATCGATTATAACATTAAACCTAATGATATATAGTATTGAGATCAAAACAAAATATATATATATATATTTTATATATATATATATTTTAAATTTTATATATATATACATTATATATATATATTTTTTTAATTTTATATATATATATATATTATATATATATTTTATTTTACATATATATATTATTTTATATATATATATATTTTATATATATATATTTTATATATGTATATATATATATATATATATATATATGACTTGAGTGCCATCAGCTAGAGGCAAAACCAAAACACACAACTCTCCACCCTCATTCCTTAGTCTCTAAGCCATGCAAATACGCATATATATATATATATATATATATATATATATATATACACACACATATATATATATATATATATATATATACATATATATATATATATATATATATAATGTTCAGAAAATGTGAGATAATATATATATATATATATATATATATATAATCACTTCCACAGCCAAACGCCGAGTTGGTAGAGTGCTTGACGAGCATGCACGAGGCTCGGGTTTCAAATTCCTAGTCCGGATGTTTCCAACTGATGAGCCCAAATGAGGACGAAACTCGAGTCTTGGACTTCCGGCTTGTTGGCTTTCTTGGCTCTCGTGATCTGCGACGGAGTTTGGATGTAGAAGTAATTCTCTCTCTCTCTCTCTCTCTCTCTCTCTCTCTCTCTCTCTATATATATATATATATATATATATATATACTCAGGTTTTTTTATTCAAAAGTAATGGACTAATGAATTCAACGAGGTTGTTAGATAGTGCTCAATAAAAAGAGCTGATAATACTTGTTTATTGTTATATATACATGGTTACATCCTGCTGCTACAAATAGCCACTTGTTTCAATCAAACAACAGATATCATCAGGCAGCGACTTGACTATTCAAAAGTCCAATGAAGTTATTCATTGAACTTTTGAATAGTCAAGTCGCTGCCTGATGATATCTGTTGTTTGATTGAAACAAGTGGCTATTTGTAGCAGCAGGATGTAACCATGTTTATATAACAATAAACAAGTATATATATATATATATATATATATATATTGTGTATTTATGTTTACATTTAGACAGACATTGTTGAATAGCACATAATGTTTCTGCTTAATCGTCTTTTCTTGTAATTTCTCCATTTTTTTTTGTATGGTCACTCTTATATCTCCGTCGAATTTGTGTAGGAAAGTTCCATAACCGTGTTCGTCCATCTGACTTTTTTTTGCATGTACTTTCAACTGATTTTCTTCGGTCGTCATCAGGCAGTTTTTGATGACTGTTTCGTTTAAAATCTGGATGATTTGATATGCTTCAGTTAAAATTACATTTAAATTGCTTGAAATAGTGAAACGTCTCGTGTGTAAAACATGTTTTAACACGTTAAGAACGAGGCTAAAGTAAATCTACAATTGTTTAAAAATGTATTTACAAAATGGTATAGAATTTTCAGTTTCTAAAACTTTTTATTTAATTAATTTATAAATTTACATTACAACATATATATAGATATACATATGTAACTATATGTGCGCACACACGCACGCACACACACATAAACATACACACACACGCACACACATATATATATTTAATATATATATTTAAAAATATATATTTAATATATATGTTTAAACTGCCAATTATACAAAATAAATTTTGATGATTAAAAATGCCAATTCCACAAAATAAATTATGATGGTTTAAAATGCCAATTCTAAAAAATTAATTATGATGGTTTAAAATGATAATTCTACAAAAAAAAATACAATGGTTAAAAATGCCAATTCTACAAAATAAATTATGATGGTTTAAAATGCCAATTCTACAAAATAAATTATGATGGTTTAAAATGCCAATTCTACAAAATAAATTATGATGGCTTCAAATGCCAATTATACAAAATATATTATAACAAAAAGGCCAATTCTACAAAATAAATTACGGTTTAAAATGCTAATTTTACAAAAAAAATTATGATGGCTTTAAATGACAATTCTATAAAATAAATTATAATGACCTAAAATGCCAATTCATCCAAATAAATTACAATGGTCTAAAACGCTGATTCTACGGAATAAATTATGATAGCTTAAAATGCCAATTCTACAAAGCAAATAAAGATGGTTTAACACGCGAATTCTACAAAATAAATTATGATGGTTTAAAATATCAATTCTATGAAATAAATTATGATGGTTTAAAATACACAGTTCTACAAACCGGCAAAACTTTTGCACCGACCTGATATAAGCTTTTATATTTCATACTCGTTTTTCAATCGGAATGGTAAAAAACATTTTTAGAAACGCTTTTATTTTTTCCATCTGTTAATGATTTTACCTTTTTTTTATTCTACGATAAAATCTTTGAATTGTTTATTCAGTTTCATTCATGCGTTCCTATCGAGATCTTGGCTTAAAAAAAAACGTCGTTATTAATTTTTTATGGTGAAAATTCTCAAAAGTTGGCATCGCAATATGTTTTTAAAACAAACATTAACTTTGGCAGACCAAAGAATGTTCTCTTTGCATTCAAAGATTTCGGTATTATTTTGAATTTTGGAAGATTTCCAATTTCGAAAACAAAAATTCATTAAGTTTTTTTAATATTATATACGTTATTTTATGAAGTTTTCAAACTTTGATGAAATAAAAAAATTCAATCTGAGTGTTAACGAAGAATTTATGATTTTTTTTCAATAGTTCTTCACGTTATGCTGTGCCCTCAGGAGACAAACAAACTGACAGAAAATACCATATATACTGTAATAAATGTCATTGTCTGTTTGTCTGTCTGTCTGCCTGTGTGTGGAACGATCTCTATTAAACAATTGGGTAAATTATTGGCATACAGACTCGAAACGTAATATATAAGGGATTTGAACCAGTGGTGCAAATTTGATTTGGGTTTTAAGCCAGTGAAAAGAGCGGCTAAGGGGTTACAAAAATGACATAATAAGCGTAAGTCAACTAAACGTGTTATTTTTACGCATGCGCAAATATACATTTAATATGTTTAACAACGTTATTTTTTTAGCTTTTGTATGTGTAAGAATTTAGGTTAAGTTGTTACTGAATAAGTCTACAGAGCTGCATGTTTTGATTCTAGCTGCTGGCAACCAACTCATATTTTTTCAACTTTTTCAAACTACTACTATATCTTGAGTACAATATAATAATATAATAATCACTAGAAAATTGGCTGTATAATAACAAAAACAAAATTTGCATCAATTAAAATATGATAGTAAGTGAATTTTGCAACTGGCCAATGCCGGGCGGCCTGACAGTGTGTGTGTGTGAGTGTGAAAATATATATATACATATATATATATATATATATATATATATATATATATATATATATATATATATGTATATATATATATATATATATATATGTATATATATATATATATATATATATGTATATATATATATACATAGCCGGTTTGTATTACTGTACACATAGATTCGAAAAACTTATCAAAAAACAAATATATAACAAATAAATGTTATCAAAGGTAAGATAAGTTATTTTTCTACCAAAGTGGACATATTTTTCGTGATTTTATTTAATGTAACATGATATTAAGTGAATTTTGCAACTGGCCAATGCCGAGCGGCCTGATAGTGTGTGTGTGTGAGTGTGAAAAAAAAAAAAAAAATATATATATATATATACATATATATATATATATATATATATATATATATATATATATATATATAGTCGGGTTTGTATTACTGTACACATAGATTCGAAAAAGTTGTCAAAAAACAAATATATAACAAATAAATGTTATCAAAGGTAAGATAAGTTACTTTTCTACCAAACTGGATATATTTTTTGTGTTTTTATTCAATGTAACATGTTTATTCAGCTTGAAAAACATACAGTGTTTACCGATTTATTGGAAAATTCAAAAAAGTAATACAAACCCATATAGTCATCAACATACAGTACTGTTTCGTTGTATCACAACTCATCAGTGCGGCTAGACAAACACCTTTTCCCAGCCGTGGATTGAACCTACAACCGTCGCATTAACAGTCGGCAGCTCTCAACATCCGGCTACAAATCAGTGCGGTAAATATTTCTCCTAGAGTGTGTATTAAATCCACACCCTCCCGTCGCAAAGTGCTCGAACCATCAGCTTGTTTACAAACAAATTAATAGTGAGCTTCGCTTAATCGCTTTAAATACGCGTCGGGTGAAAATATATTTACAAAGTGCTCAACCCAAAGATGGGGGCTTTATATATATATATATATATATATATATATATATATATATATATATATATATATATATATATATATATACGGGATACGGTGGTCCTAGGATACGTTTTTTTCAGATTACGATGCGGATTACGATGGTTTTTTGGACCCTGGTTATGATATTTGCCCCGCCTTAAGGGGTGAGTTATAAAGTTATTTGATGATATACATGTGTATTATATACTGCACTGTATTTTGTTACTAGTTTTTAATGCCGTATCCCGGAGTTCCAAGTTATATATATATATATATATATATATATATATATATATATATATATATATATATATATATATATATATATAAAATGAAAATTACAATTGAATTTACCAAAATGATCCAATATATATATATATATATATATATATATATATATATATATATATAGTTTGTTTATTATGCAAACATTATTGATTACATATGTGCATCCATGTTTCAGTAGAATCCCAATTCAAGGATAACACTTTACCAGACCAGAAGAGAATCGATACTGAAACGGGAGTCAAAGTTACATTAGTGTTTATGTTTTTAACAATGTGGGGGTGTATATTTTGTTAATGTGGGCAGTAGGAGAGAACTTGAATGCCTACTGGAGAGACCTTGAATGCCTATTGGAAGGAACTTGAATGCCTACTAGATAGAACTTGAATGCCTACTAGTCACTGTCCTGGAGTGTCTAATGTCTCTCTGTGCAGGGGTTTGTCAGAATGACCTGGCATGAGTAGGTGTTTTGGAGGGAGGTGTAGTGAAGGAAAAGAGTGGGAGTGAGGGAGGAGAGGGGAATCCGATTTCGTGTGGTTAAGCTGTCGCAGTGGGGAGGTGTTGGTATTCTTTTAACTTCGCGCTTGTATACTGGTTCAAGTTTTCGCTTTGATCTGAAGTGATATTATACTCTTATCGTTGCTACTTCCCTATCTTATGTTTTTATGGTTGTTCTTTTTTCTTTTCTGGTGACGACTTCATTTTTCTATTGACAAGTTTTATCTTACCGCAGGGAGTCCAGCCTTACGTTGGTATGTAGCTGCTCATGAGAAAGAACATAATACTTACGAACAAATAAGGAAACATTTCACTGTTACATATACGTAATACGTTTATTAAGAGATACGAACACACACGTAACTACAATTCAAACATAATAGATGAAAGTTAGAAGTCCAAATAAGAAAATGGATGAACGGGAAATGATGTTCATCTCGCCATTTTCAATGTCACTATGTTTTCCCTCCACTGTCCACTTCCGGTCGTTCATCTCGCGAGAAATCGCGAGAAATTAAAGTTTAGAACTAAGGACAAAGGGAGTCATTACTCCCTTTTGCATTATACTTACGTTTGATCCCAACAACGAAAACCGGACAAATATTTATTAATTTTAAATTACCACTTAAACTAAAATCTATATATCACCGCCCCAATAGTATGTTTACGTTTTAAAGAAAATAGATGCACAATGTACACATATTTTTTAAAAATGTAAACATACTATTGCATTGCACATATTAGATAGGTTTTTACGGTAACCCGAAAATAAAAATATAACTACTCCAGTAGCTTTTTTCCGAGAAACGCCAACTTGCGGAACTCTTTTCCTACTGACTGTTTTCCTCCTACAAGTAATCTTGGCCTTTTCACGACTAAAGTCAATAGGCATATCTTGTCTTTCCTATAATCATCTGTATTTCGATTTAGTGATTTGACGCATTGTCTAGAGCGATTCCCATGAAAATAATTTAACTGAAAATAATTTCCATGAAAATAATTTCCCTGAAAATAATTTAACTGAAAATAATTTCCATGAAAATAATTTAACTGAAAATAATTTCCATGAAAATAATTTAACTGAAAATAATTTCCATGAAAATAATTTAGAAATTTTACAAGAATCGGAATTGTAATTGTATCGGAACCTGGAAATTAGAACAGAATCGTTAAATGCGTCATAATCGGGAAACTACTGAAATCATCCGATCACTAATATATATATATATATATATATATATATATATATATATATATATATATATATATATATATATATATATATACGTGTGATCTATTGGGTTATTATTCATTTTTTACGAGCGATTCTGTTGTATTTAATTGTTTAGCTTACTTAATCGGTGAGAGAGTTACCTCCCCATTCGTTTATTTGCGTCACCTCATATTTGAGGCGCATTTTTAAAAATTACTATTAACTAAAAACATTTTTTTTTATTTGAATATTAATTAAACATTTTTATGTGCATAAAAGTTATCCACAAAAACATGTTTCTGAGTATCACTCGTTGTCAGCGTTGCTAAACTTTATATATCGTGATTATGCTGTATATATATATATATATATATATATATATAAACACACACACACACACACACACACACACACACACACACACACACACATATATATATATATATATATATATATATATATATAAACAGAGAGATAGAGAGAGAGGAAGAGAGAAAGGGATTATTTTTACTTGACACTCGATAGAAAAAAATGTTTTGGAGGTCAATCAACTTAATTTGCAATTCTTTGCTATTTTAATAATTCTTTGATAATTCTTTGATATTTCAACAATTAGAGCAGGAATGTGAACAGAGTCTGAATTTCTCGATGTCAATAGCGGATGTAAATAGAACATTGCACATCGATTAATTCAGTATAGTTCGAAAATTAAAGACTGATCCACACACATACGAATATATATATATATATATATATATATATATATATATATATATATATATATAGAGAGAGAGAGAGAGAGAGAGAGAGAGAGAGGGAGAGAGAGAACTTTTATTCATATTTTTGATTTTGATATAAAAAAGATTATACAGGAAATCAAAAAATTAAAAAAAAGAATCATAAAGCAAAGTGTCTCCGTTGCATTTAATAATATTTGTTTGAATATATATATATATTATAACATCATATATATATATATATATATATATATATATATATATATATATATATATATATATATATAGTGTCTTGGACGTTTCTTTAAAACGTTAAAAACCATGAAAAAATTTCCTTCATTGGAAAATTATTTTGTCAATACGTCAATCAATTTCCTGCATCACTGAATCGTTTTCTTAACATGAACAAGCAACAGTACTAATGTTTTTAAAGGTATCATCAGCTGTTTACCATGCCAGTATTCAATATTATATATATATATATATATATATATATATGTATATATATACAACTTAAGTTCCTTAAGCTATAAACTTATGAAGAATTCTTGATAAAATTATTTATAAAAAAATAGATTACTTGAGTGTCATCAGATATAATCGAAACCAAAACTAAAAATTATAAAGAAATCTTGGTAAAATTATTTATTACAAGAAGTAGAAAGTCATAACAATTAAACGACAGTCACTCGGAAGAAAAAAGATTTAAGCCTAACACACAAAATAACGCACGCGCTATCGTATTAATCTATATATCTATAAAAACAGAGATGTGTGTGCCACAGACGATTTCTGATTGGTTAATCCAATAATCACATCTCCTAAAAAACTATGGTTCCTACGCTCTTAAATTTACCATAAAATATTATGGCCTTATTTATTCTCCATCTTGGAAGGGTTTATTTTTTTCCTACCTTGCCATTTACAAATTACAAAATTACGAAACTTACACCAGCCATCACAATCCAACCTCCGATACACGTCCGCCATTCTGGCGCTAGCCGCACACACGTACACACAACACGAAAACCAACGCTGTCCTCCAAAGGATAGACTATTAGTACTACTACTACCCAACACACGCGCACACACGCACACACACACACGTTCACTACCGTCCTCTTTAAAACACGTTCTTTTGAAGAGACGATTTTTTAAGCTGTTGACACACATGTTTTAAAAATCTAGCAAAAATTAATTTTCCTGAAATTTTTCAATATTTAAAAATAAATTACGCCGGCTGATAAAATTTTAAAACTTTTTTTCAAAGCTAGAAAGATAAAATTTAAAAATACTTATTTTATATATATATATATATATATATATATATGAAACTAAACTAAAAAAAAACGCGCGTTCACTCGTGGTCTTAAGTTCATTTCGGGTTTGTTTTACTGTACACATAGATTCGAAAAAGTTGTCAAAAAACAAATATATAACAAATAAATGTTATCTAAGGCGAGATAAGTTACTTTTCTACCAAACTGGATATATTTTTCGTGTTTTTATTCAATGTAACATATTTATTCAGCTCGAAAAACGGGTTTGTATTACTGTACACATAGACTCGAAAAAGTTGTCAAAAAACAAATATATAACAAATAAATGTTATCAAAGGCAAGATAAGTTATTTTTCTACCATACTGGATATATTTTTCGTGTTTTTATTCAATGTAACATGTTTATTCAGCTCGAAAACCATACAGGGTTTACCGATGTATTGGAAAATTACAAAATGGCGCCTCACTCCCCCTTTAACACGTTAAGTATGGGAAAAGGTGTTATAAATAAAAAAAAAACTAGAAAAAATACTATTAAAACCCCGCCGAATATATGTCAAGCTATGTCACGGTAACATATATTGAGCGAGTTTTTAACAGTATTTTATCCAGTTTTTTATTTATAACACCTTTTCCCAAACGTACCGTGTTAAAGAGGGAGTCAGACGCCATCTTGAATTTTCCAATACATCGGTAAACCCTGTATGGTTTTCGAGCTGAATAAACATGTTACATTGAATAAAAATACGAAAAATATATCCAGTTTGTTAGAAAAGTAACTTATCTTGCCTTTGATAACATTTATTTGTTATATATTTGTTTTTTGACAACTTGTTCGAATCTATGTGTACAGTAATACAAACTCATTAAAAATATTGTTTTTGATTTTGAAAAAATATTGTGGTTCATTTGTATTTAAAAATATTGTGGTTCATTTTGATTAAAAATATTCATTTTGATTAAAAAAATATTCATTTTGATTTAAAAAAAATATTATTCATTTCGATTAAAAAACATTCATTTTGATTTAAAAAAAATTCATTTTGATTAAAAAAATAGTTTAATTTTAATATTTGTTTATTGTCTTAACTCATATCAAATGTTTTGCTTGTGTTCTGCTTCAAATATTCATAATCTTACATGCATAATTTTCATTTAATTATATTAAATAAACTTCAAGTTTACTACAAATCAAATCGTGTTCCTTCACTTTTTTAAAATGTAATTTATAAGTAATTAAAGAACGCATTCTAATCTTTAAAATCTATAATACAACGAAATATCCAATTGCTTATAATACTTAAACAAACAACTTGTGTTTTTTAAATTATTTTTTTATTATTAATATTAGATGAGTTTCAGTATAAATCATCGTGTTCTTTATTTCAATCAAATTTTGAAGTTTTGTAACGCTGTCTGTAAAAATTACTGTTCATTATTAACAGTCTAAGAGTTCCACATATCTTGCTTGTTGGGACCTCGGCGATGACGTCATTTTTTCAGCTGGCCGGCCATCTTTATAACGAAGGCCACGCCACCATCCTCCCACCAAAAGGGGAAGCCTGGCATTTTCTCACCCGAAAGTGGGGAGCTTGGCAGTTTCTCCCCCCAAAGGAGGGAGCCGGTGTCCCCCCCCCAAGGGTGGGGGGGGGGCGAAGAGGCCAGGAGGAGGTGATTTTTTTCTTTGGGGGGGGAGAGAAGCCTCCAGGCACCCTCCTCCCTGAAGGTGGAGTTGGGGATTATCTCTCCCTGAAGGGGGGAGGCCGGCACCAAGCATGTAAATCCAGAGGGGTGACTTTTTTTTTTACTCCTCGGAGTGGGAAGGGGGCCGATCACCCAGGCAACGCCGGGTAACCCCTGCTAGTATATTGATAAATAGAAAATTAAAGACTTATACACACACACACACACACACACACACACATATATATATATATATATATATATATATATATAATGAATAAATGACAAAAAGTTATATTCCAAAATTCATGATGTTGAACGTCTCATAATTTATTCCTGTAATTCAGTTGACATTTACAATTCTGTACAGTATCTGTTTTCTTAATTATTATATCAATCAGTGAGTCTATTATAAATCTATGTGAATCTGTTATAGAACATTTTGGTAGAATATTCATAAATTAATAGAGACTATTAGTATGAATATGTAGCAGCCGATACTCGCTACATACAAGCAGGAACTACTTCTCACGAATCGAGATTTGAAATTCATCTTCTCGCTGGCTTATCCAGTCACAAGCCAGCTCTCTATCACGTGACAGAGTATATAAAAGGCGTAATCTGAAACCATTTACCATTTTTTATCATGACCCTGCCGGGCAGAGCACATTAGTGAGTACTACAAGCTAATATGACTCTTTTAAAACTCACATTTGTTTCCAAATGGGGTACCCAAACGAACATTCTTTTGTCATGCTAAAGAACATACAACTCACACCCATAAAAGTCGACAAATTAAAGGTGAATGCCGAGGGGTTGGTAAACTAAATATTTATCTAGATTCTTACATTATCGACTACAAAATTCTGTCCCAATAAGTGTAGAAGCGCCAAATTTTCTACCTTATCAATTTTCGTAATTTTTGGATGTAATCATCTTAAAACTATGAGGAATACGTAGATACTGTAGCAGCCGACACCCGCTACATCACAGGTAGGAGTTTGTTCTCTCGACAATATTTGAAATCTATTTACTCCCTGGCTTGTTCAATCACAAGTTAGCTCTCTATCATGTGACAGAGTATATAAAAGGCGAAATCCTAAACCATAACTCCTCTTTCTCCCTGGTCTGCCCAACAGCAAACAGAACGTGAGTACTATGAGCTAGCTATGGCTCTCTTCTAATCACCATTTATTTTCACGTGCCGTAGCAAACACAAACTTTTATCATTCTACAGGACTACCCAAACGAACATTCTTTGTCATGCTAAAGAACATACAACTCACTCACGCACGCCAACATATTAATACACTCAAGACTGTCGTTTCTCTCTCCTTTAATCAGCTTCCTTCATCCCAGCTACTACTACCTATAAACACGTGTTAACGGAACTGAACTGTTCTCTCCTCAACCAGCCGGCATGATATTAATTCTATCTTCACACAAGGACACTTTAACCTACTAACGCTACTAACGAAAATGACAAATAAAGTTGTTTATTAACATAGAACGAAACTCCATTGCGTTGTCCTTTATTTTATAAATAGTTGGGTTTAGTGATTTATTTTAAAAATTCAAAATTGCGTAATATAAACATATTAAAGGTATTTGCAGTTTCTATTCTAATTTTCGGATTTTAATCATGTCAAATCACACTTTATTTCCTTTTGATGAATTGATTGTTGCTATGTCTTCTATTGAGTTAAGGGCATAATAGATTTACTGATTGATATGTTAATTAAGTAATTGATTTTGCTCTACGAAACAGATGCTGTCAAGAATTTTAAATGTCAACTGAATTAAAGGAATAAATTGTAAGATGGTAAACATCATGAATTTTGGAATATAGTTTTTTACACTATATTGCTGTAATTATATTGAGCTTCTTAAATAAGGATTAGTATATATTATAAGAAAATGTGTGTGTGTGTGTGAGAGAGAGAGAGAGAGAGAGAGAGAGATACAACTCTAATCAAAAAAGATAATTGTGAAGTGCCATAAACCAAAGCCGAATTGATCTTGCAACAATTGCAATAAATAATAGCCAAAAATAGATGCGTATTTGTTTGATGGGGAAACCAGGCTTGATGTTATGAACGTGGATCTATTTAAAGCATTGGATGGTGACAGAGATGAACTCTTAAGACTTTGAACCGTTTGCACAGTCGAGCGATAATAATTATTAAAGGCCGAAGAGTATTGGAAATTTAATTTGCAGTCAAACTAGTAATCAGAAAATCGTACCGGATTTGTTCCCTCGTCCAGACATACGTTTGACTTGGACACTTATTTATAATGTCTTTGGAATGAATCTACCTGAGATTGAACCCTAGTTGACCGGCCCATTAGCGAACACTAAACCTTTCTAAAAACCGAAAGAATATGCGGCTTGTTGTCATTTACATTGCTGCTATGAACATATTATCATGTCACTACCCCTTAGTCGTTGCAGTGCTGGGTCACCCTTGGGAAAGGTGTAGTACCCACTAGCTCCCCTGTTTAGGGTCACAAATATCCAAGCCTGGTCAACGATGCTCTTGATGGATGAGGAAGGAATCCCAACGGCTTGCGCAGTGGATGAACCAGCACCGCAGTGCCGACGCGGTCAACAAGAGTTATGTACAACTCGACTCGGGTCTGCCTCAGTCATCAGATGCGGCTGATTGCATGTGTGCAGACTGTCCTTGCCAGTCCTTGCCTCTGTACTTTTGCTTTCAGCGGAGAGGGTGCTAGCAATACTGGGCAAGCTGCTTATTCCTACTTTGCCTAGGCTGGGAGAGAGATGAAAGTCCTGTGGCAATGGAGTGAGGGCATACCGGCAGATTTGATGGACTAAAAGCCGTGGCGTGATCTCTGCACTCAAGCGATTGGAGTATGATGGTTGTGCTCTTGCTTAAGAGCTGCTTGGGAAGCAAAAAGAGTGCAACTACGGGCGCCACTACCCCGATTTTCTGCCATCATGTGTCACATCTGCGGCCGGGGTTTCAGAGCTCCGATCAGACTCACATCGCACCTCCGACACAGACACTAACCGTCCTCCGCGTCATCGTCGAAACCAACGGACTGCCGAGAGAGAGAGAGAGGGAGAGAGAGAGAGAGAGAGAGAGAGAGAGAGAGAGATGAACATACTTAATGTATAAAATAAAGTAAAAGTGAATGGCCGTAGTCAGGGACAACCCGGTTGCTCCCTTTTTTATTACTTACGACAAGAGATGTAGTAGAAGGATTCATTTATTTCCAAAAATTATGTTGTATAGAGAGGAGGATGATATCGACGTATAAACAGTCATGTTGTATAGAGGGGTTATAACACAGGGATATATTACATTTCGTATTAACATAAATGCATCATAAAGAAGACCAATATATGCTTCATACCTTTTCTTTATCCAGGAGTTCTGTGATGAGACATGCAACGACCAACACCACAACCGATTGAGACACTTGTTTTTTCTTCTTTTGTGAAACCACAGAACAACAGGTCCTTGATATGACCTTAAACTATATCCAGTGGCGAGGCCCCAGCTTGTGGGCTTTGGGGAGTGTGGAGCCACCCTTTAATTACCATTGCTCCCAGGTCCACTCTGACCCGGAGTGGTAGTACCTGTTAGGGTTCCAACTATGGGTGAAATAGAAACCGACTTGAAAACAACAAATATATTCTATTAAAAAAATTTCTTCAAAATCTTTGGATTCGGCATTAAATAACCCGAAAAGAGTTGATATGCCGTAAAACAACCAACCAACAACCAACAACAATCAACCAACAGAACAAAATTTTATTCTTTACAAAATATACATTTATTTCAGCTGTCTCAGTTGTCTTAACAAGGAGTCTGCTTATCTGTCTATATGCTTGTTCTTTCAGCCCCGCTTCCCAGTTCACTTTCGTGACAAAATTCAAACTCTTTAATCTAATCTTCTGATCTCTTCACCTGTCATATACTCCTGTCTAAGGTGCACATAAATATTTTTTTCGTATGCTCCCTTGTAAGCTGCACATTATTATTTTTTTATATGCTCTTATGTGTGACGTCTCTCACGCACGCAACTGCTGAAGGTCGAACTAGTTATTGTTTTGTTTATATTTAAACTTAGCTCATTTCTGTAAACATCTTCAGTTAAAACCCATTGTTACATTCCAGAAAAATTCTATTCCATAAACAATAAATAACTTCCAATATAAACTATTTTAATAATATCACTGGATAGATAGATAAATAGATAAACAGATAGGTAGATCAATAATTACTCATTTAACTTTTAACCATTATATTATCTAACAATTACTCCACTGACTCTTGCTATTTTTAAAATGAAATGGTTGACTATAGTCTAAGGCAATCCGAAGACTTCCTTTTAATTGGCTACTATGAAACGGCTATATGACGAAAAATATACCGATAAGAAAATACTAATGTGCTTGTGGATGTGATAATACAAAGAAAACATAATAATCTGCAAGGGGGGGGCATATGAAGAAAACTAATGATGCGCCCCTTAAAGGGGGGCATAAAAATATTGATGTTACCATATAGTAAATTACCATATGCCTCTTAGAAGGGAGCATATAAAAAGTATTGATGTGCTTCTTAGGAGAGAGCATATAAAAAATAATAATGCGCACCTTACAAGGGAGCATATGAAAAAATATTTATGTGCACCTTAGACGGGAACATATGAGTCAAATAACTAATCTGCCGTTAGCTCCAGCATTTATTTATTTATAAAGCAAAGTAGTCGACCATAATCGAAAGCACTCCAAGGGCTTCATTTTCATTAGCTACTACACACAAATGTAGGTGAGGGCAACATTTTGTTATGTTAGCGGGGCAATATTGAATATTGTCTGTTACGTGTATACCTCATTACATGTGCCTATTGACTGCATCTATGTATGTAATCGCGTCTATATATGGCCGTGTTCATAATGCCTTATCATCTAGTTAGTACGTGTGTGAATGTGTATATAACCAAACGTTGACATACCCTTTGTCTGCCTCATGGCTTCGTCGCTTGTAGCTGCAAAGGAAACCACATGCACAAAATAATAAGTCGAAGTCTTCTTTTAATTAATGCTTGGTTTATTCTTTCTCAGTTTTGGCAGTGCCCGTTCTTCTTATCGCCCGTTCTTAACTCTTTACGTGTCATTCTCTGGCGCATCTTTGCACCAATCTCGATGCGCCTTCTCCATTCCAAATTGGAAACCAGACTAACTTGCATGCGAGAGAAAAAATATCTGCCTCTTTTTCTTTCATGCTCTCCCTCTCTTTCTCATTTTCTTTCTTTCTTTCTTTCCACGTTCTCTTTCACACGTACACGAATGACCTATTTCAGGTGTTATCGTCGATCCCAGGTACAGAGTTTGACATACGTCAACAACTTAACCCTTGAACTCTTCTTGCACTAACCAACCTTCACAGCAAAATCACAATTTACAAGAAGTTGGCGTAAATCGAGATAGATTACATATCAATGTTTTTTTCTCAAGATTACTTCACTTCCCACTAGATTCTCACTTGATAATATTAAGTATTTAGTGAAAAAATGTCAAGTAATATTTTTTTGAGTTTTGGATATAACTCGACTGAGGCTTGAACTCTGAACTCCCTGTCCATTACTACGTTTTCCAACCATAATGCCAAATATTTATATAGTTTGTTTATATAATGATGTGTTACTGGAAGGGGTCAAAGGAAGAAAGGATTTTTGAAAATGGTCATACAAAAGAAAAAAATATGACATGCCTCTTGGAAATGACCAAAGGAAAAACAAATTATGTGTCACATGGAGTGTGCCAGACAAAGAAAAGAACATGGTATGACCCTTAGGAATAGTCGCATACTGAAATAATGGTGATGCGCTATTTAGAAATGGCCAGAGGTAGAAAAATAATGATCTGCAACTTAAAAAAGTGCTGGCATATCTCTTGAAGGTGACCAAACAAAAAAAAAAAAAAAGAAAGAAAACTAAGGTGCTTTTTTTAGAATTACACTTGATTAAAAAACGCAAAAATAAAAATAAAAAACTGCCTACACATTTTTATGGTGTGCGTACTCCTTATAGTAAGAATACGTTATATTCCAAAGATCACGTAAATTGATCAATTATTTTTTTTAATTAAGACAATAAAAATTACGACTTTTACCGATTAAAATTTGTTAATTATCTTGAATACAAATAAAACTGTAGTCGAATTGAATTGTCGCCCTTGAATTTTGGCAAATTTTAAAACATGGCGCCTAGCAGCTCTTCCATTCAGTTCGTCGTAAAATTTGGTTTTATTAAATAAATAAATAAATAAAAACTACTTGATCATTTTAGGTGATTTTTGGAATATAGCATTTACGTTCCGTGGCGAGTATGTACGTCATGAAGATTTCTCTGTAATTTTCTTTTTCAAATAACTGTACTTCTAAATAAGCACTAAAGTAATAATGTTCTCCTTAGAGTGGGGAGAATAATAATACAAAATACTGATCTACACTTAGGAAGGAAAATAAGAGTGCGGATCTGATTCTGATATGATGTGGCGTTCGAGTGAAAAGACACACAACAATGCAAAAAAAAAAGCAGGCGGAAGGGATTCTTAAACGATAAAATGATTTATTTAAAACAATAGAATGTCTGATTAGACTATGATCATAGAGGATTTGATATGAGCTGTTTGACCGCGTCGGTAGCATCCATGTTGCATCTTTACTTCGAGATGTGATGTATTTAGCAAATGTGAACATCCGCGTTCACCTGTTTCTTGGTAAGAGCAAATAAGTTCAAGGTACAAAAATAGTTATCTCCCTTTTAATATAGAATTGGTTGTATCATCATCATCATCATCATCATCATCATCTTAGCGTCAATTAAGAAAAAGGAATTTTAAAGAAACCAGACGAGAGCCAAGTTTAGAAAACCAATTTCTAAAAGCGGCCCAACATATGCCAGCATTTAAAACGGACGTTAACTCGATGATAATGATGACGACGACGACGACAATGATGATTGTTGTATGTTTGTTGAGAATCATTTATGATGATTTGTTGGCATTGGTTTACCCGATAGTTTTCTATTAGGAATTCTTTCAAGAAGGATATCTATCACGTACTTATTGTTGGCATTTGCTTCCCCTATATCTTTTTAGAATTCTTTCTAGAAAGACATCAGAAACTTACGGGAAGAACCACGTGAAAGTTGCGAACATTCTTAAGTAAAAATGTTTCCGTGGAACGAACTGTGTTTGAACTTGGCATATCTAGGTTGCCAGTTCGCATCGTTAACCATTTAGCCACAATCACCTCTTTGTTGTTCTTGAGCACTATTCATGCATCCTTTCAAATGAGTCAAATGATTCTATTTTTAGCATTGGTTTCAAGACATTAGGTACTTCTGCCAGGATTGTAAATGTGTAACGTGGCCGTTATCTTTTTAACTGCTTCGTTACACTTCAAACCTCTCGGACTCACATGCTGTCTGTTACCACCGCAAAAGAACAAACAAATGAAACAAGAAAGAAATAATGTTGCGTCCCTGTGCCTGTTTTAGAAGTACTGTGCTCCGACGAACTCACAATACTGGTGCGTCCTCAACATAAATGCACCTGATTAACCTGAAAAGCAGCAAAATTACACAGCTTCACTGTAGAATCCCCTGATACAGGAGCACGTTTTACACTGAAAGTCCCACCCCTCGAAATGCTAGACATTAGAATCCCCTCTCTGCATCCTACTTCTCCGACCCTTTAGGATTTTATCGGACAATCGGATTTGGCATTATATAACCCATTAATGGCTGATATACCGTACCCCCCACCGACGTAATACATTATAAAGACACTAGAACAGTAGAAACTGGACTAAAGAGTGTAGACAGTGGACGGGTTAGGGTTTACTTTCGGCAGTCTCAAAACTCTCGATTCCTCTATTTTATCCTTTACTCCTCAAATTCCATGAGTGATGTTTCTAAGAAAGAGGGAAGAATTACTATTTTCTGGGTTAGAATCTATCCCATCTAATGCTTATCGTTGGCTTTTATTTTCGTGTAAGTTCTATTACTTCATCATCATCATCATCATCATCATCATCATCATCATCATCGTCGTCGTCGTCGTCGTCGTGGTCGTCGTCGTCTTCCGGGAGGTGAAAGCAGTTAAAAGTGTGAACAACACTAACTTACAACCTGGGTGTGCCAAGTTCGAATCCAGTTTGTTCCAAAGAAGGACGCCTGTTCGCAACTTTCATGTGGGCCCTCCTGTGAATACACGATGTCTTCCTAGAAAGAATTCTAAATGGAAAGATATTTGAGAAAGGGATGCCAACAATAATGATCTGATTCATTTGAAACGAATGAATGATGCTCATCATCATCGTCATCGTCGTCGTCGTCGTCGTCGTCGTCATCATCATCATCATCATCATCATCATCATCATCATCATCATCATCATCATCGAGTTAATGGCTTCCAAACATATCTCTGGTCGAATTTCTTACGAAGTCATTTTCTTAATTTACGCCAACTCAGTGAAGGAAAGTGCTTTTTAACGAGACACAATGTCTAGGTGATTGCCCACCAAGGCTTAAGAGCGCTTAACCTGTCCTCACAAATAGAGCTTTTTTTTAATTAGCAGATAACCTCACCCTGGCCTCTCCTGTCTAGGGTATATCCTGTTTACACATATAGTGGGAACCACTGAAACAAATATATTTTAAGTAATATTGATATTAGCTAAGATAGCCATCAATATTTAACACTATACACAATGCATATCGTCTTTATCCAGAAATAAAATTTGCTATCGGGACATTAACAGAAATTCGCCATGAAACCAGTGAATAACAGAAAATAATGTATTTTTAAAGAAACAGCTTACGCTGTAGGCTTATATATAATTATGATTTTAAGCGGTTTTAATTTTTTGAAATTTTTCATTTCGCCTTCTTGTTAATGTTAGGTCATCAGGAGGAGATAGAAACTGTTCCAGGGTCTCTCGCGTCTTAAGTAATTCAATTTTGGACTTGTATATTATCATGTTTATCGTATTTTGTCACTTGATGGGTATTTCATTTCGACCTCTAGATAATGTCGGGTCATCAGAAAAGAATAGGCACCGTTTCGGGGCTTTCCCCGCGACGACTCCGTCACGTATCGGCCCTGCTTACTCATGTGAGGATACCTTATTTGAATTGCATTTAAATGAACTGCTCAATACAATAAAGTCTGGGCGTTTAATAATTTAGTGTGTCCCGTTTCGATCAACGGTTTAGTCTTTCACATGTCGTTTAAATGCTTAACGGCTTCGTCTAACATATTTGTTAAGACGAGCTCATATCGAAAAGAAAGAATAAAAATGAACAAATAAAATAAAGAAATATGCATCATAAAATTTCAGAGTTTTTTTTTGTTTTTTGTTTTTTGCAACTATGCCAGCTGCTTATGAGTATAATAGGAATTCTTAGTGACATTAAAAAAAAATCTCATTCAAATGTTCACTTAAAATGTATTTTAGTTTATAAGCGAGTGAAACTCACCCTATGGGGGGTTGAATCAGCTTCCCCCAAAGGAGGAAGTTTCATATGGATATCAAGTTTACAAACCGTTCCCAGTCGCAGGTATAATCCGGTTAGAGGGAATCATGACGTTAGGTTTTTGCAGTAACTGCAGGCAGATGTAAACACAATATCGTAGCCTTCAAGTCAATGTAAACAAGTTCTTGTTGCGCCATCCTATTAAATAATTCAAATTCTACCCAATCTACACAATTAACGATTTCTGCACTACCACCTTACATTCATTAACCCTTATCCTTGAGTGACTTTCGGGCCTTGATAAGTAGTGATTGCCTTATGAAAAAAAATATTCTATATACAGCTCCTAGCATTCCTAAATGCTCACCCGCCTAATACTGATCAGGCTTAACGTTGCTTAACTTTGGTGAACTAATAAGAACCGGTGTGTCTACGCGATTATGTCGTATATAATGTTCTTTGTGCCTACGTGCAGTTAATTATCGCATCAATTTATAAACGACGATTAATTTTGGTTACTTTCCCTGACATGCGCTCGAGCAATTAATACAACGCATGCTTTTATCTGGACGTGGAGCAATTTATTTTGTTAATTAGTTTGCGTATCAGTTTCTTTGGTCGGCATGAATCGCGGGACTTTTCGACCAGCTGTTCGGCTTTCAATTATCGATCCCTGCCCGGTGCTTATGTAATCGATATATAACTGTACGATAAGAGGATATTACCAAAATGGTAACTTTATCGAATAGAAAAACAAAATCAGTAGGAGTAGCGCTGATATTAATAAAATTACAGCAAGTGTTACGATAAAAAAAAATAATAAACAGATAAAGCAAAAAAAAAAAAAAAACGCCAATAATAATAATAACAACAGATGTCATCATCATGATCATCATCATCATCATCATCATCATCATCACTGATGCTACCAGATCATGCTGTCTGAAGATATTGGCGTCCTGAAACGAAATGCACCTAACATTGATGCTTTTTGTTTTCATACTTCCTTTCGGAAAACTTAATTATGTTCTACAAAACCAAAACCAAAAACAACAACCCACCTTTTCCCTCTTTCTATCTCCTCCCACTTCCTGATTGGTTTCTTAACTTAAAATGTACCAAACATTAATACTGTAATCCTTTTCCCTCTCCCATTGCAAAACTCATTCATGTTCTGCAGGGCAGGGAACAAAAACGATAAAATCCACTATAAAACAACCAAACCAAATCACACTAAACGCTACAAGCTAGTGATTGAAAATACACAGAGCTTGGAGCATAAAATCCTTCTACAAAATAACTGGATGCAACACGAATACTATTTCTAAAATAACTGGATTCAGCATTAAATAATCTGAAAAGGGTTGATATGCCGTAAAACAACAAAACCCTACGAATAAATATTTGAAGATATAAAGAACTTGACACATAAAAACTGTTTCCAAAATAACTGGATTCGCCATTAAATCACCTGAAAAGTGTTGATATGTCGTAAAAGAAAACTAACCAACCAACCAACCAACCAACCAATCATCAGCAGCAGCAGCATTAGAAGCAGCAGCAGCAGTAGCAGCAGAAGCAGCAGCAGCAGCTCCTTGTATCATACAGCTTCATTTATTGTCTGCTGTTGTTGATAGTAACGATGATGATTACATCAAGTGGTTTCATTCATTGTCTGGAGCGATTTCTATATAAAAAATATCACCATAATTATCATCAGCAGCAGTAATAGAAGCAGCACAGGGTGGTAGTGGTTCAGTGATTAACAACGGTGTACCAAGCTCGAATCCAGGTCGTTCCACAGAAACACTTCCACTTAGTGGCATTAGCAAGCTTTAAGTAGTCCCTCTCGCAAGTATCCGATGTCTTTCTAAAAAGAATTCTTAATAGAAAGATATCGAGGAAACGAATGCCAACAAAATCATCATGAATGATGGTCAACAACAAACGACAACAACAAAAATAGCAGCAGCAGCAACAGCAGCAGCAATAATCGGTGTCAACAGTGACAGATTCACATTTGTGTGTTCTGGTCCAAACCTTCCTTGACTTTAATGGCGTTTAATAAACATCTGCGACCAACAAGGATATTTTGTGAAGAGTAACAACTATCAAACAAACAAACAAACAAGCAAACAAGCAAACAAACAAACAAAACAAGCAACAGCAACAAGGAAGTGATGGAAACTTAGCTGTAACAAAACAGACTGCCAACATGGGTGTGCCAAGTTCGAATCCAGGTCGATCCACTGACACTTTCACTTAGTGACGTTAGTAACCTTCACATGGTCCCTATCTTAATAGAAAGATATCAGGGAAATGAATGCCAACAAAATTATAAATGATGCTCAACAGCAACAACAACAACAACAACAACAAAAAACAACAATAACAGAAAAATGAAAACAACAACAAAAGCAGCAGCAGTAGCAGCAGCAATAATCTATGTCAACAGTGACAGATTCATCTTCATCTTGGCGTACCCAGTGACCAGTGAACTCGGCCTTCACCTCTGCGTTCAAAATCACACTTACTAAATATATAATACTGTTCAACAACCGCTGTTAAATATCCGAGCCGTGTTTACGAAAATATCGTTTTGACAACGAGACGTAAGAAACAAAATATCAGAATCAATGGTCGTCTGTACCCAAACATTATTTGCATCTAACATTATGGACCATCTGCATAGGAAGAAACAACATAAACGTGATCGATTGTCAACAGATAAATAAAAAATGTTGGATATATGAAAAGGTTATTTGACAAAACAACGTACATGTGAAATCGAGTCGCATTAAGCAAACAAACAAAAATAACAAGTTTGATTTTCAATTCACTGAAACATACGTCGCCAAATAAACCGCCCTGACTACAGTAACACTGACGTCCTATGAAGACGTTCGACGTAGTCACAAACTGTAATATAATATCAATCGAAATTTACATCGGGAGTTTCAAGAAGCTGTGTAGATACGTCCGGTCGCAGACACCCAAACAGTCCCAATAACCTTTTTTGGTGCAATTTCAGCTTCGAGAAGTGTCGTGAAACTTATCCGGCATTTAACTACTGTGCCGAACGTCGCCGGTTGTCGTAGAGTATCCACTTCTTATCACACGTTACAGTCCGCTCGAGAAAGTGGTCATTTTTGTCGCGAAGAAAGAAACGTAGAAGACACGTCAAAACGACGATTTATTATTATTATTATTATTATTATTATTATTATTATTATTATTATTATTATTATTATTATTATTATTATTATTATTCATACGGCACCCATTTATCCAACTATTTTGACTTTTCTATTTGCTTTAAATAGCAAACGACTTTGACTTGAGTGGTCGACCTCGAGTTCAATAGCAACTTCTTGTGTAGTTTTGTGAGGATCAGCTTCAATTGAGGCTTTCAAATATTTGTTATCAACCGCAGCGGGCCGGCCACAACCGTCTTCATCTTCGAGGATCTCGTCATCATTGCAAAATTTCTTGAACCACTTTTGTGCCACACGTTCGCTAGTGGTTCGTGGGCCAAAACACGTCATTGATATCACGAGCTGTCTTGGCAGTTTTTTCGCCCAGTGTTAAACTGGAACAAGAAAATCATACGGAATTGAATTTTGTCCATGCTGTCGAAAAGCTTGCAAAAAAAAAAAAAAACTCAATGAAGACATTGAGAGCGGTAATGAATAAGATGATTCGATAAAGCGAAAAATGCGTTTCAAAATGATATACATATATATCAATGAATTAATTCAGAAATCATATATAAAACTAACATACGTTTTTGCACCAACCTAGTAGTTGGCAATTTTGACCTTAGAAAATAATTAAGCATCAAATTTCTGCGTGCGCATTATCCTCTTAATAACGATACTCCTTGTCATCGGCAATAATTATATATCCTTATATTTTCATATATTTACGCGCCGTCATTCTTTTAAAGCATAGCAGTAATATGACATTACATTTTTATTGTTTTTTATAATTACGACTGTAAGAAAACGGTGCACTCTTATTCTCATACAGCGTCGACGAAGGAGAAAATATTAGCAGTAGCAGCCGTTTTAGCGATATGCAAATTAGCAAGTGTGCGCGAGCTTGGGTGACAAGAAAAAGCGAGAAAACCCATCACATAGTCAAGATGTGTGAAAACGAGGGCGAGAAAATGCTGGCTAAGGACAACGTGGAGTGGCTGGGAGAGAGACTTTTAAAAAGCACATGTTATGTTGTAGAGCTTTGTAAAACACACATTTGTGCGAAAATATTTTTGAAAGATAATGAAATGCGTTATTGTTGGAAGAACCCCGAAGAAATGCATATCATTTGGGCATTTAAAAAATGTTGTCGGATTTTTTCTTTCTTTCTTTTCTTTGTTTTTTCTTTATGCGACGAAGTATCAGACAACGTGCGGGTCTGAGTGATTGAAATGTAATACACGGTTAAAGAGAAACGGATTTTTTCTTTCTTACTTTTCTTTGTTTTTTCTTTATGCGACGAAGTATCAGACAACATGCGGGTCTGAGTGATTGAAATGTAATACATGGTTAAAGAGAAATGGCCATGTTACACTACATGTGATACTCACCATATACAGTCTTTTTAAAATGCAATACGGATTTCATTAATTTCTTTATTGTTGACGATTATCCTCACCTTTTTAGTTGTTGTTGTTTCACGGCGTTTCGGCCAACTATTCCCCTGACCTTCCTCAGGTGGTAACCGCGACGGGATAGGAATTTCGAATCTCCTAACTGCATCCTCAGTAATTACTGTCATCCATAGGTGTTGTCTCACCACTATCAAAGGCTGAGGAAGGCCAGAGAAATAGTTAGTGGAAACGTTCTGAAACAACAACAACTAATGAAGACGAGGATAATAAAATAACTTAATAAATACTTCTTAATTATAATAACATAATAATAATAACTTAATAATAATAACTTAATAAATAATACTCATCTCAATGAATTCCAATTAAAATAATATAAATACGGATTTCCATCTGAATATGCTGATACAAGTAGGAACACAATGCAAGTATAAAAATATAAAAATACACACACACACACGTATATATATATATATATATATATATATATATATATATATACATACATAAAATATGTATCACGCCCTTGACGATATATATATATATATATATATATATATTCAGAATATGAGAGATTATATAATTATTTCCACAACCAAACAGCGTCGCAGCTCAGAAAAGCCATGATAGCCAACAAACTAGAAGCCCAAGACTCGAGTTTCTCCCTCATCTTGCGAGCTGCGATGTTGTTTGGCTGTTGAAATAATTATATAATCTCTCACATTCTGAAAATGTTATTACTGATTGCTCGCTCGGTTAAGTTGTTGGATGGCATCGTCCTAGCGAGTATAAAACTCCTACTTGTGAGACATCGGCTCGAGTTATACCTTGGTTAGATTTCGCCGCGGTTTGCTTGGTTTGTGTTAGTTAATAGGTTTTCTTGTATTTTGGACAAGTTTCAGAAAAATCTAATTGATAGGTAAAAATTTATGGGGCAAAAAGTGTCATTTTTTTTTCAGTTTTTGGTACATTTTTAACCACTGATGAGCCACTTTGAATGCCGAATACCAGTGACAATGGACAAACGGTGCAGTTGCACACCTTAACACATGTATACATTCAGCAACGTGGGAAACCACTATATAGACATATCAAGTTTTTGTTGAGAATATGAGAAACGCGCCAGAAGAAAGGGCGTTTTCAGCACAAAAAATCCCCGGGGGACGCAAATCAGACTTTTGCCAGGATTACCCATACTGGATTTATATTGAGAACAATGCCCTCCACATTTTGGGCAAGTTTCAGAAAAATATAATGGATTGATCAAATGTTACGGGACAAAATGTGTCATTTTTAGCCATTTTTGACCCCTTTTGAGCCCCTATGGGCAAAACAGGACTTTTCGCAAAAAAAAAAAAAAAAAGTAAAACATAAACAACTTTTTCTTACTATGCACATTTATATATTAAAATATAATTTGTGACAAAATTTCAGGAAAAACTAATGGACGGTTATCTGTCAATCATCCGGACTAACGGGCAGACGGACTCATTGAAAACATAGATCCCTCTCTGATAAATCGGGGGACAAAAATGTTACTCCATACCCCTTGCTTAAAAAAAAATGTAAATGTGTTACAGACCGACCGATGGAGTGACTTGCATGCGACTAAAAATGCCTTAGCATGGAAGGGGTTTTCCTTGCATTGCCAAGGAAAAGTTACAAATGTAAGTGCAGCATCTGTTAAGAACATATACTACACTTTGATCTTAGCTATGTGGCCAAGGAAAAAATTACAAACGTAAGTACAGCATCTATTAAGAACAGATACTACACTTTGATCTTGGCCAAAAGCCCAAGAAAAGGGTATTTATTTGCTCCCCCACTGAGCAAATTAGGCACAAGGCCGATTTTTAATGTGAGGAGTGAAGGGGAAATGGGGACCAACTTCTCGGGGAGCTGGATAGTGACAATTGGTATGAAGGGTTGGTATTTATTTGCTCCTCCACCGAGCAAATTAGGTAGAAGGCGGATTTTTAATGTGAGGAGTGAAGGGAAAATGGGGACCAGCTTCCCGGGGAGTAGGACAGTGACACTTGGTATGAAGGGTTTCCCCTACATTGACCAAGGTCTTATATGTGGGGTTACCCCTACATATGGTATTTGCTTGCAGTATCTGTCGGAAAAGATCAAACACTTTGATCTTGGCCAAAAAGCCAAGAAAAACTTAAAAAGCTAAAAACAGCATCTATTAACAACAGACCTTTGATCTTAACTAAAAAGGCCACGCATAAAAGTGTTACGGGAATACCTACCGACTTATAGAGTCGCTTGCACGCGACATACATATTGTGTTAATAAAAGGTGAATCTGCATAGTTTATTTCCTCATTTTATCTTAATATGTTTGTGTCGATTTCTTACACCACTGCATTGTATTGCTCTCTGTTAAATTCTTTTGTATACACGCTAGACAATGCTCCAACCAAACTATAATAACATGTTTTTCCCTGAAATAAAATTGTTATTTTAACATTTATAACGAGATTGACCCTTAGGTGTTGGGGTAAACGGGGTACGAATTGTGAAGAAAAGTGAACCATGTAAAGTTGAAATCGGGTCGGATCGAGCCAAAAAAAAAATAAATAAAAATAAAATAAAAATAAAAATAAAAAACAAATAAGTTCGTTTTTAAATTCATTGAAAAAAAACGTCGCCCCCGCCTCTCCCAGAGTTTAGCTGCATTAACAATGTCGTCTTATGGTGGTGTTCGGGTTGGTCACAAACTGTAATATATTAACAACCGAAATTGATATCCGGAATTAGTTGGCGATTTGGGCATCGAGGAAAATTAACCATCGAATTTCTGCGTGCGCATCTTCCCCCTAACAACGCCCTCCCCACATTGTCACCGATAAAAAGGATATGTTGTCCCAATTTACTTTGCCTTCCAACGAGGGCAAAGTTAGACACCAGGGACATTTTTAACGTGGAGGAAGAAACATGAAAAATTGTCTCGGTCATGAAGGATTTCTCCGAGAGCAAAAAAAAATTTGAAATGTGTCATCAGAACAGATAATACACTTTGATCTTGGCCTGAAAGCCAATAAATATTCTTATGTCTTAATTCGCTTCAGTTTGTGTCTACCCATTACACCTCAATCTGTGATAAGAAACTCAACATTCAGTGTAGTAAAAAATCCTGGGAACATATACTCGAACGAACAGTTGGGAATGACAACTACACTATTCACTATGACTACATAATCCATACTGCTACATATCTAGAAAACGCAGCTGTTAAACCAGATATAGTGATTTGGGACAGAGCAAACAAAAAAGCGACCATAATAGAGGTCAGTGTACCCAATGATACAGGGCTTAACAGAGTTGAGAGGGAAAAGATAACAAAGTATCAAGGACTTATGTATGATATGAAACGAAATTGGAAATTAAAAGACGTTTCAATTATACCAGTCATCATAGGAGCAACTGGGCTTATGAAAAAGAACTTTAAAAAATACATAGCAAGCATACCCGGTGAACCAAGTGCAAGTGAAATACAAACGATTGCACTGAAGGGGACGGCTAGAATCCTGAAAAGATCTCTTGGTTGGACTCACTAAAATAGGGGTAAATGTCAGACATCTGGTTGGATGTCCCATCACCTAGAAGAAAAAGTTTAAGAAAAATGAAAAAAAAAAAGAGTGAAAATGGGAGGGGAATTTTCCAAGGGATGACCAAGTAAGTATTTCTTATAAGAAATAAAAGAATATGTAAGAAAACTTTGTAATAGCAAATAAAGTAAGCAATGAGAATTCCTTTTGTGTTTTTCGAGTCTTCTGTGATAAAAAAAAAAAATAAGATGGTTTCAGAAATATGAGAATTTCCGAACGGACGGACAAGTAAATGCATTCAGTTTTATGTAACGTGAACCTCAACAAAGAGAAAAGGCAAGTATGTTAGATACTTATTATGTTTTCGAATCTTTATTAGTTTACTAGTTTAACGCAGTCATTTTCTGTTTTAATTCTATACAGAAAAAAAAGCAGTCAAGAAAAAAAGAAGAAAATTCATAAAAAGGAGAAAGAAGAGATATGTTGAAGAAGAAGATGAAGATGAAGAAGAAGAAGAAGAAGATATTAAGAGGAAGTGGCAGGCGATATCGAAATAAAAGAAGAAAGAAATAAAAAAAAATGAAAAAAAAAAAATGAAAGTAAGAAGACCAAAACAACAAGGTTTCCCCAGAAAGAAATCAACACGTGTCGAAAACTACAATAACCCAATAAGCAATCCTAACCTTTTGTTCTGTTTTAGAAAAGATTGTCTTTTTTGTTTTTTATTTCTCTAAATGTTTGACTGCTTTTGACAAAATGAATTTGAGTAAATTTTGCTTCGTTTTCTTTTGCAAAAATTAGCGAAGTTTTTCGAGCACAACTATTTGAAGCCATATGTTAACCAAGACTAATGAATCAATCCTCCTTCTTTTCCCCCTTCTCTCTTTCTCTTTTTTCCCCCTTCTTTCTTGAGATACGTCCTCAAGTGGTTCTGCCAGTCGGTGAATCTGTCACACTTTCGTTTGAAAAAGCATTTTCATTCCCTTCACATACACATACGCATATTATGTTAGATGTGTCCAAGTTAAACTCTGTCTGTTGGTTGTTCTGTCACATTTGTATGTTTTTAGTCTGTCAAGCTTAAAATTGGCATAGTATTTTCATTAGTCTGTCACACTAACGTTCGCAATAGCATTTACATTAGTTTGTCACGCTTAAGTTTGGAATAAGAATTTTCGTTGGTCTTTCGCACTTGAAATAACATTTTCATTTGTCTGTAGCGCGTAAGGTTGAAATACTATTTTCCTTGGTCTGTCACGCTTCAGTTTAAATAAGCATTTTCGTTTGGTCTGTCACACTTGAGTTTGAAATAATATTTTCCTCGTTTAACGTGTACGTTGAATGGACGCATCTCAGGAATATAAATTCTTGTTTGTTTATTTCTGAAGTGAGAAAATAGCCGATGTAGTTGTTTAAAACTAAATTAATTAACCTGGCGTCTTTTGTTTCGAGGTAAATTAAAGAAACAAGTGACTCGAATGTACGCAGAAATATGCGGAATCATTTGAAATGCTCTCGATGGAATGGTCTTGCCAGTGAACAAATTGAAAGGCACTTTGGACACAAAAGCAAATAAACACTCCCTTCTTTCAATTTAATTTCGATAAATTAACTTTCCAGGCCCTGCAACATTTCATGCTTCCTTCGAAAGAACGTTTCTTGTACGACCAAACTTAAATATAATTGAATTATTTCTCGGTTAAAAAATATAAAATGCATACATAGATAAAAGTGAGAATGTGTGTGTGTGTTTGTGTGTGTGTAAAGACGACTATCAACCTACATACTCAACGAATGTTTTATCTACACTTGAAAATTTGTATTCAGACACGTGGAAAATTTTTAAATCGGGTTTCAACCAAAAAAAAAAAAAAAAAAAAAAAAACGCTGCTCAGCGGTAAAAATTGAAAAAAAAATGCTACGTAGGGTCATCAGACTTTTATCTGTTTGTCAACTGTTTCATGACTGCGCATGCGCGAGCATTAATATGCCAACTTCCTTACGTTAAGAATAAGTAGGGTTGAAAACACTTTTTAAGGATCGTGTGAAGCTGGCTTAATGGTTATTGTATTTGACTCACAGTCGTAAGGTGTTTGTTTCGATCTCAGCTCGAGTATTTTCTTTTTATTTACAAGACGTGAATTTTTTAGAGAAAAAAAACATAATGTTCGGCTGCACATGTCTCAGTTTCTTTCCGTTTTTTTTTAGTTCATTTTTTAAAGGAATTTAACGTTATCTTTAATACCTACGGTATTTCTGTATATAATAACTAATGATTCTGCATTAATTAAAATATAATATTTATGCGTATTTTACGACCGAGCAACGCCGGGCGGTCTGCTATTCTTCTCTTCTCTATTCTATCTATTCTATCTATCTATCTTCTTCTATTCTTCTATCTATTCTATCTATCTATTCTATCTATCTATTCTTTCTATCTTCTTCTTCTTCTTCTTCTTCTATCTATCTATCTTCTATCTATCTATCTATTCTTTCTTTCTTTCTATATATAATAAATAAAATAAAATGAACTCATTTTTTCTCGTCGGATTTTGACCTTAATAGGATTAAAAATCAAGATATTTCATGCAAATATAATATGCACAAACGGCAGAACAATATCTGAGGTGTGTTATAGGCTTATTATTTCTCAAATTCCTCGATAATCTTAGATTTCTATACTTTTTCTGCTGAGAAGTCACGGCCAAAATCGGTTAAGATCAATGGAAGTGGTAAAATATTTTCTCTCTAATAAATTCCTCCTCCCCCTGCCACCACTTAACACCGTTTGGGGATCGTTCACAAGGAACAGTTGAGAAGAGAACACCGGTTTGGCTTCGTAGTTCTTTCATGTGAAGTTATTTAAAATCACAAAACTAAGCTGCAGTGCTCTGTGGCGTAGTGGTTAGCGTGCTGGACAATTCACATTATATTTTCACGTTCGCGCCGACCTACCGTAGTCTTTTTTTTTTTGTTTTCCTAAACAACTGGAATGGACTTTTCTTGGTGGCCGAACTGTTAACGTTGCAGATGTTTTGTTTTTTTTCACACTTTATTTTCCTACTTTTACTCATGACTCCGGGTTCGATCCTTTCTACTTACCTACCATAACATTTTTTAAAACTCCCCCCCCGTCCCGGAAACAAACACTCGGGCAACGCCGGGTACCCCCGCTAGTGGATATATAAATTTATCATCGTTCAACTGAAATTTATGTTGAGGTGTGTTTTTTTTTAATGTTTTTTTGTTTAGGTTTTGGTCATTTTTTTTTCCCCCAAAAAAAATTTCCAAGGCTACTAAAGGTTATATGGTTTACTGTTTCTAATAGAGTAACCGTAGTTTAGCTATTTCAATTTCTCCTTCTCGCTCCTCCCCCTCCTTCTCTCTCTCTATCTATTTCTCCCTCTCCCTCTCTCTCTCCCTTATTCTATATTCAACAATAATATAAACAACACTTTCTATTTGATTTTTGTTTGTTTGATTGTTTGTTTGATTGTTTAAGGAGATAATTACAATAACATCCCAAAAGTAATGACTTCTTTTTTTTTTTAAATTTTTTATTCTGTTCAAATGAATCAGAGGGGATTCCACATTTCATTGTTATGATGACCGAACTTATGCATTCATTACATGAAAGTTCCATCTCTCTGTTGCAGATATTGATGGTGTAAGACTCTATCACCTGTTATAAACGTGCGTCAGAAGCAGAGATGCGTCATTGAATCCCTGGTAATTGTGCATTGAGAATGGTTATGACTATGTAGGCAAATAAATTTTGGAGCACAAAAGCTGGCTCGTTTTAATTGTACCACTCCCGTCTCTTAAACTTTTCAACTTTTTTTTAGTAAAACATAGGAGGCTTTACTTGTGGAACGACTCTCATAGAGAGGGGGTGCGAATTTAAATATAAGGTTGAACTACTGGAATTGTCCTCTTTCAACCACCAAATCCTTTCTCGCTGATCTTTATCGCTATCTCTACTATTATATATAGTCACTGTGTGTGAGTTCCTCATTGATTCCGAAACGGCTGACCCTATTTTTTGCAAATTTCACACAAAGGCAATTTATATGTCTAGTAGTGTTCTTAGATAAGTTCTGTACATACATTCATCTGATAAGTATCGAAAATCGAAAACATCCGGTCTTAAAACTTGCCTTTCTTATATATATATATATATATATATATATATATATATATATATATATATATATATATAAAGAAGGATATTTTACAAGGGAATATTTTACGTTACACCGGCGTAACATAAAATATTCCTCTGTCGAAATTCTTCTTTTTATCTATGACAGAAGCAAGACTATGCTTAACATCGCCAAGCGCAAGTGTCAGATGACGTGATATTGTAAACAAACACAGACGACATTATCATTATTATTTATTATTATTTTATTTTTTGCGAATTAGTTCACCGGACATATTATTCCTTGTAATATATAATGTCAAATAGAAGACTGGTTCTATAATAATACATACGCAATCTGCATTTTTTAAAATATTACGTGTAAGCATTTTGTATGACCGGGCAAGACCGAGCAAGGCCAGGTGATCAGCTAATAGGTTTATAAAAGTAGTCGGTGGCAAGTAGAAGTCTGAAGCATATAGCATCAATGCCTGCGTGCCTCAAGAAATCATATTCTAAGATCATTTGTTTCTAGGGCAATAGCTCTTGACATGTCAAATGCCTTGGATAGGTTTGTCATAAAGGTTTACTTCCTAAGCTTGTGAGCTATGTTAGCTTGATAGCTATGGAATATGTGAAAATATCTTCTCAGCCATCAAATCCTTTCTCTCTGATAGATTTATAAACGCGATAGTTGAGGGGTAGAGGTCAGAAGCTCATTGTATCAATGCCGGTGTACCTGAATTCAAAATACAAAGAGGAGGAATCTTCCAAAGTGATTCTCTATCACCATTACTATGAATTATGGCCATGATGCCCCTGAACAATATACTAAGAAAATGTCAAGCCGGATACAAGTTTGCTAAGACAGAAGAAAGAATGAACCATCTAGTGTACATGGATGAGTTGAAACTGTTTGAAAAAACAAAGACAGAACTAGAAACGCTAATAAACAGGACCATAATTTTTAGCTAGGATATCCATATCTTGTGAATATATATATATATATATATATATATATATATATATATATATATATATATACATACATATATATATAATGTTATTTAAGAAGAAAATTGCTACTTAAAATATAATACACACAGCATATATATTATACTAGTGGGGGTACCCAGTGTTGCCCGGGTGTGGTGAGGTGGGGCTTGGGGTAAATCAAAACAAAATTGAAAATAAAGAATAAGTGAACGTAATAAACTTGTTTAAATGTTATAACTTTTTTAAAATCCGAAAAAAAAACAGCGAACGTGATGCAAAATAAAGAATAAGCGAACGAATGAGAAATTGCATAAATAACCCTGTTTCAATATTAAAACTTATATCTGATATCTCGGCTAGAACGGGCAATCTTAGGATAACAACACTGCCACTATAACTACTGGTATATGATCGCGAGAGCGAAATCATGTCGTTTTTTTATATTTAAACTAATTCAAGAAAGAACATTTTATTGCGCATACGCGTTTGGCTTAATTGTCATGAAGGAACGATTTTTTGCTACCCTCCCTCATCGCAAACGATATTTCTATAGGAAATAATTGACCGTTTTATTTCTAATTTTCACATATTATTAGACCAAGACATCGCCCTTTCAGACGGTACCGGTTTTGACCCGGTCCAATACCGCTGAGAAAAGTTTTAGGCATACATACATACATACATACATACATACATACATACATACATTTGAACAGACAGATAAGATTTATATTATAGAGTATAAATAATTATATATATATATATATATATATATATATATATATATATATATATATATATATATATATATATATATATATATATACAGTTTTGAAAATATATACGTCAATTAAACCATAAAACTATAATGTATTTTCCGAGTTTCGTTATTATAAGGATTTGTCTAGCTACACGCTCACATACACATATCTCTTCTCTCTCTCTCTCTCTCTCTCTCTCTCTCTCTCTATATATATATATATATATATATATATATATATATATATATATATATATATATATATATATATATAGTGTACATATTTAGACAGCAGTTTTCATTATGTAATAACTACATACAAACACACACACAGACACACACACATATATATATATATATATTTAGTCATCCACATACAGCACTGTTTCGCAAGCAACTACCTCAAGCCAGGATCGAAACCCGACTGCCCAAATGACAGTCGGAGCTGCTGCGGACAGTGAATTAACAATGTTTTGACATTGTCCAAAGTACCTAAGCTCAATTTTTTTACACAAAGAGTATCGCGTCATATGCTAATGGTAATTTGTATATCACTTCCTAATATGCTCAACCCAAGGTAGGGAGCTGTATAGTTCTCCCCATACCGTACTGTCTGGCTGTTTCACAGCTCATCAGTGCGGCTAGATAAGCAACTACCTCAAGTAAGGATCGAACCCCGACCACCCAAATGACAGTCGGAGCTTCTATCTGTTGCGCTATTTTGGCTGCTGCTATGCGGGCAGTGAATTAACAATGTTTTGACATTGTCCAAATACATAAGCTCAATTTGTTCACACAAAGAGTATATATATACGATGGAGGATCTTTCGCTACAAAAGTACAGAAGAAAAAAAACACAGATGGATGCACACAAACCAACCCGAATTACACAACCACAACTGTAAATGAAAACACAGAAATCCCTTATGATAGAAAATATAAAATTAAATCCAGGAAATTCCCACCAGTAATATCTGCCTTAGAAGCATTCGGATTAGACATATTAAAATGGATTAAAAAAAAACCCTAAAAATCAAGAAGAAACACAGGTACATGAACCCAACAATGGAAAAAAAACTAATAACACCTTTAAAAATATTAAAGACAATCCGAACTTGATGATTCCAGAAAACAAAACCATGAATATATACAGCATGGATTTTGAAACCTACAACAACCTAATAATGAAAAAACTCAATAAAAACTATAAAGTAGCAAGCAATGAAGAACTGAATAATATAAACTCCGAAACCTTAAAAATAAGTGAAAAAATGAACATACAGGAAAAGATAGAGGGATATACACTAATGTGCCAACGTTTTACCCTAAAAGAATATAAACCAGAATTCAACAATAATCCTAGCATTAGACTGATTTCACCATGTATTTCAGATATGGGAAACATTAGCAAAAAAATACTAGACGAAATCCCACCTAAATTAAAAAACAAAATTTACCATAACCTGAGGAAATCATCGGAAGAGGTAATTGAATGGTTCGGCACACTACTCCATAGCAAAAATAGAAAATTCTTTATGTTTGATATAGATTCATATTAATATAAGGAAAGAAAAATATGCAAGGAAGGTAATCCTAAATATAAAAATTAATACCATGAGAGTGACCTCCCCTTTAAACAGAAGGATCAGGTAATAATACGAATTCAAACACCAAGCAAAAAAAAAAAAGTATATTAAAATAAACACGCATAAATATATAAATATAAAAATAAAATTATATAAAATTATATGATAATTGAGAAAGGGAGAAAAACGAAACTACGGGTTAAAACGGAAAACTATCTTCACATAGCACCAAAAGATGGAGGAAGTGAGGAGGCATAGCATTTGAAACCTTTTTACCCAAATACGATGTTCAGCATGTTAAAAACATACCTTTTGTTGTAAAAATCTAATGGATAAACATCTGAAGAAGTTGATGGGGACAGGATATTTTTACGGAAATATAAATCGTAAAATTGCCTACTCATCAATGAAACAGCTGTAATGGAAAAATCCAGCAAATAAACGAAGAAAAGGTGAGTCTTTGAATTTTCAACAAAATTTTACACTATATATATATATATATATATATATATATATATATATATATATATATATATATACAGTAGAAATGGTAATTAATAAAAACTGAAGAAAGTGCTCAATACTGTTGTAGAGCAAATATGCGTTTTATTTTTTTATTACCGTATCTTTCTGTTAAGTTACATTATTGTTTCAGCTACTCGGCCGTTTTTTGGCCGTCTGTAGCTTCCTCAGACTTTTACAGGTTTCTGTAAAAGTGAAACAATGATGTAACTTAACAGAAAAATACGGTAATAAAAAATAAAACGTATATATATATATATATTTATATATATATATATATGTATATATATATATATATATATATTAAAAAGTTTGACTCATGTCCAGGTAACCTACATCTAAGTTTTAAGTGTTTAGATCCAAAATTGGTGGAGGAGTTTGGTAGAGGCTGTAAAGCTGAAGTCTTTTAACTTTGACCTCTTTCTTGGCAGTCAAATTTTCGCCCAAAATCTGATTAAAAAGCTTGCTGCGTGTCTGAATACCTTTTATTCAAATATTTAGATCCAAAATTGGCTGAGTAATTCGGTAGAGACCTCAGAGATCAATTTTTTTTATAGCTTCCACCCCAATTTTGACCCTTTTATATTTATTGTTTTGGGCTGAAATCAAATTAAAAAGTTTGATTCACGTCCAGGTAACCTCTAAAAATTTCTACATGTAAATTATCTAAAATTTCAAATGTTTAGACTTGAAATTGGCGGAGGAGTTTGGTAGAGTTTTCAAAGGTGAAATCGTCGGAGTTTGACCCCTTGAAAGCCATATTTCTGGGCGAAAACCGATTAAAAAGATGTTTGTAAATCTCGACACCCCTTATATCAAATCTCGAGTCTGTAGACTGAAAATTGATAGAGTAGTTTGGTAGGGAAATGTACACAGACACACACACAGACACACACACACACACACACACGGACACACACAAACACAGACACACAGACACAGACACACACACAGACACACACACGCACAGACACACACACAGACACACAGACGCACACACACACAGACACACACACACACACACACACACACACACACATAGACAATTTCACTTTTATAGATATAATGATAGATAGATAGATCCAAATAGCCATATGACCGATTTTCAGTGGATATTATTTTTTATACTCTCCTTTTTTTTGTTGGACTTAATTACTGTTTATTTAACTCATTTATGCTTTCTCTTTTATTCTTTTATTCTTAATTCTTTTATTCTTTTATTCTCTAAATCTAGACAACACATTTCTTCATATTTTTTTATATTATTCCTGAAGTCACGTTTAAACATCACAAGTACAAAGACGAAAAAAAAAAAAGTAAAGGATTGTTTCCATACATTTAGTCGATGGTGCCATTTTTCTGGCACCATGCTGCCAAATGTTGGCCAAGCGAAGTCTTTTACTAATCATCCACGAGAATCTTTGGTAAGTTCTTTCATGCTGTGCAATAAAACTCTGTTGTTTATCAGAACTATTTTCAGCCAACAAGAAATAATTTAATTAGATTTTCCTTTAGATTTTATCTCATGACTATTTTCTTTTATCTTTTTCATCTTTAATTCGGCACAAACATGACATATTTGCACTAAGATATGAGGGACGACTATGAATTAGGACCCGGATTTACAGAGGGCATCCTAACTGGGGAGTTGAGCAGCACGATGTTTGTTCTTTTATGAATTTTTGAGATGATGATTGGTTATTCGTATTATTTGGATTCTTCACACTGCTCTTCTTATCTTGGAAGTAATTTTTACAATGTTTAGATCGATGTAATCTTCGACCTTCTACAGGTGTACTTTTTAAAACTTGAAAACTGTTTGTCAAACTCCAGATATCTTTTTGTCAAATTCCGAATTCTGCACGGAATTTAAAACGGAACGCTTTATTTAATACACAACGGAATGGTTTGGCAAACTCTCATTCCATCAACCATGGCTGAATAAAAATCCTGAGTAATTCGGAATTGTATATTGAGTGTCGCCCGCACTGAAAATTGAACTTTCAATATTCTTGCGCAAGGACTCATAGCATAGTGAATAAAGCACTTGGCAAAGTCTAGTTGTAGAGTTCGTTAGAAAGATTTCCAAGTTTGACAAGATACATCTGAAGAAGGTCAGAGGTTACATCGACTGAAACTATGTGAAAACGACACTCAAAATGAGAACAGTAGTCTGAATGATCTAAATAATATAAGCATTTATTTATATTACATTTAAATTTCTGCATGTGGGAATAGTTGGGAAACAGGAAGCAGGAAAAGGATTCCAAATGCAAGTGGTTCGAGGAAAGAAACAATTAGAGCACAGGAAGGAACGATAAAATTATCGCCCTAGAAAATATAACATGATTCCATTTCCGTCTGATGGAAACCGATTTTCTTTTTTGTTGTTGCAGACTATCTGCTTAGACGAAGAGGAAGTATCGAGTACTGCCCAAGTCCACCGGATTTGAGACCTCCCCTTGATATTTCTCTTTTTTTAGGGCGAGGGTGATGTGGGGGCATGTTAAACACATGATTCACACCATAAAACGAGCTACAATGAATAAGATGAAAGCAACCATTGAAAGAAGATGTTTTAATATAGTAATTGAACTGATTAGGAACGTTTTCGATTCAATCAGTGAGCGTTGTCAGCTGTTCATGGACCACAATGGCCAACAATTTGAACACTTTCGATAATTAGGTGGTTTCTTTTTTTTTTACATGGGTGTCACCACTTATCAAGGCCCAGAGGCCACTCGAGGATATGGGTTAATAGGTATACATTAGTCATTGTGATTTTAGCATAGTAAACAGTGGGAATTTTGTAACTTGGATTACTTAGGGGGACGATTCAATTAGAACTTGTTCACATTGGACTTTTTCTTTTTTTTCATAGGTATCAACACATTATCAAGGCCAAGAGACCACTCAAGGATAAGGGTTAAAGAGTGTACAGTAGAAATTGGACAATATAATAATCATTAGTAATGAAAATTTGTTAAATTTGATAACTTATATGGAACGGCTCATCAAGAACTTATTTACGTTAGACTTGAAAACAACCATATTGTAGTCAGCCGGAAAGCAGGAAAACGGAAGACAATTCCACAGGCCTGCAGTTCTAATAAAAAAGCTTTGTTCATGGAATCTACGTTTAGGTTTAGGCACAGATAAAGAGTGGGGGGAATTATTGATAGTGTTTACAGCTAGACGAGTGTTTCTTGTGAAAGTTTTGCGAGGGGGGAACCATAAATTGAAGCTCAGTCGAACACTTTCCATGAAAATAACGATACATCAGAGACAAACTCGCAACATCTCTTCTGTGAGATAGAGGTTGCAAGGAAGAGAAAAGGACATCTCCTTCGAGGCTACGAAGTCTATTTTGAACTCTATCAAGGCAGGACAAGTCCTTTCTAGCAGCTCCTGCCCAGATGTGGCAACAGTATTCCATCCTTGGACGTACCTGGTTCTTATATAGATAGAGAATTGCATCAGCAGTGAGATATCTACTGGATCGATAGAAAGATCCCACCATTTTTCCAGCGGCCTTGGCAACAAATTTGATGTACGTGTTCCATTTAAGATCAGGAGTAATGGTCAAGCCCAGAAGCTTGTCAATTTGTTCACAGTATTTTGATGTATAAAACTTTACTTTCTTATAATAAATGTTGGTTTTATGGTCATTTAAAGAGTGCATATATTTTATTGGGACGACCTGTATATTACAATCCGGGTTGCGTGTTGTTTGATCTGCTTCAACATCAAGACATGATCTGCCCCACCTCTATAACCCAACTTCATTCTCACAGAATGGAGAAGCAGCCCAGAGAAAGCCACGCCCAATTCCAAGTATGCCTTTACTCTTAAGAGAAATACTTCCTTGTAACCGTTGGGCAGTCACTATAGTGTTATAATTAATTAGTCGAATTAATAGCATATAAGTATTGGTTTTAAAGCAGTATACTATAGAGTACTATTATATAAACCCGATTGAAATTTTCTTGATTTTTATCCTGTGATTAAATACTTAACCAGAATTACTATATATATATATATATATATATATATATATATATATATATATATATATATATATATATATATATATATATATATATATATATATATCATTTTTAAAACAGTATCTACGTCCAAATAAATTATGGGCGACTTTCTAAGTAAATAAAATGAGCTTCAAGGCGAAGCCACTATTTAACCGTATTTATCGTTAAAAAAGCAACAACAAATCTCTCTCTTTCTCTCTCGCTCGCTCTCTGTCTGTCTGTCTGTCTCTCTCTCTCTCTCTCTCTCTCTCTCTCTCTCTATATATATATATATATATATATATATATATATATATATATATGTATATATATATATATATATATATATATATATATATATATATATAAGTGAACGTGTCTGTGTGTCTGTTTTTATGTCTGCGTACAATCTCCTACGCAATAACTCTGCCAATTTTCAGTCTACAGATTCGAAATTTGATATACAGGGTACTGAAGTTTGGAAAAATCTTTGTAATCCGTTTTCGGCCAGAAATTTGGCTTTTAAGGGGTCAAAGTCCAACGATTTGACCATTGAGAACTCTACGGAACTCCTCCGCCAATTTTGGGTCTAAACACTTGAAATTTTAGATATAGATTCCTTGGACATGAATCTAACTAAATAACTTAATTTGAACCCAAAACAATAAATGTTAAGGGGTTATAATAGGGGTCAAAGTTAAAACAATTGACCTTTTTTTATTCAACATACACCCCCAAACACCTAGGCAACGCCAAGCTTAAATGCTAATATATATATATATATATATATATATATATATATATATATATATATATATATATAGTCGTTTGGGTGATCGAGTTTCGATCCTGGCTTGAGTTAGTTGCCTGTCTAGCCGCACTGATGAGCTGTGAAATAGCGAAACAGTGCTGTATGTGGATTATATATATATATATATATATATATATATATATATATATATATATATATATATATATATATATGATGAAAATAATGGAAATAGTATTTCGACAACATAGAGAAATAAAAAGGAACAAACCGTATTATGTGGTTATCAAGGTTTCGTCTTTATTTCGAGGAAAGTCTCGAAATAAAGACGAAATGTTGATGAATACATAATACGGTTTGTTCCTTTTTATTTCTCTCTCTCTCCTCTCTCTCTCTCTCTCTCTATATATATATATATATATATACTAGCGGGGAGGAGGTGCGCCATGCTTTCCCCCGTCGTAGAATACGTATAAATATAATATTTTAATTTGTCCAGATTTCGTATATATTGTTAAAGAATCGTTATTTCAAAAGTAAATAAAAGTATTTAGGTGCCATCAGCTAGAATCGAAACCGAAAGCAAAACTGTAGCATTCAAAGCTGGTGACGTTACCACCATACCAACGTGACACCCATATGAATTTATTAAAAATAAACTAAGATGAATGTACAAAATGTATAACGATTTTTTTTCAATTTGACCCATTTTGACTACTTAGAAACTATTTTAACCGGCTAAAGACCCATAAAAGAACTTAGATAAAGTTTGAAAATATGGAGACAGACAGACAGACATAGTGAGTTTCATAAATTAGATATAAGAATGATAAAAAACATGTATGCATCAGTAAAGGGTCGAAACAATTGTACGCTTGTATCTACTATTATATAAAAGAAACTGTGTGTGTGAGAGTTCGTTCCCTACAGACTTCTTAACAGCTGGGCCGATTTTTCAAAATTTCACACAAATATACATTATGTGACTGGCAGTGTTCTTAGATGGGTTTTGTATCGGAATATCTTCGATCAGTATCGATAATCGATGATCGAAAATATCTGATGAAAGAGAGAACACGTGATATTGATATTATAAGTGCATTTGAGAAGTTTTATTATCGCACAAGCAGAAAGGCTCGACATAAAAAATAATAGGCTCTTTGATATGACATGGTATGCGTTCAAAATGAATGTTTTTGTCTGGAGAACAATTGAGCCATGATATTTGATATTCGCATTTTAAACTCGAATGTAATTTGGACTAAATAACTGCGGAGAAGACTGGAAATGGGTGATTTCTCGATGACAATAACAAAATATGGAAAGGTGAAACATTCGTTAATCCTCATTCATTCCCGGTAAACGTCGTGTCTCCCTGCCAGTAGTAAATAAAACCGGAACATTTTTTTTTTTAGATAAGTGTAGCGGCCGAAACTTGCTACAACCACAGGAAGGAGCTAATCCCCACGGCTCGAGATTTGAAATCCATTTTCTCCCTGGCTTTTCCAATCACAAGCCAGCTCTCAATCACATGAATGAGTAAAAGACGAAATCACAAACCTTCTTCCTCTTTCCTCCTGGCCCTACCGGGCAGCATACTTGCCTGGGCCTTTGGTGAGTAAAATTAGCTAACATTGCGACCTTCTAACTCCCATTTGTTTCCACGTGCTGCAGAACAGCTCTTGTCGATACACTGAAACACACACACACACACACACACACACACACACACACACACACACACATACACACTACAAGATGTAAACACATTGAAGAATTTGCTCTTTCTTTCTCCTTTAACACGCCTCCTTCGTCCCGACGACTGCTGGCTACAAGCACGTGTGGACCGAGCTGTTCTCTCCTCAACAAACCGGCAATATATTAATTCTATCTTGACGCAAGAACACTTCCACCTACTAACATGTTTCTCTCGTGTACACACTACTAACGAGGATGACAAATAAAGTTGTTTATTAATATAAAATGAAACTCCGTTTTTTTGTCTCTTATTTTTTTTTTACACGGTGCTCACCACTTATCAAGGCCCGGAAGCCACTCAGGGATAAGGGTTATTGCAAGTACATTACGTTAGCGTGGAGATTAAATGAAGTGTTTACTTAAGCGGGCGGTTCATTAGGAATTTATTAATGTTGGACTTAAATACATCCAAGTTGTAGTCAGGTGGGAAGCAGGGAGACGGAACAGAGTTCCACAGGCGTGCAGTTCTAAGGAAGAAGCTTTGTTTATGGAATCTACGTTTTGATTAAGGCACAGATAAAGAGTGGGGGAAATTGTTCACAGTGGATTCAGCTAGACGGGTGTTTTTTGTGAAAGATTGGCGAGGGGGGAACCAAAGATTGGAGTTCAGACGAGCACCTGCCATGGAAATAACGATAAAACAAGGATAGTCTCGCAACGTCTCTTCTGTGTGAGGTTATTCCATATGAGCATAAAAATAAATGTATGTTCCTAGTGAAACGGTTTATTATTTATAAATTACATATATTATATTCGAGAGGTTGTTTGTCTAGCCGCACTGATGAGCTGTGATACAGTGAAACAGTACTGTATGTAAATGAATATAATGCTCCCTATCTTATTGGGAAATGAAATGCAAACTTCCATTAGCATATGAAGCGATGCTCTTTGTGTAAACAAATTGGGCTTAAGCATTTGCACAATGTCAAAGCATTGTTAATTCACTACCCGCATAACAGCAACCGAACCGTACAATGGTTAGAAGCTCCGGCTGTCGTTTGGACGGTCGATTTTTGATTCTGGCCTGAGGTAACTGCTTGTTTAGCTGCACTGATGAGCTACGAAACAAAACTGCATGTATGTTTACATAGGCATCACCACTTATCAAGGCCAAGAGGCCACTAAAGGACAAGGGTTAATGAGTGTACAGTAGTCAATTGAACTATATAGTAATCGCTAGTAATGGAAATTCGGTAAAATTGTTAAGTTAAGTGGAACGGCTCATCAAGAACTTGTTGACGTTGGACTTGAAGACGACTATATTGTAGTCAGCTTAAAAACATGCAAACGAAAGACAGTTCCACAGGCGTGCAGTTTTAAGAAAGAAACTTTGTTCATGGAATCTGCGTCTAGGTTTAGGTTTAGGCACAGATAAGAGTGGGGGGAGTTATTGACAGTGATTTCAGCTAGACAAATGTTTTTCGTGAAAGTTTGGCGAGGGGGGGACCATAGATTGGAGCTCAGACAAGCACTTGCCATGAAAATAACGATATAACAGAGACAAACTCACAATATCTCTTCTGTGAGAAAGAGGTTGCAGGGAAGAGAAAAGGGTATCCTCTACTAGGCTACGAAGTCTATTCTGACATCTATCAAGGCAGGACAAGTCCTTTCTAGCAGCTCCTGCCAAGATATATATATATATATATATATATATATATATATGTTTGTGTGTGTGCGTGTGTTTGACATATATGTGTGTGTATGTGTGTACGTGCGTGCCTGTACAACACGAATTATTTTTGTGCTATATTTGTTTAAATCTCTTTAGTTTCTATGCGTATGTATCGATACTCCCCCCCCCCATGAGAAACAATTCATCTGTCATGTCACGAGTTAATTAGTGATTCTAGTGTAATTTAGTCATCGATGACTTTAAATAATTTTAGCTTCATGGATTTAGTTGGTGTTTTTTTTTTTTATATATACAAAAAAAATATACAAAAAATATATATAAAATAGAAATCGTTATTCGGTAGCAAATAATTGACAAAAGAGTCGGGATCAGTGTTAATTAAGGATGCAAATGGAAAGAAACAAATGAATCGATACGCAAGATCGATCGAGATTAGATCAAAGTCACGAAGCGAGAATCAATTAAGTGAAAACTTTGACGTATGTAAAATCAAAAGGATTATTTTTTTATTTTTATTATATTTTTTTTTTCTTAATTTGTTCTGATTTTGATTGGAGATGGAAATGATTTCATAATTCCGAGAAATTAAAAAAAAAAGGAAAATTTTCTAGTCTGTATTATTTATAGATAAATCGTCTGCAAGTAACTTTTCTGTGCGTCCAAAAGTTGAGCGTCCGCTGAAACCAAACGTCGTCAACTTTAGACGTCAATGTTTAGAAGTGTCAGAAATTTCGTGAAAACTATTGAATAATTCCACCCGCTATCTTTCGAAGCTTATAACTCCTCGAAAAATGTAATTCAAGCTCTAATTTTTTTTTCAATTAAAGGAGCAAGGACCAAGGTTTCATTAAAAAAACACAAAATAACAAACAACGTGGGTTTTTTTTAAAATAATGTTCTTCGGACATTACAGGTAAATTTCTAAAAAACACTACTTTTTTTTGTTTCAAATTTGAATATATATTTATGATCTTTTATCTTCAAATTAATTAATAGCAATGGCCAAGAACACATTACCTGAAAGTACTTCTTTTAAGCTCCTCGGCCTAACGTTTACAGGGAATATGAACTGGAATAGATACATTGAGAGCATTGCCAAGGCTGCTGCAAGGAAGGTTGGCTCCCTCTACCGTGCTAGAAAACTACTTACGCCTGACAGTATCCTATACCTTTATAAGGCAACCATTCGCCCATGTATGGAGTACTGTTGTCACATCTGGGCTGGTGCATCTGCTTCTTGTCTCTCGCTCCTGGACAGGGTTCAAAAGAGAGTCGCCAACCTGATAGGTCCTGAACTGTCATCTAGGCTTCAGCCTCTGTCCCATCGACGAGATGTTGCATCCCTCTGCCTGTTCTACAAATACTTCAATGGTGAATGCTCTGACGAATTGCAAACACTTGTACCTCCTCGACGTAAATACCCCCGACAAACCCGACAAGCTACTAAGTCTCATCCCTTTACAGTAGAGATCCCTAGGTGCAAGAAAGCCTTTTACTCCAATAGTTTCTTCCCCCAGAACTGCGGGTCTTTGGAACTCCCTTCCGGGATTCTGCTTTCCCAACTGCAATGATATGCAGAAGTTCAAGTGTAATGTTAACAAACATCTTTCTACTCATCTCCCTTCATAATGACCCCGCTAATTAAGTCCCTGATAGTAGCCCCCTGCTTCAAAGTGGCACTGTGCCTTGTTTGGGGTGAAAATTGAATAAAAAAAAAAAATTTACTTTTTAATAGACATTTGAAAATGGGGGGCGTGAATTAAAAAAAAAACGTTTGTCTAAAATATTATATTCGGTTCATTGGAAAGAGCATAAAATTTCACATTAACCCTGAAAATATCTTAAAAATAGAATCAATAGAAGAAGTTTGATAGATTTTTAAATTTTAAAAATTGAAAAATATTGAACTCATAACATTCAATTATTTCATTACTATTTTAAAAAAAATATTTCTATTACTTTTTATACAACTTTAATAGTTTATTTTGGAAGTATAATCCATAAAGAAAATAAACAACCCACCTTTAAAAGAGAAATTACGAGTTTTTTTTTAATATTTTATTTGCAGTTTCGTGTTAGGGGTGTCAAAAATTCCTACAAAAATTCTGATACACCTAGTCAATGTTTACACATTGACGTCTAAAGTCGAAATGTGTCGACTCGTTTATACGCATACCATCCGCGCATACATTATTACAGGGTTTAACAACCAAAGTTCAGAACACCGTGGAGCCCCTGATTTAGGCAAAGGTTTTTCACGGACCACTAACAAGATAATTTCTGAAATAAGAAAAAACATTAATTTAAAACTTTACTATATACTTGTCTATTTGTTGTTCCTGTTCGTGATTTTACTATATTTTCGTGTTTAAAGTCATTTTTTGTTTTTAATTAATAAAAAAAATTATTGCATTTCTTATTAATTTATTTTTTTATTTACTTTTTGTTTAACCACCCTGCAGCTCTTTACACCTGGATTTATATATCATGTCTCTTTCCAGTAATAAAGATAAAAAAATTAAATGTCTGCAGCAATTTAATTTTTTTTATATAAAGCATTTGTTCCACTTTAAGAACAGGCTTCTGGGGTCTCCCAGCCTCACTCACGGGAAACACTGCATTATCCTAAATAAAAACAAATAATTCTATTTTAACTCAACCAGAGAACTTTCTGAAGTTATTCGAAAGGGTCTTTATGTGAGCCACCTAAATCCTTTAAAAGACAGGTTTCTCTTCAATAAATCAGTGGAACCCAGTTGACCCGAATCTACAGATCAGTGTCGCTGGGCGTGTCTCCATTGTACGCTAATCTCTGCAAAATCTCTCCACCCACACACATACAAACATTAGCGAACACACACACATACACACACACAACTCATTGATCTATTATCGTCTCCAAATCTGTATAAAATTTATTCATTGAAATATTTCTCAATTTTTATCACCGAACTTCTTTTCTGATACGAAATCAAATAAATATTGACTCGTACAAAACAATTGTCAATGATATATATTATTTAATTGGAATTCATTATTGAGATGAGTATTATTTATTAACTTATTTATTGCGGACTATTATCTTCATCTTTTTCTGAAGTTGTTTTTTCACGGCGTTTCGGCCCACTATTCCTCTGAAATAACAACTTTTAAAAAATGAGGAAAATAACCCGCAATAAATTAAAAAGAGATTTTTTTTAATTACATTTTCACCCCAAACAAGGCAAATTGCAACTTTAGGGGGCTACTATCAGGGGCAAAAACTACTGGGGTACTATGTAGAGATTTGGGCAGCAAGATCTCAGTTCACGTTACACTTGAACTTCTGCACGTCGGTACTGTTGGGGAAGCAGGGACCTGGAATGGAATTCCAAAGTCTAGCGGTTCTGGGGAAGAAACTATTGGAGTAGAAAGATCTTTTACATCTAGGGATCTCTACAGTGTGGGGGTGCGATTTAGCAGCCTGTCGGGTTTGTCGAGGGTGCTCACGTCGTGGGGGCACAAGTGATTGCAGTTCGTCAGAGCATTCACCACTAAAATACTTGTAGAAAAGGCAGAGAGATGCAACATTTCATCGATGGGACAGAGGCTGAAGCTTAGATGCCAGTTCAGGGCCTATCAGGTTTGCGACTCTCTTTTGAACCTTGTCAAGGAGCGAGAGACTAGTAGCAGATGCACCAGCCCAAATGTTACAGCAATACTCCATACATGGGCGAATGGTGGCCTTATAGAGGTACAGGATACTTTCGGGTGTTAATAGTTGTCTAGCACGGTAGAGAGAGCCCACCTTTCTTGCAGCGGCCCTGGCAATTCATTCAATGTAATTGTTTCCTGTGAACGTTAGGCCAAGGAGTTAATAAATAAGTTAATAAATAATACTCATCTCAATACTGAATTCACATTAAAATAATATATATACCATTCGGTACGGACACTATTATGGAAGATTAGATAATAAACATTGATTTATAAGACCCAAAAATTCAACCTTGATCGCCCTTCGGGTCCCGTGGCGCAGTGGATAGAGTCGTTGAATCTCTACGGCGAGAATTTTCTTAAGATAGCGGTTTCAATCCTAGCCAAAGCCAGCTAGAGGCTTACTAGGCCATAAAACTTGGTGAGACGAGAACAACTATGGAAGACAGTAATTGCTGAGAATGCAGTTAGGAGATTCAGAGTTTCTATCCCGTCGCGGTTACCACCTGACGAAGGCCAGAGGAATAGTTGGTCGAAACGTTGTGAAACAACAACTAACAAAAAAAAGGTCAGGATAATAGTCTGCACTAAATAAAAATTAATAAACTTTCACTGAATTTAAGTTTAGAAAAATGAGCGGGATTGTTTTGATTACGATTTTTCTACTCCCCCCCCCCGTAACATACAGCTGTTAATTAATCGATTCAAACTACTTCAGTGTCTCGGCTAATGAATTCCCCTTGTTTTGACAAGACTTCTAAAATATTCACGAATATTCTACGTTTTTCCTATTGTTATAAACTTCCATTTTAAACATATATAAATTATATCTTTAGTGAATATATGCCTTCTTAACTCATTATTTTGTTTTGTTTACCGTATAACATGCCTGTCGTATTCTCACGATTAATTATAAAGCCTGCAAACCCTTTTCACTGAAAATATTTCTTCGGAACTGGCTTATCCTAAAAGATATCGCCTACTACAAAACGCCTACAAGTAAAGCACTAAAACTGGTAAGGACACCCCTAAACAACAATGGGCAAAATAATAAATTGTTCTTAGTGGATCGTTTACAGTGGATCGTTTACAGTAGATCTCTGCACTAAATAAAAAAAAAACAAGGAATTACTTGTCACCGTTTGGAAAGAGGTCGTGTACCAGAATTGTGATTATATTAACGATGGCTAAGTGGTTAACGGCACAGCTTGACACCCTCAGTGTGACAAGTTCAAATCCAGTTTATTCCGAAGCATCACTTTCATTTAGTATGTTGGCAATATTCACGTGGTCCCTCCTGTAAGTAGTCGATGTTTTTCTAAAAGAATTCTGACTAGAAACAAAATTTTTATGGACGTTCAAAAATTTGGTGTCATTTGAACCAAATGCCCTCAACTATGGCCAAATTAACAATTTGTTTCGCAGTGCTCAATCGCAACCATCATCAGCATAAGACAAAGCCAAAGTCTTTGCCAAGAACTTTGCAGCTAATTTTACCATATGCGACCAAGGCCATCACCCCCCCCTCGTAGATTCCATGAACAAAGCTTCTTTCTTAGAACTGCACGCCTGTGGAATTGTCTTCCGTTTTCCTGCTTTCCAACTGACTACAATATGGTTGTCTTCAAGTCTAACGTAAACAAGTTCTTGATGAGCCGTTCCACTTGTTAACAAATTTACGGAATTTCCATTACTAACGATTACTATATTGTCCAATTTCTACTGTACACTCTTTAACCCTTATCCTCGAGTGGGCTCTTGGCCTTGATAAGTGATGATCCCTATGTAAAAAAAAAAATTCCTCCGGTATCAGTAAGCACGCTATGCGACATGCAAATATTTGTGCGTGATGATGCCAAGCTGATCAAAAACCTTGATTCCAGTAAAGCAACTGGCTCTGACGGTATTCCAATTATAGTGTTGAAAAATCTTCGACCAGAACTTACTCCTATACTTAGAAAACTGTTTAAGCGTTGTATTAAGGAGAATTACTTCCAAACACCCTGGGAAACCTTATCAGTATGCTCTATATTTTAGAATTCAGGTGATTGGTCATCTCACTCTCAATACAGACCAATAAGTCTCCTGTGCGTCATGAGTAAGTTGCTGGAATCTGGAATCTTTACATCATCAACGCTCTGATCCCATCTGGCATCAATTGAAATGAGTTGGTCTCGTCCTGGGGAGGCTCCATGCTTTGACAAGCTTCTGGGCTTGACCTTTACTCCTGATATCAAATGGAACACGTACATCATATCTGTTGCCAAGGTCGCTGTAAAAATGGTGGAATCCGTCTAACGCTCCAGTAAATAGCTGATGCTATTCTCCGCCTATATAAGTACCAGGTATTCCAAAGACGGAGTACTGTTGCCATATTTGGGCGGGAGCTGCTAGAAGCAGCTTATTCTGCATTGACAGAGTTCAGTACGTAAGTTTTCTTTTCCCTGCAACCTCTTTACCACAGAAGAGACGTTGCGAGCCTGTCTCTACTTTATCCTAACTTTCATGGAAAGTGCTCATCTGAGCTGCAATCTATGGTTCTCCCCTTGCCAAACTTTTGCGAAAAACACTCGTCTATCTGAAACCACTGTCAATAATTTCCTCCACTCTTTATCTGTGTCTAAACCTAAATGTAGATTCCATGAACAAAGCTTCTTTCTTAGAACTGCACGCCTGTGGAACTATCTTCCGTTTGCCTGCTTTCCAGCTAACTACAATTTAGTCATTTTCAAGTCTAATGTAAACAAGTTCTTAAGTAATCCAACTTACAAAATTTCCACTACTGACGATTACTACGATATTGTATCATTGACTACTGTATACTCATTTACCCTTACCTTCGAGTGGCCTCCAGGCCTTGATATTTGGTTACTCATATGTTATAAAAAAAACGAGAATCGTTTACAATATTATTTCTGCATTAAAAAACATAAAGAATAACTTATCGCCATCTAGAAATAGGCCATATAGAAGAACTGTGGGGAGATGGCGATTAAATGAATCGATTATTCGCATTTCTATAGCCACTTAAAAATGCACAGACCTCTAATTATGATTATACTAGCTGTACCCTGGCACGCGTTGCTGTGGCTCGATTTGGTGTAATGGAAGAATCTCCATCACCGCGGTTTTAGCCCTCTGAAATCTACCCAAAAAATATTTTGTTATATACGAACGTGAGACGGACGTTTCCACCCCCCCCCCCAAAAAAAAACAAGACGAAGAAAAAGGAAGAACAATGGGGGAAAATGGGTTCGTAGTGTCGCCGCTAAGGTAAATCCTCCAAAAAAAGAAATAAACGATGAAAATAGAGAGAAAGGCATCGAACAAAGCAAACTGTAACGCAAATGATTTATGATATGTTTATAAAAAAATATAAAGAAAAAAGAGATTGGAAAGACATCGAACAAAGAGCAAAGAAACGAAAGAAAAAGGAAAGAATCCTTGTATTTTTTTTTTTTTTTGGTGAAAAAAAAGTCCGGCTGTTTTCCAAAGAAAGAAACGATGTTAAACTTGCCGAAGGAAGAGGAAAAACGGAAAGAGAGAAGAAATAAATAAACGAAATGGAAAGATCGTGAAAACAGAAACAGAGGAAAGGTATATTAAAAAAAATAATTAAAGAAATAAAAAGAAAAAGAAACGATGTTAAACCTGCCGAAAGAAGGGGAATCACGGAAAGAGAGAAGAAATAAAATTGTAGAAATGGAAAGATCGGGAAAACGAAAAACAGAGGAAAGATACACGACCCCCCCCCCAAAAAAAATACAATCCAAAGAAACGATGTTATAATTGCCGAAGGGCACGAAATAAAATGGAAGTGAAGTAATATATTTTTTATTTTAATGAAATAAAATGTAAAGTTTTTTTTTTTTTATCAACGTAGAAGTAAGCGTGGTGCGTCTCACCTAAATTGCAGTCCAGTTTTTATGAAAACCTAACCCGATGTTCGTCTGTAATTGTCTTCTGTGAACGGTCACAGACGGTGTAAATGGGTGGCGGTAGAAGTACGAATTTATTAGAGAGAGAAGACTTTACTACTTCCATTGATCGTAACCGGTTTTGGCAGTGGACTCTGATCAGATAAAATATAGGAAGCTCCGATCAACGAGGTAGTGGATAGGTAATCTGCCTATAACACACCTCAGATATCGTGATGCAGTTTGTGCATAGTACATCTGCATAAAATGTATAGATTTTAATCATATTAAGGTCAAACTTGGAGGGAAAAAATGAGTTCATTTTATTTATATAGAGATTAACAATCGGAAAATGAAGGTAGCAAGGTGGTTAACCGGTGTACGGCATGATCACGTTGACGCCCATTATCGTTCGACCACCGGTTCTTGTTAGATCAACAAATTTAAGCAAAATCAGCCTGGCCAGACCCAAATTGTGGATAAGCTGCGATACTAAAATATTCATACGCATTGTATGCATTGTATACATTATATGCATTGTATGCATTGTATGTATTGTATGTATTGTATGCATTGTATGTATTGTATGCATTGTATGTATTGTATGCATTGTATGTATTATATGCATTGTATGCATTTTATGCGTTGTATGCATTGTATGTATTGTATACATTATATGCATTGTATGAAGTTTATTTATTGTAGATATTGTATACATTGCATGCATTGTATGTATTGTATGTATTATATGCATTGTATGTATTTTCTGTATTATATGCATTGTATGTATTTTATGCATTGTATGCATTGTATACATTGTATGTATTTTATGTATAGTATGTATTGTATGTATTGTATACATTGTATGTATTGTATGCATTGTATGTATTGTATGTATTAGATTATTGTATGTTTTGTATGTATTACATGCATTGTATGTATTGTATGTATTAGATGCATTGTATGTATTTTATGTATTATATGCATTGTATGCATTGTATGTATTGTATGTATTGTATGTATTGTATACATTGTATGTATTTATGCATTGTATGTATTGTATGTATTGTATACATTGTATGTATTTTATGTATTGTATGTATTGTATACATTGTATGTATTTTATGTATTGTAGTATTGTATGCGTTGTATGCATTGTATGTATTGTATGTATTAGATGCATTGTATGTATTTTATGTATTATATGCATTGTATGTATTGTATGCATTGTATGTATTTTATATATTGTATGCATTGTATGCATTGTATGTATTGTATGTATTGTATACATTGTATGTATTTTATGTATTGTATTATTGTATGTATTGTATACGTTGTATGTATTGTATGCATTGTATGTATTGTATGTATTGTATACATTGTATACATTGTATGCATTACATGCATTGTATGTATTGTATGTATTGGATGTATTGTATGTATTGGATGTATTGTATACATCGTATGTATTTTATGTATTGTATGTATTGTATGTATTTTATGTATTATATGCATTGTATGCATTGTATGCATTGTATGTATTGTATGCATGGTATATATTTTATGTATTATATGCATTGTATGTATTGTATGCATTGTATGTATTATATGTACTGTATGTATTGTATTATTGTATGCATTGTATGTATTGTATACATTGTATGTATTGTATACATTGTATGTATTTTATGTATTGTATGCACTGTATGTATTGTATGTATTGTATGCATTGTATATATTGTATGCATTGTATGTATTGTATGCATTGTATGTATTATATGCATTGTATGCATTGTATGCGTTGTATGCATGGTATGTATTTTATGTATTATATGCATTGTATGTATTGTATGCATTGTATGCATTGAATGTATTGTGTGTACTGTATGTATTGTATGCATTGTATGTATTGTATATATTATATGCATTGTACGTATTGTATGCATTGTATGTATTGTATGCATTATATGCATTGTATGCATTGTATGTATTGTATGTATTGTATACATTGTATGTATTATATGCATTGTATGTATTTTATGTATTATATGTATTGTATGCATTGTATGTATTGCATGCATTGTATGTATTTTATATATCATATGCATTGTATGTATTGTATGCATTGTATGCATTGTATGTATTGTAGGTATTGTATAGATTGCATGCATTGTATTATTGTATGCATTGTATTATTGTATGTATTGTATGTATTATATGTATTGTATGCATTGTATCTATTGTATGCATTGTATGTATTGTATGCATTGTATGTATTATATGCATTGTATGCATTGTATGCGTTGTATGCATTGTATGTATTGTATATATTATATGCATTGTATGCATTGTATGAAGTTTATTTATTGTAGGTATTGTATACATTGCATGCATTGTATGTATTGTATGCATTGTATGTATTATATGCATTGTATGTATTGTATATTGTATACATTGTATGTATTTTATGTATTGTATGCATTGTATATATTGTAGGTATTGGAGGCATTTTATGTATTGTATCTATTGTATGTAGTGTATACATTGTATGTATTGTATGCATTGTATGTATTGTATTATTGTATGCATTGTATGTATTGTATGTATTGTATCCATTGTATGTATTGTATACATTGTATGTATTTTATGTATTGTATGCATTGTATGTATTGTATGTATTGTATTTAATGTATGTATTGTATGTATTGTATGCATTGTATGTATTGTATGTATTTTATGTATTGTATACATTGTATGTATTGTATGCATTGTATGTATTGTATGTATTGCATGCATTGTATTAATGTATGTATTGTATTATTGTATATATTGTATTATTTCATGCATTGTATTATTGTATGCATTGTATGTATTGCATGTATTGTATGCAATGTATGTATTGTATGCATTATATGCATTGTATGCATTGTATTATTGTATGTCTTATATGCATTGTATGCATTGTATGTACTGTATGCATTGTATGTACTGTATGCACTGTATGTATTGTATGCATTATAGCAGGAAGATTCGGGAAGCCTCAGCAGACAGACCTGACGTTCATTTTGACCGCAACCGCTGTGGCCAAACCTGCTTGTTCCGCATCAAGCTCATCAGCCACAAGCATGTCTGCTGTCAACATGGACAACCCCCTCTATACAATTGCGAAGTACAGCCCATATGAATTCATTATCCACGCAGTAGCAGCCACATAGCGTAATGGTGAGAAGACTTCACTGTCACTTGGGCAGTCGGGTTTCGATCCTGGCTTGAGGCAGTTGCTTGTCCAGCAGCACTGATGAGCTGTGAAACAGCAAAACAGTACTGTATGTGAATAACTATATATATATATATATATATATATATATATATATATATAAGGAAAATTTAGACGATATATCATAAAATCAAGTGTTGCCTAAACAATATATATAAAAAAGAGGAAAAAATTAAACACAAGCAGAAATCAGCATACACGAAAGTTTACCGGGTTCGTTCGGATCAATGACTGTTTTTTTAATTTAATGGATGACGGCAAAAGATAGGAAATATTTATTTGCTCTTTTTTTTGTCTTCTTATGTACAAGCATGAGTGTCCGGCGTTGCCCGGGTGTTCGGAGGTTTATGCTGAGCAAAAAATAAAACAACAAAAAACGGTCAATTCTAAAAAATTAGGACCCTATTATGACCCCTTAACATTTATTGTTTTGAGCTCAAATCAAGTTATTAAGGTAGATCGATGTCCAAAAAACCTACATCTAAAAGTTCAAGTGTTTAGACTAAAATTTGTCGGAGGAGTTTGGTAGAGTTCTCAAAGGTCAAATCGTCGAACTTTGACCCATTAACAGCCAAATTTCTGGCCGAAACCCGTAGACTTAAATAGACGACAATCTGTAGACTTAAAATTGATAGAGTTATTGCGTAGGGAAATGTATACACACACACAGACGGACACACAGAAACACAGACACACAGACACGTTCATTTTTATATATATACTAGCATTTCAGCCCGGTGTTGCCCGGGTGTTTGGATGTGTATGTTGAGCAAAAAAAAAATGTTGTAGTAGGAAGGCAGTCTCGAACCCATACCGCAAAGGAAGAAAAGAACGGGGTAAAACCTTACGTTTATGCTGTTACGACCACCGCCAAACCGGAAGCGACATTTTTAAAAATCAAGGCTAGACAATCTAAAGGAGAGGATAACTTTCAAAAATATCGGCGAAAAAAGTGCCCCCCCCTGTAGAAAAGTGCCTAGTTGAAGGAGAGATATTAATGTTTTTAGCCAATTTTTCGATATTTGCCGTCTGAAAGGTCGAACTTTAAAACGATACTAATCTTGGTTGGTTGGTTGGTTGGTTGGTTGTTTTTGTTTTACGGCATATCAACCCTTTTCGGGTTATTAAATGATGAATCCAAAGATTTTGAAGAACATTTTTTAATAGAATATATTTGCTGTTTTCACCTCGGTTTCTATTTAACCCATAGTTGAGACCCTAACAGGTACTACCACTCCGAGTCAGAGTGGACCTGGGAGCAATGGTAATTAAAGGGTGGCTCCACACTCTCCAAAGCCCATAAGCTGGGGCCTCACCACTGGATATAGTTTAAGGTCATATCCAGGACCCCCATTGAGGGACTTTTTACCCTCTGCAGGGGGAGCAGTCGGTGTATTCTAATGCCCCACCGACAGGGGCCACTAATCTTGGTAAAATCCGTCGCCTCTATTGAAAGTTTAAGGCAGGCATGCAAACAGACATACATACATACATTTATATATTGGTAACCAAAAATTTTCGACTCAAACTGATGAAAAAGCTTGCACTATCTATGAATACCGTTTATGTAAAATTTCAAATGTTTAGACCAGAAATTGTCTGAGTAATTTGGAAGAGACCGCAGAGGTCAATTTTTTAAAACTTTGACCCCTATTATGACGTCTTACAATTTATGGTTTTGGGCTCAAATCAAGTTATTAAGGTAGATCCATGTCCAAGGAACCTATATCTAAAATTTCAAGTGCGTAGACCTAAAATTGTCGGAGGAGTTTGATAGAGTTCTCAAAGATCAAATCGTTGAACTTTGACCCCTTAATCGCCAAATTTCTGACCCAAAACTGATCACATCGATTTTCCCAAATCTCAGTACCCTGTATATCAAATTTCAAGTCTGTAGACTAAAAATTGACAGAGTTATTGCGTAGTGAATGTACACAGACACACACACACGCACAAACACACACACACGTTCACTTTTATATATATATATATATATATACTAGCATTTCAGCCCGCCATTGCCCGGGTGTTTGGATGTGTATGTTGACCAAGAAAAAAGTGATAGTAGGAAGGCAGGCTCGAACCAGTACCGCGAAGGAGGAAAAGAACGTGAAAGAAAACTGACGTCTTTGCTGTTACGACCATCGCCCAACCGGAAGTGACTTAGGTTTAAATTAAGACTAGACAATCTAAAGGAGATGATGACTTTCAAAAATATCGGTGAAAATGCGCTCCCCCCCCCCCCCGTTGAAAAGTGTCCAGTTGAAGGTGAAGGTATAATGTTTTTAGCCAATTGTTCGATATTTGTCGTCTGAAAGGTCGAACTTCAAAACGATACTGATCTTGGTAAAATCCGTCGCCTCTGTCGAAAGTTTTGGCAGACATTCAAACAGACATACATACATACATTTATATATTACTAACTAAAATTCTTCGACCCAAACCGATTAAAAAGCTTGCCCTATCTCTGAATACCCTTTATGTCAAATTTCAAATGTTTAGATCAGAAATTGTCTGAGTAATTTGGTAGAAACCGCAGAGGTAAATTTTTTTTAACCATGACCCCTATTATGCCCCCATAACATTTATTGTTTTGGGCTCAAATCAAGTTATTAAGTTAGATCCCTGTCCAAAGAATCTATATCTAAAATTTCAAGTGTTTCGACCCTAAATTGTCGGGGGAGTTTTGTAGAGTTCTCAAAGGTTAAATTGTTGACTCCTTAACAGCCAAAATTCTGGCCAAAAACCGATCACAAAGATTTTCCCAAATCTCAGTACCTTGTATATCAAATTTCTAGTCTGTAGACTTAAAATTGAGAGAGTTATTGCGTAGGGAAATGTACACACACAGACAGACAATTTCACTTATATATATATATATATATATATATATATATATATATATATATATAAGTGAACGTCTCTGTGTGTATGTCTGTCTGTATGTGTACATTTCCCTACGCTATAACTCTGTCAATTTTTAGTCTGCAGACATATAAAAGCAACAATAGGTTCTTTGATATGGCAAAGGCGCGTTCGAAATAATTGTTTCTGTTTAAAGCATAGTTTCACCATGCTACTTGACTTTAGCATGTTAAACATTAATTCAAGCCATCATAAAGAAAAATAATTTTATAAAATCAACAGCAGCTTCTCTACAGTGCAATGTAGACTACAATGTATTGTAGACTAAATCACCGCAGAAAGGCATGTGTAGCTTTCCGCCCCCCCTCACTCCGATGTACCACGATGGGTCCCCCTCTAAAGCAGGCAATCAATCGATCTGATTTAAAAATAGGCGATTTCACCGATTTAGATGAGAATAAAATATGTGATTGTAACGAATCATCATTCAATCCAAAGCAGCGTCGGGTCTCCTTGCTAGTATATATATATATATATGACAGGTCAGGAGAAACGAATGTTTTTAGAACGCTCTTTGCTCTCCTTGAGTAGGAGATAGGGAGTGAGGAAGGTTATCTTTAAACCTGCTTAAGAAGCCGTTTAGTTATTTTGTTTTCCTTTAAAAACATCCGTTTTCCGTGAGTGACTTTGTATGTACATATATATATATATATATATATATATATATATATATATATATTACTACCTTGCGTATTGAGCATTGTCAAAGTAAATACTGAAAATAGATTTTTTTAAATTTTATATAGACACATGAAATAATAATTATAATGATAGCACGCACACGTATATATATATATATATATATATATATATATATATATATATATATATATATATATAGATAGATAGAGAGAGAGAGAGAGAGAGGGAGAGAGAGGGAATAAAAAGGGAGAGAAAAAAAGAAAAATAGCGAATAAGGAAAAGAGAAATGATATGACTTTGTTATTTAGTTCATATTAAATTGTTTAAATCAGGAAATTACCCCAATTCTACTGTAGAAGCAATCTCCGATCTTGGCAGAAACATTTTGGAGCTCGACATGATACACTTGAAGAAGGTCGGAGGGTACATCGACCGAAACGTCGTGACAAATGGCATTCAAGATGAGAAAAGGTGTCCGATGAATCCAACTAATATGAATACGAGTTTAATTTTTTTGCAAATTCTTTGTCAGGCGAGTAAATCACGCGACACAAGTACTTCATACTCTTATAGTAAAGAAAGAGAGTATTTTGAAGAAGAAGAAGAAGAAAAGAAGAAGAAGAAGAAGAAGAAGAAGAAGGGGATAAGGAGAGGGGTGAGGTGTCTATTTATGAATATTAATTAGAACCACATCAAGCGATCTCACCGTTTCACAATGCTTTCTTCTGCCAGTACATCGGCCAATTCTTGGCATTGGTCAATCGAAAGAGTGACCATCATAATAATCGCTATCCATCAATAAAGCAAGCTGACCGTTCTGCAAGTGGCCAGACCAATTAAAGCACCGGCTAAAAGGGATTATCGCTGATGAAGTGACGTTAGTATAAGCCGACACTTGGGCAAGAAGTGTATCGGATGGGTGACGGATCTTCGATGACGCTTTTCGCTTTGCTAGTGCCGAGGGCAGAGAAGGGTTGGACTAATTATGGTAAGTAAGTAGCAGAAAGACGATGGTGGCATGCTAGTAGCGATGGGGGAAGGCAGGCGAGGATCAGGCAGAGGGCGATGCTGTAGAATGCGGGAACCAACAACTTTGCAATTTGTGACGCCTAATATTCTGTTTGACGAATGACATCCCGGATTCCATGTCACTCGCTCGATCCTCTTTCGCCAACTACAACCGTGGTGGATTTTATGGTGAAGCAAGTGATACGAAAGAGAATTACATATGGTATTAACCTGTGCTCACCGCAGGAAGGTGTTATTCTTCATGGTACGTGCTCACATGAGCTTCAATCTCGAAAAAAAAAACTACCTGTATAAGAGCCAAACATTTTATAAGATAGAGTACTGTTGCGATATCTGAATTTAAAACAAAGTATTATATATATATATAATATATATATATACATATATATATATATATATATATATATATATATATATAGAGAGAGAGAGAGAGAGAGAGAGAGAGAGAGAGAGAGAATAAAAAGGAACAAACCGTATTATGTGTTCATCAATGTTTCGTCTTTATTTCGAGACTTCCTCTGGATGAATGAGATTAAGAAACAAAAAATACCAGTAAAAAATATTTGAAAATGTTTCATGTGCACAGTGTGACGCAGTTCTATTTCAGAGAAACGGAGAAAAGACGTTGGAAATTCAAAAAGGAGGGGTAGGACTGGCGCTGTTAAAGAGAAGAAATTTTAGTGACGCCATATAGTCGTTAATGTAATTTTAAAACTATGAAGGCAAGTTAATATTCTCATTGGGAAAAAGATATATCTGTTGAAATTCAAATATAAGTTTGTAACAGAAATAAAATGAGTGTTTTTTATGTAATTTATTGATTGAGATTATGTGTTAATTATTACACTCTCCATAGACCTCCATAGAATGTAAATATGTCACAAAGTTTAACAAGGTTTTTTTTAAAAGGAGTGAAGGTCCACAATAACACCTTAACTTTAATCTTAATTCACTTTAGCTTTTATTTATTTTTTGGAGTTGAATCATATTGTGTCGAATAAATTCACCTCATAAATTCACGTTCTTATTAAAGTGAAAGCCAAAAAAGTCGGAACTTTAGACAATTCTCGACACAAATTTTGCATAACTCTGTTTTTTCCTTCTACACTTGCATGTGGCACTCTTTTGAAAATAGATAAATAGATAAATAATAAAAAATAAGAACGTTACTTGTTATCGTGTCAAAAAGGAAAAAATCCTGCTCACGTGATTGTGTGTCTTTTGAAAAACATTTACATAACCTTTCTATTTTTATTTATATATCTGTTTAAGCTTTTTTTGTCAGTGTACTAGAAGGAATTCAGTTGATTACAACCCTTTCTGCGTGTTCTTTACATTACAATAGTACAACTCTGAATCCGACGGCGCAATACTACGCCGTTCAATACTGTAAAACTGAAACGAAGTTGTTCTGGTTGAAAAGGGCGCCATTTTCTTCTTATTCATATTTATGTCGAGTCTTTGCTTTAAAAAGCTAAAGTAATTAAGTGTTTACTTTTTTAATATCCCGTTTTGCTGTTTCCGATTATTTTACTAAAGTAAGTAAAGCTGCATTATTTTTCAAAACTGTTTTTGTTTCTTTGTTTTTCGATATTTCGTCGATATTATTTAGTAAGAGTGTTTAGCAGAAAAGCCAACAAATGACAACCCGAAAAAATAAATATACAAGAAATAAATGTTAAAAGTTCATTTCATGTTTTTTTGTTTTGAAATAGTAGTTAATGCTCTTTACTTGAAATAATTTCAGCAAACCGAAATAAAAACGAAATTTAAGGCGATAACTACTTAAATGAATTTTTATATAAACTAAACATGCCATAATCAATTTTTCCTACAGCACAAAATAACGGAAAACATTAAAATATGTTCATAAATATTCCTTACGTTGACGGAACTCTCTTAAATTGTTTACACAGAACGCTCAGGTGCATCTCCTTCAAATTGAAAATGGGGCTCTACATTTCAAAGTCGCTGCCATTTTGATTTTTTAAACCAGTTTGTGAATTAAAAAATATTTTTTTCACAAACTACTTAAAAATACAAATCAATGAACTTTTCTACTATAAAAGTAACTTTTATTGACTATGGTAACATTTATGTATTGTATATTTATATTATTATATATATAACATTTTTCTCTTTGTAAGGAAACATCACTTTGTTGGTCACTCTTGGCTACGAATTGAATAAAAGTTGATATAAAAAATATATTTTTGCGAAAATTATCTTAACTTTCATCGTATTTTGCTTAGGGTAAAATTTTTGAGTATCAAAACCTATCTCTTTACAACCCCCTCCTTTTTCTAACCTATCATACTTTCATCAATCACAGTCCATTTTCTGTAGGCTGTTTTTGAACCCAGTCAACGACGGGTACTTCTGCTAGTATATATATATATATATATATATATATATATATATATATATATATGTGTGTGTGTGTGTGTGTGTGTGTGTGTGTGTGTGTATAATAAAAATTACAATTAAATTTACCAAAATGATCCAAGATGGTAAAACTAAAGTATATTATAAATATTAAAGAATTAATATTTATAAAGTAATCTCAACCAGATGTAAAAGCTCGATAAAAGCAAATAGGAGATAGAGCTTATAATAAGAGTAAACAGTTAATACAACATGTTAAAAACACTTTGAAAAAGAGTTAAAAAACATATTTAATCTGAAAAGGAAACACTTGACAAATCCGCGGAGTTTCGAAGAAATCCTTTCCTTCTTATCAGAGGGTAGGAATTAGCAAAATGCGGGATCGGATCTTGCACACAAAAGTATTTGATGAAACTACAATAAGTCAAAGATCTTACTTGATAACAAAAAGTGAAGCAGAGGGAATATGGTGAAGAAAAATGTGATTACACGTGAATGGATAGTCTGGTGACAGGTAAATAATCTAATGACGGTAAAATCCAAAAATATAACTCCAAGAAAGTAAATTGAGTTTCCATTTGCACAAGTAAAATCCAAGAAAATCACGTAATTGGAAGAGGATCCAAAATAATCCAAAAGGCCGAAATCCATGGAATAATTCACAAATATGTACAAAGAAAGGAAAAGGGGAAAATTCCAATAATATTAATAAAAGAAAAATAAGATAAGCTCTTCAGACGACTGCCGAGACATAACACGAAAGATCAGGGAAAGATAAGGGAAGAAGAAGAGAAAAAAATTAAATGGTGATAGAATTAAATCTAAGATAGAAATGCAAATGTCAAAATGATCCAGACAAAAAGGATGTTAAAAGACGTGAAAAAATATAGGGCAAAAAATAGTTCAACTGAAATGTACAGGTTATTACTTAAGAAAAAGTCAGCAAGAGTTGGTAAAATAAATATTAAAAAAATAAATAAATGTTTTAATGGGAGAGGATTGCTGGTATCTGTAAATTCAGGATAAAGCAAGTAAGTATGTAAGTAAATGCATATAGTAAAATATAAGTAAATGTACATGCAGGATATAGATGTGTGTGTAGATAGGAATATTTAAAGACTAAGACGGAAATTGCAGATAAAAAACCGGCCAAACAAAGAAGAAATAAAGAAGTAAAATGAAGGATTATTAAGTTATAAAGTATTAAGAAAGTATGTAGAAAAAAACAATAAAGATAAAGAAGAATTATATATCTATCTGAAAGATTAAAGTAATTACTACGTAATTTCAAAATTACCATAATTAAATTTGGACTTATGTTTACAGAAAGAGATCAGTTCGTTTTTAGAATTTATTATATTGTTACTTTGAGGGGAAGTAACTATAGTTATAGCTTCGGTTATGCAGAGGCACCATGACTTATACCTGGAGTATAAGACTTGACTTTTTTATGATAGTCCATTTGATTGAGAAGGGGGTATTGTTAGAGTTAAGTTTTTTAATTAGAGTGGTTAGAGAAGTTCCTTGGTTATTATAAGAATTATGATTGTTAAAAGAAGAAATGTGGTTTGATATTCTTTTCTTAATTATTGTTGAAGTAGCGCCGATATATGTATGTACTTTATTAAAAGCTCGAGGTCTGATATTAATATTAATTTGCTGCACACATGATAAGAAAGAAATATAACTCGGGAGATCGAGTATATTTCAAGTGCTACAGGAATAACACTTCTTACTGGGAATGTGGAGTAGTGGATAAACGCATTGGTGATTGTAGATACATGATTAAAGGTTCACAAAATATACATAAAAGGCACCTGAACCAAATAAAAAAACGCCACATTCAAGATGGTGATTATACAACAGCAGTCGAAGAGGAGGAAACCATGGACATCATATACGAATCCTTTCATTTGGAACCGCCTCGATATACACCTGAACCTCGAAGATCAGATCGAAAAAGAAAGTTTAATGAACCATTAATGTTAAATCCCAAGAGAAAAAGATATTGAAATCTGTGCGACTTCAAATCTTGGGAGGAGGGTGTTGTGGTGGCACACATTCATTTGCATATGTGGATAGTAATTACACATAAATAGGAAGACTCAGTTAGTCTGAGTGTGTGTTCATCACATGCCACCGAAGGCCGCCGAGAGCAGATATGTTTCTCCAGCAAAGACTCTCTTATTTGACACCATTATGTAAATATCCTGTAAATATACCTTTTCCTCATACACTTCTTATTGTATCTACCTTTGTTTGTTGATTCGTCATTTGTATTGCTTTCTACGTTACTTGTTTCAACATGCAAACTTAATTATTATTATTATTATTATTATTATTATTATTATTATTATTATTATTATTATTGCTAGTTGTATGATTGTAGATGGAGGGGCTATTCGAGTGGTATATTGGATTAGTAACTATATCAGATGGGGGATGTGAAGAAGAATAACTTGAAGACGAAATACTAATGTCTTTTATGGGAGGATTACGTGGTAGCTCAGTAATTGTGCAAGAATATATAACATCTCTATGGATGCAATCATTATTGAGTGGGCAAAGATGTTTGTTATTACAATTACAGTTAGTTTTGAGTTTAATTGGCAAAGGGATTTTTTGGGCTGATTTAATTTTTTTGTTATTAGATGTTAAGATTCTTTGTGCTAAATTAAGCAGTGTTGAATAAAAAAATCCTGATTGAGTGTTTATTGAAAATAAGAACTATACCTGTGTTTTGTACAATGTTGAAGAATTCCTTGGTATATTAGTTTTGACATTTACGCTAAATGGAGGATTAAACCAAACATTTTTCTTTCTCCTGATGCGACTGAGTGGCTTAGATGTATTGCGATTAGTGTTTTGGTTTGGATTATATATGTAGACTGGTTCATTGTTATTGATAGCAGCAGATCTTGTTATTTGAACTGGTTTCTTACGAGTCATATTCAGTGTGATTACAGATTTAAGGCGGCCTGCAGGAGGAGCATAATTTATTTAATCTTTTCTAATCTTTATCATTTTTCCTACATACCGGTCATCTTCTCCCCGACATTTTTTTTATTTTTATATTTCATTATTTATTTATTATTTATTTTTTATTTATTTATTAATTAATTAATTTATTTTTTCCATTTAATGTCTTTTAACAACTCTTACTGACATTTTCTTAAGTAATAACCTGTACATTTCAGTTGACCTATTTTTGCCCTATATTTTTTTCACGACTTTTAACATCCTTTTTGTCTGGGTCATTTTGACATTTGCTTTTCTATCTTATATTTAATTCTATCACCATTTAATTTTTTTTTTCTTCTTCTTCTTCTTCTTCTTCTTCTTCCCTAATTTTTTAGTATGTCTCAGCAGTCGTATGCAAAGCATATCTTATTTTTCTTTTATTAATATTATTGGAATTTTCATCTTTTTTTCTTTGTACATATTTGTGAATTATTCCATGGATTTCAGCCTTTTGGATTATTATTTATATGTTGCAACATCTCTCTCTCTCTCTCTCTCTGTATATATATATATATATATATATATATATATATATATATATATATATATATATATATATATATATATGTTGCAGCAGCCGAATAGCACAATGGTTAGAAGCTCCGATTGCTGTTTCGGCGATTGGGTTTCGGTCCTAGCTTGAGATAGTTGCTTGTCTAACCACACTAATGAGCTGTGATACAGCGTAACAGTACTGTATGTGGAGCAGGATAGTGACAATTGGTATGAAGGGTTTCCCCTACATTAACCAAGGTCTTATATGTGGGGTTGGTATTTATTTGCTCCCCCACCGAGCAAATAAGGCACAAGGCCGATTTTTAATGTGAGGAGTAAAGAGAAAATGGGGACCAGCTCCCTGGGGAGTAGGGGAGCTGGATAGTGACAATTAGTATGAAGGGTTGCCTCTACATTGACCAAGGTCTTATATGTGTGGTCGGTATTTATTTGCTCCCCCATCGAGCAAATTAGGCACAAGGTCGATTTTTAATGTGAGGAGTGAAGGGGAAATGAGGACCAGCTCCCCGGGCAGTAGGGAAGCTGAATAGTGACAATTAGTATGAAGGGTTGCCCCTACATTGACCAAGGTCTTATATGTGGGGTTGGTATTTATTTGCTCCCCCACCGAGCAAATTAGGCACAAGGTCGATTTTTAATGTGAGTAATGAAGGGGATATGGGGACCAACTCCCAGTGGAGTAGGGGAGCTGGATAGTGACAATTGGTATGAAGGGTTGCCCCTACATTGACCAAGGTCTTATATGTGGGGTTGGTATTTATTGTCTCCCCCACCGAGCAAATTAGGCACAAGGTCGATTTTTAATGTGAGGAGTGAAGAGGATATGGGGACCAACTCCCCGGGGAGTAGAGGAGCTGGATAGTGACAATTGGTATGAAGGGTTGTCTCTACATTGACCAAGGTCTTATATGTAGGGTTGGTATTTATTTGCTCCCCCACCGAGCAAATTATGCACAAGGCCAAAATGTGAGGAGTGAAGGGGAAATTGGGACCAACCCCACAGGGTGTAGGGGAGCTGGATAGTGACAATTGGTATGAAGGTTTGCCCCTACATTGACCAAGGTTTTATATGTTGGGTCGCCCGCACTTATGGTCTTTGCTTGCAGTATCTGCCGGAGCAGATGGTATTTATTTGCTCCCCCACTGAGCAAATTAGGCACAAGGCCGTTTTTAATGTGAGGTAAAAACCAGCTCCCCTAAAAGTAGGCAAAAAGGGGGCACTCTGGTTACCAAAAATAATAATTGTCCCAGTATAGAGGGTTTCCCCTCCATTGACTGGTACAAATTATCTTAAGTGCAGCATCTGCCGGAGCAGATACTACACTTTGATCCTGACCCGAAGGCCAAGAAAAGCTTAAAAGCTAAGAACAGCATGTATTAACAACAGACCTTTGATCTTAACCAAAAACGCCAAGGTGTTACGGACAGACGGCCTGACAGACCGTCCGACCGACAGACCGACCGACCGACGGATCGATAGCGTAACTTACACGCTTGCACGCGACTAATAATAATAATAAAAAGAAGAAGAAGAAAAAGAAAAAGAAAAAGAAGAAGAAGGAGAAGAAGAAGAAGAAGAAGAAGAAGAAGAAGAAGATTGAGCAGGAACAATTCTGAAAAGCTTTGTAAAGAATTGCAGAAATTGGAATCAGAGGAATAGCTGGAAAGATACAACGAATTACAATAATGAAAACAGTTGAGATATTAAGGAAACTCCTTGAATGCGGAGACTAAAACACATGAGTCACATGAGCGGGACAGATAAACTGCTACAGAGACAAAACATGACGAACCGTAACATGGAATCAATACAATTAAAGCTGTATATCTCGCTAGTTCACTATCCCCTATCCACTCCCATTGCCCCATCACCACCCCCTCCTATAAAAGGAGAGTGATACCAAATAACCGAGCATGGTCAAGGAGGATGGAAAGACCGAGGAAAGAGCACTGACCAAAACTCCGCCGGACAAGTGCAAAGAGAACTGGGACTCTGGAAAGGCTTATTGCCACTCAAATTCCAGTGGAGACCAATGGCCGCTGTCAGCGAGAAATCAATGGTAAGCGGCTGTTGCGATAGCACAATTTCATTTGCAAATTTTACAGAAAGAGATGGAGAGACCTGGAAACCTGGGGAGGCTTGTTGTCACTCGGCTTCCAGGGAACACCACAGGTTATTATCAAAGAGAGATCTCTGGTGACTTGTGTGAAAGCTTCTTGTGAGCCAATAATAATAATAATAATAATAATAATAATAATAATAATAATGATAATAATAATAATATTAATAATGATAATAATAATGATAATAATTAACCTATGATAAGCTTTATAAATGAATATTTATTTTCTTTTAAAAATGTGCAACATGAAATGGAATTTTTTTTATTTTTGCTATTTTTTTTTTTTTCGTAAAAAGTGCTAGTGGTTTTTTAAGGTGTTGTTTTTAGCGGGGGGGGGGTTGTTTCACGGCATATCAACCTTTTTCAGGTTATTTAATGCCGAATCTAGTTATTTTGACGAACGATTTTTAATGGAGTATATATATATTTTTTAAGTCAGATTCTATTTAACCCAGGTACTACCACTCCGGGTCAGAGTGTACCTGGGAGCAATGGCAATTAAAGGGTGGCTCCACACTCCCTAAGGCCAGCAAGGTGGGGCCTCACCATCGGATATAGTTTTAGGTCATATCCAGGACCAGCGGGGTGGGGGGTACGAAAAAGTAAAGTATTTTTTCTCATCTATCAACAAAATCCCCCACTCTCTAACTGTATCTATGTCTGAATTCAGATTCCGTAAAAAGAGCTTCTTTTCTACACCTGTCCACTGACCTGCTTTCCGGCTGATTACAACACGTCAGTCTTCAAGTCTAATGTAAACAAGTTCTTGTTGAGCTGTCCCCTTGAATAATTAAATCATAACCAATTTCCATCACTAGCTATTGCTACACTATCATACCGGTGATCACCTCCCACTCTTTAATCCTTATCCTCAAGTGGCGTTCGGGCCTTGATAAGTAATAACTCTCTTGTAAAAAAAAAATAGGCTGACCGGAAAGAACTTACCCCATCTCTCTAATTTTTTTAATTTTCTTTTTTTTTCACAATTTTTTCAGCCCATTATTATCGAATATACACTACTCTAATGTAACGTTCCAGTAAATCGACTCCATTTTAGAGCAACTCGACATTTTTAGGCCAAATTTCGCGAATTTAGCATTTTTTAAATAGCAGTTTAGCCCTTTTGAGGTAGTATTTTAACAAGCAAAATTTAAAAAGGTTGCACTGCTATAAAATGAAGGCTAAATTCACAAAATTTGGCCTACTAACGTCGAGTAGTTATAAAATGCTGGTCGATTTAATAGAACGTTGCATGAGAAACTTAGCACACCTACACATATTTAAATATTGACTGTGTTCCATTTTTTTTAAATATAATCTGGTAGACGAGTTACCATCCGATAATAATCCGCTGAAAAAAAAAAAAAGACGAAAATAAAAAAGAGAGGGGGGGGGAAGTTGCTTCACTTCCGCCAGAAAATATTTTTGTTTACTTGTTTTTTTTTGTTTGTTTTTTTTTGTTTGTTTTTTTTTTGTTTTTTTTCTGTTAAGGTTATTTTGGGGTGTGAAGTTTTCCGTCGGAATTCCTAAGGAAACACTATGTTTCGCAGGAATTTTTTTTGTTTTCTCATCGGTCAGGGTATGTTCCAAACCGATGACACGTTCGAACAGCTGCAATGTCGTACGGCCACTTCATCCAATTTATTAATTGTCGTCTGCTGCATTCACTGAGTATTTCGCCATATTTCGCGGTTTACGTAAGCTGACGGAATATGCCGAGGTAACATTCACGGAAAAAAAAAAAGAACGAGTTGTTCTCTGCATAAGTACCATTATTTTAACGGTTCACAGCAATTTATTTTTCTTCAATTACATGTTTGATGCAATTTTTTTTTCATAACTAGCATTTCAGCCCGGCGTTGCCCGGGTGTTTGGATTTGTATGTTGAGCAACAAAAAAAAGCGATAATTTTTTTTTTTAATTTGCCCCCTATTATGACCCCTTAACATTTATTGTTTGGCGCAAATCAAGTTATTAAGTTAGATCCATGTCCAAGGAACCTATATCTAAAATTTCAAGTGTTTAGACCCAAAATTGGCGGAAGAGTTTGGTAGCGTTCTCAAAGGTCAAATCGTTGAACTTTGATCCCTTAACAGCCAAATTTCTGGACGAAAACCGATCACAAAGATTTTCCCAAATCTCAGTACCCAGTATATCAAATTTCGAGTCTGTAGACTTAAAATTGGCAGAGTTATTGCGTAGGGAAATGTACACAGACACATGCACAGACACACAGACACATACTCAGACACGTTCACTTTTATAGATATACAGGGTGGCCGAAAAGTCTCAGGACACTATACATGTATTTTTAATAAAACACAGTATTTTTTAATGAACACACACAGAAAACATATATATTCAACAAAAAAAAGAGAACTTTATTAGAAACAAAGCAGAAAACATTAAAATATTAAAATCAATCATATTTAACAGCATTAACATATTAAAAATAGAGTGTCCTGGGACTTTTCGGCCACCCTGTATAGATAATGTAATCATACACGCCATTATCACGTTGACATACCGATTCTCACCAGTTTACCGAAGAGAAGCAACGTTGAGCCTGGTCATATCAAACGGGCGAAGCATTTGGGACAACCAGGTGCTATTTTACGGAAGACTTCAACGTCTCCCTGTAAGAACAAAAAAAACCCTGATCGTCACCTCCCCCGACGGGGATATAAAAGTGACTGGAGAGTGATTTTGAATTTCATATTCCCATGAAACTTCCTCCTTCGTAGAAAGTCGGTTCAACCCACCCGGCCTAGTAAAAAATATCTGAAATGAGGAAGCATATATTTGCTAGTTTGATGAATAAAAATAAATAAATGAATAAAATAAGAGTTAATTGATAAAATGTACTTTTTAAGGATCAATATGCAAATACCGAAAATTATCATGGAATATTTTTCTGGCTTGGTAGACTAAGGGCAGGCTTGAAACGTTTACATGAATATTAGCAATGGAAATGTACTCAGAAACAAATATACGCACACGCAATAAATAAATAAATAAATAAATAAATGTATATTCGTTCTTTTCAACAATACGCTTCCAAGATTTATAGGTTTTATGGAAAACACATTGCGTTGATTATTTTCCAATCATCATCATCATCATCATCATCATCATCATCATCATCATCAGTGTGTAACGTCTATTTTACATGCTGGCCTGCGTTAGACAAAGAAAAAATTGACTTCTAAACTAACTTATCTCTGGCCAGGTTTTTATTTACCCCTCTTTTTCTCTCGGCCGTTTTTTTGTCCCTTCTTTCTATTGTAACGAAGCGGCGCGCTCTTATGGCAGAATAGCGCATACGGGCGCGCGTGAGAAAATCAGCAGCAGCCGTAGGATAGCTGACTAGCGAAACTATTAGCAGTATCAGCCATCTTAGCACATGTGCAAATCAAGCAAGTGTGCACGCACTGACGTCACGGGAAAAAGAAGGAGAGAAAAAAGAAAAAAGCACAGCACATGATCGAGCAAGAAAAGCAAACTGCATGCTGGGAAAGATGGACGTGTGAAGTCGAAGGCGAGAAAGCGCTGGCTATGGCTGGCATCAGGTGACGGGGAAGGAGACTTTTAAAAAAGCATTGTTATATGGTAGAGCGTGGTAAAACAGCTTTGAACGATAATGAAATGCGTTATTTTGGAAGAACCACAAATAAATGCATTTCATTTGCACTTACAAAAAAATAAAATGCTGATTCGTATTTGTTATGTCCTTCTTGTTTGTTTGTTCCTGCGACGGTACAAGACAACGTGTGGGTCCAAGTGGCTTAAATGTAACGACACAGTTCGAGTGTAACGGCCACGTTACACTATGTTTACCTTACGCAAATGTTTAATACTGATATGTCCCGGAAAGTGATATATTTGTTTGAAGTAGCTGAGTGATCTTGGTTAAAGAAATCGAATAAATTACCTAAATGGACGGCTGTCCGTAGTCGTACCTGCTAATATGCTTAAGTTTTAGACTTTTGACGCATCTTTCAACGTCTCTCCCAGGCTGCCATACCCGTCCGTATTTATGGCTTATACTAACCAATCATATTCTTATGTGGAGATACTCGGATGTATTCATATTCATTACATAAAATACCCTCTCTCTCTCTCTCTCTCTCTCTCTCTCTCTCTCTCTCTCTCTCTCTCTCTCTCTCTCAACTTATATAACACGCTCTCCGGACCATCCCTAGAAAAAGTTCTGTATATTTGTTCTTTTGTCACACATTAATTTGAAATAACATTTTCACAGTTAAGCGCGCAGATCAAACGGACGCATTTTAAGCATGGATCCGCCCTTGTTTTTCTTGTAAATCCCCAGCATCTAAAAGTACACGCGCTGAAATGTAATATCTGGGTGAATACAGTGAACATAACAGTTTTTGCGGGGAAACGATGATGGCATTCAAAAGTGGATTTCTTTGGAGCTGAGATATCGACTTGAAGCGTTCAGTATTAATTCTTCGACTCACGTAACAAAATAAGAATTGGCCAATGATTGGACATTTTCAGAAGATTCTTAGAAATCATTTGACAACATAAGTCTTGAAGAATTGAGTAAAAACGGGATGAAAGAAATAGAAAAGTCGGAGCAATCGAAAAAGAAAATGGAAAGAAATAACCACCGATATTCTTAAGAACCATTCATTCAGTTTGGAAGAAATGAAAATGCTATTCTAAACTTTAGTAGGAGCGTAACACGAAAATTCTATTTCAAACTTGAGTAAGACAGACGAATAAAAGTGGTATTTAAAACTTAAGCATGGACGACCGAGGAAAATGGCATTTGAACTTAAGGATAATAGACACACAGAAATGCGATTCTAAACTTAGGCAAGAAAGTAATATGAAAATGCTTCTTTTTTTTACTGGAGAGTCACCACTTACCAAGGCCCGAAGGCCACTCAAGGATGAAGGTTACTAAATATAAGGTGGTAGTGTAGTAATTGTTAATGGTGTAAATTGGGTAGAATTTGATTATTTATGGGGACGGCTCAACAAGAACTTGTTTACATTGAACTTGAAGGCTATCATGTTGTATTCGACTGGAAAACAGACCAATGGAACAGTGTCCACAGGCATGCAGCTTCGGGAAAGAAGCTTTCTTCACGGAATCTGCATTTAGATTTAGGCACAGATAGAGAGTGGGAGAAATCGTTTATAGTGGTTGTAGCTAGTTAAGTGTTTTTTGTGAAAGTTCGGCAAGCGGGGGGGGGGGGTAACCATAGATTGGATTATAGTCGCGTTCTTGCCATGAAAATAACGATAGAGCAGAGACAGGCTTGCAACATCTATTTTGTGGAAAAGGTTGCAGAGTTTTGAACTCTATAAAGGCTGGATAGGGTACACCAAGCAGCTCCTGCTCAGATGTGGTGGTATTTATTTGCTTCCCCACTGAGTCAATTAGGCACAAAGCCACTTTTTAATGTGGAGAGATTGGGGAAAGGGGTACCAGCTCCCCGGGGAGCAGGGGAGCTGGATAGTGACAATTGGTATGAAGGGTTTCCCCTACATTGACCAATAACTGATTGCCACAAGGGCAATGGTCTTATATGTGGGGTTGCCCCCACATATGGTGTATTTATTTGCTTCCCCACTGACCAAATTAGGCACAAGGCCGTTTTTTAATGTGGAGAGAGAGGGGGAGGGGAAGGGAAAAGGGGACCAGCTCCCAAGAGGTGGGAAATGTGAGCTGGATAGTTATTTGCAGCTAGCCCATGTAGGGTTGCCCCTACATGGACCAGAAGATTGCCACAAGGGCAATGGTCTTCGATTGCAGCATCTGCCGAAACAGATACTACACTTTGAGGTATTTATTTGCTGCCCCAGTGAGCAAATTAGGCACAAGACCGATTTTTAAAGTCAGGAGTGAAGGGGAAATGGGGACCAACTCCCCGGGGAGTAGGGGAGCTGGATAGTGACAATTGGTATGAAGGGTTGCCCCTACATTGACCAAGGTCTTATATGTGAGGTCGCCCCTACATATGGTCTTTGCTTGCAGTATCTGCCGGAGCAGATACTACACTTTGATCTTAGCCTGAAAGACAGAAAAGATCCCCATGGGCCAGGGAGGTGACTCCTGCTCAGATGTGGTAACGGTATTCATTTTAGGGTGTACTTGACTCTAATACAGATAGAGGATTGCAACGGCAGTGTGATATCTACTGGAGCGGTAGAGATCAGGAGTGGGGTTAGTTCCAGAAATTTGTCAAGACAGTGAGCTTCTACAAGACAAGAGCCATTCATTTTAATTGGAGCGTGATCGGTGTCGGAGCAATTATGATGAAAAGAGAGAAACTTAGTTTTCAATGCATTAAAATTAACCAGCCATTTTTTTCTCCATTGCGCCACGTTTTCAAGATCAGAAGAGAGAGAATCAGAAAGATCTTGGTCATTACTGGCCTTTGAAGTGTTGCCATGCATTTCAAACTTAAATAAGAAATAAAAATAATAATGGTATTTCAAACTCAAGCAAGACAGACCCAACGAAATGTGATTCTAAACTTAACGTGACAAACCAACTAAAATTTATTGCAAATGTTAGCAAGATAACCCAATCAAAATTTAATTTTTAATGTAAGCATATCAAACAAATTAAAATACGATTTGAAACTCAAGCATGATGAACCAAAGAAAGATTTGATTTCAAACTTAAGCAAGGTAGATCAAGAAAAATGCATTTTTAAAAATGGAAATGTGACAGACTGAAGAATATGTTCTTTTAAACCTATATCAGATAAATAAAAATGCTATTTCTTATTTAGGCATGATAAACCATCGAAAATTTTATTTTAAATTCAAGCATGACGGACCACAAGAATTCTATTTCAAATTGCTATTAAGTACGATAGATCATCGAAAAATGCCAGTCAAAATAAGTGAAAAACTGATCTTATGATAGCAGTTTTATGCACGAGAAATTAAAGCACGTTTTATGTAAAGCAAATTAAGGCAAGTTTTGTGTACGAAAAATTAAAGCACGTTTTATGTACGACAAATTAAGGTACGTTTTGTGTACGACAAATTAAAGCACGTTTTATGTACGACAAATTAAGGCACTTTTTATGTACGACACATAAAAATACGTTTTATGTACAACAAATTGAGGCACGTTTTATGTATGAGAAATTAAAGCACATTTTATGTACGACAAATTAAGGCACGTTTTATGGATGACACATTAAAGTACGTTTTATGTACAACAAATTGAGGCACGATTTATGTATGAGAAATTAATGGAGTACTGTTGCCATATCTGCGATGGGACTGCTAAGAGTACACTATTCTGCCTTGACAGATATAAAACCGGTTTTAAAATCCAGCGGGTGAGAACCTTATCAATTTTTTATTGGGGGGGGGGGGGGTCACCACTTACCAAGGCCCAGAAGCTACTCTAGGATAAGGGTTAATAAGTATTAGGCAAATGATGAAACAACATGATCACTAATGGTGGAACTTTAATAGGGCTTAATCATTTAAGAGGACGGCTCAACAAGAACTTATTTACATTAGATATCACAGTAACCTTACCCACGTTTACACACAGGACCCACACGTTGTATGCAGTCTATGCCGCAGGAAAGATGAAACGTTGCGAGTCTATCCCTACTCTCACGTTTATTCTTATAACAGGTGCGTGACTGAGCTTTTCTCTATCGTTCCCCTCCTCCTGAAAAACATTCACAACGAAAGCTCATCTAGCTACCACCACTGTCAACAATTTCTCTTACTCTCTATATGTTCTTAAACTAAACGAAAATTCTTATGAGCAAAGTTTCTTTTCTAGAAATAACCGTCTGTGGAACACAATACACAATGCCACGGGACTGCTTCCGAGCTGACTACAATATGGTCATTTTCAAGTCTTATGTAAACAAGATTTTTTTTGACCACCATCTTGAATAATTAAATTCTGCCCAGTCATCACCATCATTACTAATCACGTCTCACCGTTCCACATTGACCTTTATCCTTGAGTGACCCTTGAGTCTTTATAAGCGATGACCGCCCCTCCCCCTAGTAAATAAGAAGAAGAAAGAAAGAAGAAGAAAAGTAGAAGAAAAAGAAAAAAGTAGTAGTAGTAAAAGAGGAAGAAGAAGAAGAAGAAGAAGAAGAAGAAGATGATGATGATGATGATGATGATGATGATGATGATGTATGTTGAAATCTAAAACTTTTGCAGGAAGTATTATAAAATAAAACCCGAGACATTTCTGTGATCAAAGATCTGAGTAGACAATCAGCCAACGAAATCTCTTGTTCAACACGCAGCCTTCTTAAAATAGGCGCCTTGCTAAGTCGGATCATATAAAGAGAAAAATCTCTGATTATGCTTCCATTCTTTGAATTTTCCAATTCTTGGACTCGATTCTTATTTTCATCTCAAATAGACGTCATCCAATCCATTCTTTAAGTCGTACCAAAATGCTGTCAAGAAAATGCCAGCGTTTTCGCGTGTGTATTTCTTTCGTCTCGAATCTCAGCGTTCTGGTTTCAAATTTCCTCCCATCTTTTACTAATTTTTCACATGACTGCTTTCGCTGCCCCTTTTCCTTTCCCTCCAACCTATTTCCCACAGAAGAGACCTTGCTAGTCTATCTCTACTCTATCACTATTTTCATGGCACGTGCTCGACTATACTGTGATCTATGGTCTCCCCCCGCCTTGCCAAACTTTCACAAAAAAAACACTGGACTAGCTACAACAATAATCAGCAATTTACCCCACTCTCTATATGTGTCCAAATCTAGAAGCAGATTCCATAAACAAAGCTTCTTTCTTAGAACTGCCCGCATGTGGAACACATTTCTGCTGGTTTACTTCCCCATTGAATACAACATGGTAGCCTTCAAATCCAATATAAACAAGTTCTTGTTGAGCTGTCCCCATAAATAATCAAATTTTACCCAATCATCATCATTTACGATCACTACACTACCACCTTGTATTCATTGACCCTTATCCTCGAGTGGCCTTCGGGCCTTAATGAATGGTGACTCTCAAGTAAAAATAAAAATTACTTCCATGGCATGTTCTTAAATGTCTAATACGGCTCGTGTTGTTGCATTTCAATAAACAATACATGAAAACGAACAATCTCACACGAAGCGATGCACATGGGAAGCACATGCGTTTTACAGCAAACGCGTATTTGCTGCACCTGTGTATTATCAGCGGTGAGCGATCAAGCAGCACAATCAATAAAAGACTTTTTGTTTTATGTATGTGTATGCTTTGGTCTTCATTGTTTTCATCATCGCTTCCCATGTGTGTGCAGCCGTTGATCCTCCAATAGTTGTGATCTTCTGTTACTCTGTTTCACAAAATAATACTCGACTAGCTACAACCACTATTAGCAATTTCCTCCACTCCCTATCTGAGCCTAAATGCAAATTCCATAAACAAATCTTCTTTCCTAGAACTGCCTGGCTGTGGAACACTGTTCCACTGGCCTGCTTCCTGGCTGATTACAATATGGTAGCTTTCAAGTCCAATGTAAACAAGTTCTTGTTGAGCCGTCCCCTTAAATAATCAAAATTCTACCCAATCTACACCATGAACGACTACTACACTCCCACTTTACATTCATTAACCCTTATCCTCGAGTGGCATTTGGGTCTTGATGTGACTCCTTTGTAAAAAAAAACTCAAGACGAATAAAACTCTTTTATGGGAACATAAGCATACGTGTTGGCGATTTTAAAAGTTTTATTGGGGAGAGAGATTCGTTCACAAATGGGAGAGACCAAAATGTTTTTCCTTATAAAGGACAAGTTAAAATTGATTTCTTCTAACTTAAATTCCTGAATTAAAATTTGGTCGATGAACGGACAATCTTGAGGAGATTCATCATGTGGGCTCGTCTTGTCTGTCTCTCAGCTTCCCCAAAGTGAACTGCCTCAGAAAATTCTGTTCCAATCCTCCAACACGTGATCATTTTTCATGTGATCGACACCTGTGTCTAGTGTGCTTTGTCTAGGGGGCTGACTTCTGAACCTCCGCATCACTCACACCAGGTGCACCAGTTCCATCTCTGTTCACCTGACATGCACTTAATATTTTCAAAATTCATACTAGCCAATATAGTCTCTACCTACTGGCATAGGGCCCCAATAAATTACAGTATTCCTATGATCGGGTCATTTTTTTTTTTGTTTTTTTTTGTTTTACAAAGGGGTCACCACATATCCAGGCTCGGAGACCACTTGAGGATAACGATTAATGTGTTGGCTCTTATACAGGTACAGGATTGCATCGGCAGTGAGATATTTACTGGAGTGGTAGAATGATCCAACCATTTTCCCAATGACCTTGGAAACGGATTGGATATATGTGCTCCATTTCAAATCATGAATGAAGGTCAGAGGAAGAAGCTTGTTTAAACATGGAGTGTCCTCAAGACGAGAACCAATAATTTCAATTGGGGCGAGATAGAGTTCAGAGCGTCGATGATAGAAAGAAAGAAGCTTTGTTTTAGATGCATTATAATTAACCAGCAACCTTTTTTACCATTGCACTACGTGTCCAAGATCAGAAGAGAGAGAGAATAAGAGAGATCTTGGTCATTTCCGGCTTTTGAAGTGTTGCCTTGGAAGGAAAAAATGTAATAACAATGATGTAAAGAAGTTCGCTTCTTTTTTTTTCTTTTTTTATTTTGAGACTATTACAAGAAAGAGTGAATTTTTTTGAGACTATTACAAGAGAGAGTGAATTTTTTTGAGACTATTACAAGAAAGAGTGATTTTTTTGAGACTATTACAAGAAAGAGTGAATTTTTTTTAGACTATTACAAGAGAGAGTGAATTTTTTTGAGACTATTACAAGAAAGAGTGATTTTTTTAGACTATTACAAGAAAGAGTGATTTCTTTTAGACTATTACAAGAAAGAGTGATTTTTTTAGACTATTACAAGAGAGAGTGAATTTTTTTGAGACTATTACAAGAAAGAGTGAATTTTTTTGAGACTATTACAAGAAAGAGTGAATTTTTTTGAGACTATTACAAGAAAGAATGAATTTTTTTGAGACTATTACAAGAAAGAGTGAATTTTTTTGAGACTATTACAAGAAAGAGTGAATTTTTTTGAGACTATTACAAGAAAGAGTGAATTTTTTTGAGACTATTACAAGAAAGAGTGAATTTTTTTGAGACTATTTACAAGAAAGAGTGAATTTTTTTGAGACTATTACAAGAAAGAGTGAATTTTTTTAGACTATTACAAGATAGAGTGAATTTTTTTTAGACTATTACAAGATAGAGTGAATTTTTTTTAGACTATTACAAGATAGAGTGAATTTTTTTTAGACTATTACAAGATAGAGTGAATTTTTTTAGACTATTACAAGATAGAGCGAATTTTTTTGAGACTATTTACAAGAAAGAGTGAATTAGAAGTAAAAACCTGAATGGGGCAATATTAAAACTAAATTTTCATAGTTCAGCTTAGTAAAACTTTTGTCTTTATTTCAAAACTTCCTCAAGATGATCGATTTGAAGAAATAACATACAAGTACAATTGTTGAAAATATTTGGTGCGTTTGTGGCATGAAAGGAATGTTATCTAGTTTTATTTCAAATGATAAATAGTAGTTAGAATTTGACAAATTCTATTTGAGTTGCAATTTTGATCTGAAAAGCTAGTCGGTTTAGTGATAAATACGAAGTTATCTGCTTTTCAGTGTAATTGAAAACAAAGGGATCGTAATTAGATTCAGACCTCATGGTGTTATCAGTGGAAGCGTGAGTAAGTATTATTGTAAGTTGTGAGTTAGTCACTCCTGCTCTGATGCTGAAATTAGTAAGCAAAGATAACAGCTTACTGGACGAAATGACTTGATTCTTTTATTAGTATTGTTAGTTAGGTGAGTCATACTTCTGTATAGAGCTCACAAAGATCGTACCTCAGGACTGCGTGGTCTGCATGAAGTTCTACTGGTTGGTTGTAGGTATTTGTTAACCTGGAGGATTACAGTTGATTATTCTTGACATCGAGAACAGCAAGGCTAAGTGGTTGCATACCAAGTCAGGGAAGGTTAGGTTCACAACACACAAAGCAATTATGCAAAAGTAACATTGCTACATTCATGCAATTAATTTTTGGTTTCGTGTTTCACGCATCTTTGTTTACCAAATGTAGAGGCAGAGACGACCAGAGAACGATGGATACTCATGCTCCACTCTGTTAAATATTCACAACAAAAACTTGTCTAGCTACAACCACTGTCAATAGTTTCTTTATATATATATATATATATATATATATATATATATAGCCTGGGTGCCCGGCATTACCCGGCTGTTTGGAGGTGTGTGTTGAACAAAAACAAAGTGGTAGAAGGCAGACAGGCTGGAATCCGTATTGTGAATATGGAAAGAATGTGAAAAAAAAAGAAACGTGACGTCTTTGCTGTTGCGCCCATCGCCAAACCGGAAGTGACGAATGTTTAAATTAAGGCTAGGCAGGTGAAAAGAGGTGGTGACTTTCGAAAATATTGGCGAAAAAAGCAACGCCTCCTTGTAGAAAAGTGCCCAGTAGACGGTGAACGAATTACGTTTTTAGCCATTTTTTCGATATTTTTCGTCCGAAGGGTCAAGCTTCAAAACGATACTGATCTCGTGAAAATCCGTCGCCTCTGTCGAAAGTTTTAGGCAGACATACAAACATACATATATACATACATTTAAACAGATAGGTGAGATTTATATTATAGATATCTCTCTTTACCTAAAACTAAGTAAAATTTCCATTAGCAAAGTTTCTTGCGTAGAACTGCCCATTTGCAGAACATAGTGTTGCAAGGCTGCTTTCCAGCTTACTTCAACCTGATCGTTTTCTAGTCTAATGTAAACAAATTTTTACCGAACCACTCTCTTAAATAATCAAATTCTGTCCAATCACCACCATCATTACCACTTATGCTGTTGTCTCACTGTTCACATGAAACTCATTTAATCTTTATCCTCGAGTGGCCTTTTGGCTTTGATAAATGGTGACACCTATTATAAATAATTTTTTTCTTTTTTAAAATGTCTAGGCTTGTTTTGATTGACTTTATTTCCCACAGATAAAAATCTGGGCAATTAAAGTCCAGTGAGTGTGAAGCTCACTCAAGATTATACCCACTGATTAGACGATCTCAAAAGTGTCCTTTTATATCATAGAACAGCGATAAAAGCAAACACTGTTGAACATCCATTAGTGAAACATAAGGACAAAAGTTTATTTAAAGAAATATTGGATTGTAAAAAAGCTTCAGTGAGTTTTATTAACGATTTTTTTTTTATTGTTGTTTCAACTCAAACAAGGCACAAAGCCACTTAGTCATGAGGGGCTACTATTTGGGACCAATTTTACAAGGATACTATTAAGGGAGTTGGGCAGCGAGATATCTGTTTACATTACATTTGAATTTCTACATGTCAGTACAATCAGGGAAGCAGGGGCCAGGGAGGGAATTCCAAAGTGCAGCAGTCTGAGGGAAAAAGGTATTTGAGTAAAAGGCTTTACGGCATCTAGGGATCTCTACAGTGTAGGGGTGGGATTTTGCTGCTTGTTGGGTTTGTTGAGAGTATTGTCCTCGAGGAGGTATTAGTGTTTTGAGTTCGCCAGAGACCTTGCCATTGAAATACTTGTAAAACAGCAACAAGGATGCCACGTTTTAATGATAGGACAGAGGTTGGGGTTTAGTTGATAATACAGGACCTTTTAGGTTGGCGACTCTATTTTGGACCCTGTCTCCGAGCGAGAGACTAGTGACAGATGCACCAGCCCATGGGCGAACTGTGGCCTTATAGAGATACAGGATACTCTTAGGTGTGAGTAGCCTTTTAGCACGGTAGAGGAGAGCCCACCTTTCTCACAGCAGCCTTGCCAATTGCCTCAATATATTTGTTCCCATTCATGTTGTCTGTGAATGTTGACCCTACGAGCTTGAGAGAAGTACTTTCAGCCACTGTATCATTAGCCATGGCAATCAGTGGTCGAGAAGGTTTCTTACAATTATTAAAGGAAATAAGCTTAGTCTTGGTGGCAGTGAACGTTACCATCGTATTACGGGCCCCATTCTACTACACACTGGAGGTTTTCCTCTGGAGTTTCAGCAATTTCCTTATATATGTGTTTATTAGCTTTACCCGCCCTGTCTGTTATAGAGCGCAGTGGCATCAGCAAATATCCCCAGCTAACAGAAAATTCGATCGAGGTGGGAGGTGGGGGGTCATTTATGAATATCAGGAATAATACCATCTTTTTTTTTGTGGGAGTGGGGAGCGATGCACACAGTAACGTATCGATTCCAATTTCCAATTATGTTGATCGAATATCGAAATATTTGTTTTTAAAAACTGTTTTTATTGAAAAGAAAAAAAAATCAATTTTGAACACCAAGTGTGACATTAAGCCTTAAAGAGTTATCTAACTTGTTTGCTATTCTCTGATTAATGGAGATTCCTTTGTAAATTACATTTTCTAATTGAGTCATTTATTAGTCTGAAATGTAAAGATGTTATTTTGTTTTTCCTTGTGAATTTTTTTTTTATAACAAAAAGACGAACCAATGTAGAAAGTAAATTGCTCTGAACAATAAAACTATTTAACGCTTCTGAATTTTTTTTTTTTTTTAGATGAGGCTTGATTATTTGTATTATCTCGACTACTGTTCTCATCTTGAGTGTAAGTTTCACGTTTCGGTTGATGTAACATCCAACCTCCTTCAAGTGTATCTTATCGAATTCAGGAATCTTTCTGTCGATCTTGAGAATCTGCATGGAATTTCGAATGAGGTCTTTTGTGGTGTAGCGGGGTAAATATTCAGAAAACACATCAGAGATTTTAATGGGAACGTATACATTGGAGGAAGAGACATTTATATTCTTGGGACATCACGACGACTGTGATGATAATTTTGGGGGACTTGATATTATTAATACGGAGCTGAGATGAGACATGAACAGTTCTTGTTAACACAGATAGAGGGGAGAGTCATTATTGATGATGATGGTAGAGGGGACAGAAAGTTAACATTTGAACGGGTTGCACAACGTTCATCTACAGATTACCTTTCAGTTGTAATGACGACGACGAAGACAAGGTTTACAAATATATGATTCGTTATTCTATCAGCTGGTTGATGAATCAGGAACTCAAGCATTTATGATTACATTGTGATATTTTCCCCTCTTCGCTTCAAGAGGGTTCCTATTTACAATGCCTCCCCACGGGACAGAGTTAGACACCCGGGTCGTTTTTTAACATGGAGAAAAGGAACAGAAATTTAAAATTGTCTCAATCATGAAGAATTGCTCCTACACAGAGAACAAGAAATCGAAGTGTAGCATCTGAAGAACAGATACTACACTTCAATCCTGGCCCGAAGGCCAACAGCTAATGACTCAACCCTCGTCGACTCTGCCTTGACTCTCACTAAGTCGCTCTCTGCCGGTCTGCTAACTAACTGTCTCACTAACTGATGTGGACCCATCCCAATATATTGGAATTTGCCTTTTCATGACGACAAAAATTCATTCACGTGGATTTCACCTATGTATGTCCAAACAGGCTCTTGGCAAACAAAGAAATTCCTAAATTAATTGTTTCATTGATAACCTGCTTATTTCATCATTATTTCTAAACTGCATTGTTAATATCTAACTCTGACATAAATAATATTTAGTTATTTCCAAGAAAAATGACAATCGTTCGACATTCCTAGAATTTCAATATGTACTTTTTTCAACTTTTCTTACTGGGTTCAAATCTAACCTTTCCCAAATATCATTTTCAAACTTATCTAGTTTGCTCTTTTATTTACTGAGCCTGTCCCTTTTCATGTAACGCCTTTATTTAATTCTCGAGTGTAGCATCATCTTGTTCCATCAGTCATGACACGGTGGAAGTCCTAAATAATTTGCAGTTGCATTTTCAGTATCACGCACATAAGGAATTGGAACTTCGACCTCCAGAAAGTGTCAATTGGTTCATATTCAGAATACAATAGAAGGTTAAGTCAGCTGGAATGTTTTGAAAATGACTTTCAAGATGAGAGAAGTCTGAATAATCCAAATAATGCAAATGGCATTTTGAGTGTCATCCACACTGAGGATTGAACCTACTACCTCCAGAAGTGTAACTTTTACAACTGAATTTTACCAAGTACTCAATTCACTACGCCATGGGTTCACATAGTCCAATCTTGTTTTCATACGTCATTGTAATACAGCTTCCTATTCCAGTGGCTTTCTTTCTAAGAACTACGAGCTAGTGGAACTCTCTTCCTGCTCACTGTTTTTCTCCTACGTATACCCTTGATCTTTTCAAGCCCCAAAGGCATCTTCTGTATTTGTGATAATCATCTTTCATTCTTGTTGACTCCTTACATCAAGTGGCTTCACGCCTTGTCTGAAGCAATTTCCACAAAAGAAGAACAATGAAAAATGGCTTGTAACGTTTATTTTTTTGTTTGTTTGTTTTTTCATATTTAAAATTACAACTATTACCAGTCATTGATGACTGTCACTTGAATTGATTATACGGGTTTCCAGGAGTTTCATACAAGAAGACTCTTGGATCTTTGATCCCACTACTGGTATACCTGGAGACGCCTGTGAGTGGATTTGTTGGATTTATGAAAAATACGAACCGTACTTCCTTAAATGTTACGATTTAGAAATTTAGGGTAGAAGCTTTTTGTAACTATTCTGTACTTTCATCTAACAATTTACCAAACAAAAAATATCGTAAAACTTGAATTTAACTTAAAAATCCTATCTAAAATGTAGCACGGTCCGTATTCTGCATACGTGCTAACTTGAGTACTTGGAATGACAATTCAATTACAATTTTTGTAAATGTACGAGTACCTTACTTTTTCTTGGAAAATATTTACTTTCATTTTATACAATACCGGTTTGTAATCTGCATGAATACCGATTTATTTGACTTGGATTAGTTTCTGTACAAACAACAGACTCATTATCATGGCTGGACAGATTTTTGTTCAGTGCCACGGAATCTGATACGATCAAATCCTTAATTTGCCTTTACAGCCTTATCTACAGTCGTGAGGGATTTTTTGCAGCGTTTGCTCACTATATTTTTCGCTGCCACTCAGTATGCATCAGTTATGTTTGATTAAAGGCACGTGACAGTTCATTTTGAGCCCCGATAATCACTCAAAAATGAAAATTAAACATTTCTCAGCCACTGATTTGCTTAAATTCGTCTGCCTGAGAAACATCAGTTTTCCTGCTGCTGAAGGCTTTGACCTGTGTATGCAGAGGGTTGCCAAGTCTGTTGAGATAGAACGAAAAGAATTAGCGGTCCCGTTACAAAGTTTTTTAGCCTCAATAATCACCCGGAAATCGAAAATTAAACAAAATCCTGGAAGAACATTAAATTTTCACAAAATTGGTGACATTTATTGGATGTGTTTCGACCAGAATGATGACAAATGCATTGATACCATCCATGTTTTTCGCCAGCTAAAACAATGAATTCATTTCTCTCCTTAAAACATTAATGTCCCTATTTAATTGCCTTCCCACGAGAGCAGCATATTTTTTATGTGGGAGATATCTAACTCTCCAAAAAGGGATACTCTGAATGGGATAGAAATTCAAATTGCTCCTCATCTTGTTATATTATGGCCGAGCAGTGCTGGGTTTTAGAGGCAGAAAATAACAGGTTTTCAAATATATCCTAGAATTTGACATATGACGTCAATCCTGGCAAAACAAAGGAATATGATGTTGGATATAAACAAATGCTTTTTGTGGGTCAGAAAGAAAGAGGCACAAGAACGTAGAACAGATGCGTGTGATTGCATTCCTTCGACCAGAGCTCAACCCTATTCCCATCTCTCGATCTCTATAATCGACGAGCCTGGTTGTCAACATAAACGATATTGTTGATAACTGAAAATGTTAATTTGTCAATGAAATCACAGCATATTCCAACAAGCGTGTGTCACTAAGGTACAGGAAACCAACGAATAAGCGCGTATACATTCGTACTCGCGAAAAACACCCAAGAAAACGTATGCAGATATTTTCTACGCTCGCATATTATACAACATATAATCAATTTGGTGCCGTAGTAATCCAGGTTTGAATTCTAGTCACGGCACCAAATTGACATCTTTTATTATGTCAATGGTTTTACTTTTGGGAAAATAAAGCAAAACTCTAAAGGGTATTATAAGTATACATTCGAACGCATGAAAACACCCCACGCTCGCGTGTAATACAACACTTTGAGGACAGAACAGATACGATGCTTTGTTCTCGCGGTGGGGGTTGGTGATCTAAAATGCTTGACGATACTAGAGCATATTCTGAATCAATAAGTCTTAGATTTCGTGAATATCAATAAGTGAATTTATAGATCAAAATCAATTTCGCGGAATTCAATTAAAGTTTTTTCATTTTTTTTTTCTCTCAAGTAAATGAAATTTATTTTCCGCTTCCAAATTGCGTGTTTTCCGGTTTTAGATCAAAAGAGTTTACAGAGAAATCATAAATTAGATTTACCATCTGAAACGTAAACAAACAAACAATATATATATATATATATATATATATATATATATATATATATATATATATATATATATATATATAAATTCCCAGAAAATAATGTTGAAAACACTTAAGGAATTCTTCATTTCAGATTGAAAATAGCCAATAGCAACTTGCGAAGAAACTGTTAATTAAAAAATAATATTTGTTAAATTAGAATATTTAAGAAATTCGTTTTATTTTATTTTAATTTTTTTTCAGAATGTAATTTGCTTGCGGGTTTACTGTGAAGTAAAGGAACATAATATCACACAAAACGGTGGAAGTAATTTAAAAATTTAGAAAAACACAATATTTTCACAGGTGTTTCCTGTTTGAAAATTCTTTTCATTTCGTATTATTTGGATTATTCGGGCTACTGTTCTAATCCTGAGCATTATTTGAAAAGAAAAAAAAAACAAAAAAACGTTGGGCCGATATAATCTCCAACCTTCTTCAACTGTATCTTGGCGAACTCGGGAATCTTTCTGTCAAACTCGGGAATCTTTTTGTCAAACTTGGGAATCTGCACGGAATTTCAAATGGCGCCCTTTGTTTTAATTCAGCGTGCTCTAATTTTGTCAGCGTGGAAGTGTAATTCGCGGTTGTATTCTCAGTATCGGACGCACTAAGGATTGGAACTTCAACCTCCAGAAGAGTGTCACTCGGCCCATAGTTAGAATACAATAAGGGATTACATCGGCTGGAACGTTGTTAAAATCACACTCAAGATGAGAACAGTAGTTCGAATCATCCAAATAATACGAGTTATTAATCCTCATCTAAAAAAAATAAAGATATAATTCTTTTCATTTATTTGGCAAATGCTGGATAAACCTTCCCTGCGATAGTCTGAATGGCTTTAGATTCACCTGGCGTGACTTGAGTAGATGTTCCTGATACCAGTCGAACATACGTCCTCGACAATCACTTCAACAGTGTTTTTTTCTGTTTGGCTGTGGTATGGTTCAGTTAAATCCCAAGAGGTCCATCTTACTCGGTTTTAGTTTCTTTATGAGAAAGGATTGTTTATTGCTAATCGCCCGAGGCGAATGTTGATGGGGCTGCGCCGGCATTTTGTGGTAGGATAGAGTTCGCTCACATATAAAAACTTCACTTGATTTTCTATCTGAAGATCATCATCAGCAGCAAAAATAATTTGCGAATGTTAAAAGTTTTCCTACTCAAACAATGTTCCTAACAGCAAACCATCATGAACATGAAACACAAAACGTTAACAAGAATTTTATAATATCGCCAAAGTCAATTTGTTTGTTTTTATAAAGTTTTGATCAAATACTATTATTTTCATGAAAGTCTGTAATTATTTCTGTTTATATAGAAAGATTTTAATATTTTGATTGAATTGAGGAACAAGTATTTCAATTGTTATATTTATTATATGCGTATCACTTATATTTTAGTCGATTATTAAAAATCTCTATTGTTATTCGTATGCGATTGTTTGTAAATGGGTGGAAAATCTAATATATAAATTGTTATATGTCTGTCAGTCTTCATATTTTCAAACTCTATCTCCTCCGAAACTAAAAGTCGCAGAGCGGTGCTAGGGGCCTCAAATGGTTAGCTTTTTTACGGGCCGTTCTTTTACAGGTCTTTAGCCGGTTAAATTGTTTTTAAAATTATCAAAAATCGGTAAACATTTTGTACTTTCATCTTAGTTTATTTTTAATTTTTAATTCTTAATCAGTTCGTATACGTGTCACGTTGGTACAGTGGTAACAGCACCAACTTTAATTGCTACAGTTTTGCTTTCGGTTTCGATTCTAACTGATGGCACCCGAATACTTTTTTTTCTTTTACTTTTGAAATCACGACTCTATAATAATATATACGAAATTTGGACAAATTGAAATATCATATTTAAGCGTATTTTACGCCCGGGCAAAGCCGGGCGCTCCCCACTCCCCGCTAGTTTGATATATTTTGTATAGAAAATAATTTGAAGGCAGTTTTCAGACACTGGTTAGCATTCAAAGGCATTTGCATAATATTTACTCTCATAGATACATCATCATCATCGTCGTCGTCGTAGTCATCATCATCAGCATCATCATCATCATCATCATCATCATCATCAGGGTTTTTCTTGGTCTTTCATGCACTCTCGTGCCTGGATAATCCACACGTGTTATGGAGCATTAAAAATAAAAGATATGTTAGCAATAAATAAGGTAATATAACTTCCGACCTTTTTCAGGTGTATATGTCGCCATGTTTGGTAAAAGAAAAGCGGGGTTAACTCTATACTTCCAAGGCTTCCTATTTAGGTTCTAGTTAAAAATAAATTCACAAAAAATTATAAATCCATTAGAAATATCAAGAAAACACAGGCTATATTATTTCTAAATTATTTATAACAAAAAAGAGGGATCTAAAGTCCAAGTACATCTATTACTATTAACTAATCGTAAGTTAAAAATCTATTAACTAATTGTAAGTTAAAAATCTATTAACTAATCGTAAGTTAAAAATCTATTAACTAATCGTAAGTTAAAAATCTATTAACTAATTGTAAGTTAAAAATCTATTAACTAATCGTAAGTTAAAAATCTATTAACTAATCGTAAGTTAAAAATCTATTAACTAATCGTAAGTTAAAAATCTATTAACTAATCGTAAGTTAAAAATCTATTAACTAATCGTAAGTTAAAAATCTATTAACTAATCGTAAGTTAAAAATCTATTAACTAATTGTAAGTTAAAAATCTATTAACTAATCGTAAGTTAAAAATCTATTAACTAATCGTAAGTTAAAAATCTATTAACTAATCGTAAGTTAAAAATCTATTAACTAATCGTAAGTTAAAAATCTATTAACTAATCGTAAGTTAAAAATCTATTAACTAATCGTAAGTTAAAAATCTATTAACTAATCGTAAGTTAAAAATCTATTAACTAATCGTAAGTTAAAAATCTATTAACTAATCGTAAGTTAAAAATCTATTAACTAATTGTAAGTTAAAAATCTATTAACTAATCGTAAGTTAAAAATCTATTAACTAATCGTAAGTTAAAAATCTATTAACTAATCGTAAGTTAAAAATCTATTAACTAATCGTAAGTTAAAAATCTATTAACTAATCGTAAGTTAAAAATCTATTAACTAATCGTAAGTTAAAAATCTATTAACTAATTGTAAGTTAAAAATCTATTAGCTAATTGTAATAAAAATCTATTAACTAATTGTAATTAAAAATCTATTAACTAATTGTAATAAAAAATCTATTAACTAATTGTAAGATAAAAATCTATTAACTAATTGTAATAAAACTCTATTAACTAATTGTAATTAAAAATCTATTAACTAATTATAAGTTTAAAAAATCAAATAAGTTTACTATATACGTGCAAAATGAATAGCCGATGCTCAAAATGTATAAATATTTTGACCCCCCTCCCTTTACTTAAAAATTCACCAAAATCAGGAAATTAACCAATTTTAATGAATTTTTCAGTATTCATCAAATAATGATCACGAACTGTATAATGAACCCATGATTTTTATTTGAATCTTAATAAAAATGTATTATTTTCTTTAAACAAGAAACACCTTTACTAAAGTTATGGTTTTCAGTAGTGACCTAAAAATAAAAGAACTCTTCTTTTCTTTCCTGGCCCGAATTACCTCCCCTGTTTTTCTCTTCCTCTGTAAGACAGCAGTAGCAGCGATCGGCCATCTTTTTTTCATCGTGTTTTTTTTTTTCTGCCAGCGCTCTTTTAAGTTGAATCAAGCTTAATAGAAGTTATATGAATATAAACTTTGTCTTCAATTTCATTTCGTCATACATTTTCACAACAAGTAGTAAAAAAAAAAATGAATTAATTTATTTTTGCTTTTTTATGAAATAAAGCATCGTAAATTGTAACAAAAAGATTTTAAAAAATTTTCAGGAACATTACGGAAAAGCCCCTACATTCCGTATTAATGAATTCGATATTACTTGGAGAAAACCCCATTTCTCGACTAACGATATTTACATTGAAGTAAGCATTGTGTTTTTAATATTTTCACACACAAAAAGTGTACGTGCAAAAAATATTTCCTTTTTTTTTAGATTACGTTTCGTGCAATTTTTATATGCAAGATTCTAATATTTTCGTTGCTTGAATGAACGTGTAACTTTCAGCGTAACATAATTTTTTTATATAATCTTGAAAAAAAAAAAATTTAAAACAGGAACACAGAAAAATAATTAAATTAAAAATGGTAAAAAATATACAAACGTTCACGATAAGAATGTACGGATGCACTACTGGGAAAAACACCAGCACTCCCTCCCTCTAACTTCCTGGTGTCGTTTTAAGACAGCCTCTTGACCTTCTGACATTTTGGGCGTCCGTAGAATCTTAACTTAAACGACTTCGTATGTTTTTGTTTGTGCGAAGCTAGAAATTCTCGCTTTTGGGGTCTAATTAAGCTAATTTTTTTATGCAAACAACGTGTTTTTTTTTTATTTAATTCAATATCTTAGGACTTTACTAATTATCTTTGAAATAGACTCAGGAAACTAATATTTATCTTTCAAGAGATTTAGCAATGCATTTATTTAACTTCAAAATTTAGCTGAACGCGTCATTTTCCGAGTGTTGCCGTGAAAAAAATGTCATTATAACTTCTTTTTCACGTGTAAAAATATATTTTTCCTTTTGGAAATTAACTTTAGGCTTTAATCTTTCAAATACAATCATAAAGTAGTCGGAAACCTACAAAAATTATGATAAATTAGCTTTCAAAACTATGTCCCCTATCTTTTATCCAACATTATTGCCAGTAGCTAAAATTTACGAAAGAAGAGCAGTGCCGATAAAACGTAATTGTTAAATCACGTGTTGTCTTGTGGTGTCTATTTTTAGATTTGTTTATTGTTAACAAGATGTATATTTTTAATTTTCATATAGATATTTTTAATGTTTTGTAATCTAGCAACTGGTCTATATAAATAAAGTAGTAGATGTTTGTGTGTCTGTTTGTCTCTGTGTACATATTGATCCGATAAGTTCTTAAACTATTTGTTGTGGAGACGCCCACTAATTAACATAGGCGGGTGAGTGAGATATATAAAGGTATCAATCACCAATACCGGGGGAGTCCGGCAACGGCCGTCAAATAGGCAAGACGCCTATGCTCCATTATTATAAGCTCTATTTCCTATTTGGTTTTATCGAGCTTTTACATCTGGTTGAGATTACTTTATAAATATTAACTCTTCAATATTAATAATATACTTTAGTTTTGCCATCTTGGATTATTTTGGTAAACTTAACATTGTAAATCTTATTTCATTTTATATATATATATATATATATATATATATATATATATATATATATATATATTATAAAGATTAATAATTATGAGTGTACGATCGTTTCGGAAACGATATTCATTTTATTTTACAATTCAATATAATTACATGTAATAGTATATATAGAAAGAGGCTTGTGTTTGTCTTTTTACGCAAATATCACGCAAGCATAAATCATGTAGAATATCTGCATGAATATAATTACAAGTAATAGTTAACTAAAGATGATCATCCCATAAGAAAACCGAAAAAAACTAATATGGAATTAATGTTTAATTTAAAATGAATGTTTAAAAGAATATGCAAATTAGCTAGATCTTTTGCAGTTGAATGCAATTCCTCGATCTATATATAACAAAGTTGTATTTAAAAAAAAATAAATAGAAAAAAGGGTTTTTGAACTCCAAATTCATAGGAGCATAGAATAGAAAGACATACAGATATATATGTATAGTAATATACAGGGATAATAACTAGTAATAAATACTATTTACAACTAGAGATAAAATATGGTTTAAGGTATTCAAAATTAGTACGTACCGTGGCGTAGTGGTTAGAATACTTGAAAAAAAATCAGTTGTAAAAGTGATACTCTCTTGGAGGTTGAGGGATTAATTCTCGGGGTGGGCGACTGAAAAATACCATTGTGAATTTGGCCTTCGGGTCAAGATCAAAGTGTAGTATCTGTTCTTCAGATGCTGCACTTCAATTTCTTGTTCTCTGTCAGTGGAGGAGAAGTCCTTCACGACTGAGACATTTTTTATTTTTGTTCCTTTTCTCCACGTTAAAAAACGACCCTAGTGTCTAACTCTGTCCCGTGGGGAGGCATTGTAAATAGGAACAATTAGTTATGGCTGACGGAACGAAAGCATGCGACCTCGTAAAGTAGAGTTCCGTTCGAAATTCCGTCCAAATTGCCCAGTTCGGCAAAAACATTCCCGAGTTCGACAGGATACACCTGAAGAAGGTCGGAGGTTACATCGACCAAAACGTTGTGAAAATGACACTCAAGATGAGAACGGTAGTCCAATGAATCCAAATAATACGAATAACCAATCCTTATCTAAAAAAATTCGGAAACGTAATATACAGGCTTTTATTTTTTTTAATGAAGGATATTTAGAGATGCTTGCTGCACGTTTTTTTTTTTCAAAAGTAAAAACGTAAATTAATTATATGTGGTGTTGTGAAAACGCTGCTCATGCGATCAAGTCAGTGTCCAGTCATACTGTCTATTTCATTATAAAGTCTGCGACGTGTGATGTGCATAATATTGACTAGAAAGCAAAACAACATCTAATTTTATTTTTTAATGTTACGAATATCATCAATCACTGGCTTTAAAATGAAATAGACAGCTAGATCGGATGTCGACTTTAACACGCGACCAACGTTTTTGGTTTTTCGCAGCCAAGGCCAGTTAACAATCAAGAAAATATATGTTGCTAATTTCTCCTACTCGCTCGTTCTGCCCCCCCCCGCTCTATCTATATCTATCTATCTATCTATCTATCTATCTATCTATCTATCTATCTATCATACACAGTTTTCTATGGGTAGCTAATCTGTATAATTTCTGAAGATGAAAAAGAGTTTTCGATGGGTAGCTATTCTTTATAAGTCCTGGAGATGAAAAAGAGTTTTCGATGGGTAGCTATTCTGTATAAGTCCTGGAGATGAAAAAGAGTTTCCGATGGTAGCTATTCTTTATAAGTCCTGGAGATGAAAAAGAGTTTCCGATGGGTGGCTATTCTTTATAAGTCCTGGAGATTAAAAAGAGTTTCCGATGGTAGCTATTCTTTATAAGTCCTGGAGATGAAAAAGAGTTTCCGATGGGTAGCTATTCTTTATAAGTCCTGGAGATGAAAAAGAGTTTTCGATTGGTAGCTATTCTGTATAATTCCTGGAGATGAAAAAGAGTTTCCGATGGTAGCTATTCTTTATAAGTCCTGGAGATGAAAAAGAGTTTCCGATGGGTAGCTATTCTTTATAAGTCCTGGAGACGAAAAAGAGTTTCCAATGGTAGCTATTCTTTATAAGTCCTGGAGATGAAACAGAGTTTCCGATGGGTAGCTCTTCTTTATAAGTCCTGGAGATGAAAAAGAGTTTCCGATGGTAGCTATTCTTTATAAGTCCTGGAGATGAAAAAGAGTTTCCGATGGTAGCTATTCTTTATAAGTCCTGGAGATGGAAAAGAGTTTCCGATGGGTAGCTATTCTTTATAAGTCCTGGAGATGAAACAGAGTTTCCGATGGGTAGCTCTTCTTTATAAGTCCTGGAGATGAAAAAGAGTTTCCGATGGTAGCTATTCTTTATAAGTCCTGGAGATGAAAAAGAGTTTCCGATGGTAGCTATTCTTTATAAGTCCTGGAGATGAAAAAGAGTTTCCGATGGGTAGCTATTCTTTATAAGTCCTGGAGATGAAAAAAAAGTTCCGATGGGTAGCTATCCTGCATAAGTCCTGGAGATGAAAAAGAGTTTCCGATGGGTAGCTATTCTGCATAAGTCCTGGAGATGAAAAAGAGTTTCCGATGGGTAGCTATTCTTTATAAGTCCTGGAAATGAAAAAGAGTTTCCGATGGGTGGCTATTCTTTATAAGTCCTGGAGATGAAAAAGAGTTTCCGATGGTAGCTATTCTTTATAAGTCCTGGAAATGAAAAAGAGTTTCCGATGGGTAGCTATTCTTTATAAGTCCTGGAGATGAAAAAGAGTTTCCGATGGTAGCTATTCTTTATAAGTCCTGGAGATGAAAAAGACTTTCCGATGGGTAACTATTCTTTATAAGTCCTGGAGATGAAAAAGAGTTTCCGATGGTAGCTATTCTTTATAAGTCCTGGAGATGAAACAGAGTTTCCGATGGGTAGCTCTTCTTTATAAGTCCTGGAGATGGAAAAGAGTTTCCGATAGGTAGCTTTTCTTTATAAGTCCTGGAGATGAAAAAAAATTTCCGATGGGTAGCTATCCTGCATAAGTCCTGGAGATGAAAAAGAATTTCCGATGGGTAGCTATTCTGCATAAGAGCTGGAGATGAAAAAGAGTTTCCGATGGGTAGCTATTCTTTATAAGTCCTGGAGACGAAAAAGAGTTTCCGATGGGTAGCTATTCTTTATAAGTCCTGGAGATGAAAAAGAGTTTCCGATGGGTAGCTATTCTTTATAAGTCCTGGAGATGAAAAAGAATTTCCGATGGGTAGCTATTCTGCATAAGTCCTGGAGATGAAACAGAGTTTCCGATGGGTAGCTATTCTTTATAAGTCCTGGAGATGAAAAAGAGTTTCCGATGGTAGCTATTCTTTATAAGTCCTGGAGATGAAAAAGAATTTCCGATGGGTAGCTATTCTGCATAAGTCCTGGAGATGAAAAAGAGTTTCCGATGGGTAGCTATTCTTTATAAGTCCTGGAGATAAAAAAGAGTTTCCGATGGGTAGCTATTCTTTATAAGTCCTGGAGATGAAAAAGAGTTTCCGATGGTAGCTATTCTTTATAAGTCCTGGAGATGAAAAAGAGTTTCCGATGGTAGCTATTCTTTGTAAGCCCTGGAGATGAAAAAGAGTTTCCGATAGGTAGCTATTCTTTGTAAGTCCTGCAGATGAAACAGAGTTTCCGATGGGTAGGTATTCTTTATAAGTCCTGGAGATGAAAAAGAGTTTCCGATGGTAGCTATTCTTTATAAGTCCTGGAGATGGAAAAGAGTTTCCGATGGGTAGCTCTTCTTTATAAGTCCTGGAGATGAAAAAAAATTTCCGATGGGTAGCTATCCTGCATAAGTCCTGGAGATGAAAAAGAATTTCCGATGGGTAGCTATTCTGCATAAGTCCTGGAGATGAAAAAGAGTTTCCGATGGGTAGCTATTCTTTATAAGTCCTGGAGACGAAAAAGAGTTTCCGATGGGTAGCTATTCTTTATAAGTCCTGGAGATGAAAAAGAGTTTCCGATGGGTAGCTATTCTTTATAAGTCCTGGAGATGAAAAAGAATTTCCGATGGGTAGCTATTCTGCATAAGTCCTGGAGATGAAACAGAGTTTCCGATGGGTAGCTATTCTTTATAAGTCCTGGAGATGAAAAAGAGTTTCTGATGGTAGCTATTCTTTATAAGTCCTGGAGATGAAAAAGAATTTCCGATGGGTAGCTATTCTGCATAAGTCCTGGAGATGAAAAAGAGTTTCCGATGGGTAGCTATTCTTTATAAGTCCTGGAGATAAAAAAGAGTTTCCGATGGGTAGCTATTCTTTATAAGTCCTGGAGATGAAAAAGAATTTCCGATGGGTAGCTATTCTTTATAAGTCCTGGAGATGAAAAAGAGTTTCCGATGGTAGCTATTCTTTATAAGTCCTGGAAATGAAAAAGAGTCTCCGATGGTAGCTATTCTGCATAAGTCCCTGAGATGAAAAAGAGTTTCCGATGGGAGCTATTCTTTATAAGTCCTGGAAATGAAAAAGAATCTCCGATGGTAGCTATTCTGCATAAGTCCTGGAGATGAAAAAGAGTCTCCGATGGTAGCTATTCTGCATAAGTCCTGAAGATGGAAAAGAGTTTCCGATGGGTAGCTATTCTTTTTAAGTCCTGGAGATGAAAAAGAGTTTCCGATGGGTAACTATTCTTTATAAGTCCTGGAGATGAAAAAGAGTTTCCGATGGTAGCTATTCTTTATAAGTCCTGGAGATGAAAAAGAGTTTCCGATGGGTAGCTATTCTGCATAAGTCCTGGAGATGAAAAAGAGTTTCCGATGGTAGCTATTCTGCATAAGTCCTGGAAATTAAAAAGAGTCTCCGATGGTAGCTATTCTGCATAAGTCCTGGAGATGAAAAAGAGTTTCCGATGGTAGCTATTCTTTATAAGTCCTGGAGATGAAAAAGACTTTCCGATGGTATCTATTCTTTATAAGTCCTGGAAATGAAAAAGAGTTTCCGATGGTATCTATTCTTTATAAGTCCTGGAAATGAAAAAGAGTTTCCGATGGTATCTATTCTTTATAAGTCCCTGAAATGAAAAAGAGTTTCCGATGGGTAGCTATTCTTTATAAGTCCTTGAGATTTAAAACAGTTTTCAGTGGGTAGATAATCTGTATATATCCTGGAGATGAAAAAGAGTTTTCGGTGGGTAGCTATTCTGTATAAGTCCAGGAGATTAAGATTTTGTCGATGGGTGGCTGATCTGTATAAGTCTTGAACTTTTAAAATCTGCAACTAAAGAACAGAAATCTTTATGAACACAAAAATTTATGTGAGGAAATTCTAAAAGCTCCAATAATTTTATGGAACGAGTCCGGTTTCTGGTTGGTTGTCAGCAAAATGTGCTTCCGTTTGATTGGTCAGTTCCTATCACCAATGTCCATAAATAGAACCTTCCAATGATCTCACTCTAATATCATATAACAAATATTTCTATATTCATATCTATATAAATAAAGTAGTGGATACATGTATGTATGCGTGTGTGTGTTTGTGTGAAAATATTTAACCGATAAACTCCTAAACTACTCGTCAAATTACACTGAAATTAACAGGAAATACTAATCATACGCCACGAATGGTTTATAACGAGTAAAAGTTTAACTTAAACCCAACGCATACAGAAATATGTTGGTAAGTGGAAGTAAACATTTTACAGTCCACATCTTTCTATTAGTTTTACGCATGCACAAATTCAATCAAAGCTTGAAGTGGTGTCATTTAAAATCTCTCTTATCTTTCTATTTATAGCTGAAGCAGTGGGAAACGGGGTTGGATCGCTCAACGTTTTGGTTTCGATTCTAGCTGATGGCAACAAAATGTCATTTTTTTTTTTAAACTTTACAAATCGGTACTGTATTAATGTATATTTAAGTACCTGACAAAGCCGGGAGCTTCCTGCTTATATGATAAAAATAGGATAAAATAATTCAGACGGTATGAATTATACATGGAAATGTGTTAAACCTAAAAACTCAACGTTTCGCCTCACTATTGCATAGGCTTTGTCAAGAGAGAAAGTACAGCTAAAAGTGGTACTTTCTTTTTTAATTTTTTCTTGATAAAG
>NC_136508.1:61190249-61192749 GCF_053919585.1 Euprymna scolopes
AATGTTCATGAATGATTTCCAGAAATTCTGTACTAATTGTGATCACTTGGGCCATTTCCCATCATTGATCAACACACCACATCAGAGGTGCACCATTGCAGATCACTTGGGCCATTTCCCATCATTGATCAACACACCACATCAGAGGTGCACCATTGCAGATCACTTGGGCCATTTCCCATCATTGATCAACACACCACATCAGAGGTGCACCATTGCAGATCACTTGGGCCATTTCCCATCATTGATCAACACACCACATCAGAGGTGCACCATTGCAGATCACTTGGGCCATTTCCCATCATTGATCAACACACCACATCAGAGGTGCACCATTGCAGATCACTTGGGCCATTTCCCATCATTGATCAACACACCACATCAGAGGTGCACCATTGCAGATCACTTGGGCCATTTCCCATCATTGATCAACACACCACATCAGAGGTGCACCATTGCAGATCACTTGGGCCATTTCCCATCATTGATCAACACACCACATCAGAGGTGCACCATTGCAGATCACTCCAAACTCTCTCTGCCTGTGATACCTTATCATAGATCTCTTTTATCAAATGTCTCCCCAACAAGTCTCTCACAAAGGTCTAAGAATTACAAAAACTGCATAGCAAATATACTTGGTGAAGAGATACAAGTCTCTTAGTCAAACAGAGTTAGAATCTTAAAAAGATCTCTCGGTTAGAATGTTTGAATGTCTTACATCTAATAGGATGCAACATCCCCAGATCGAACAAAATGATAAAAAAATTGAAAAAAAAATCTAATGACCCTTATCTTTAAAACAGCATTTTCACAATCTGTCAGGCTTAAATTTGAAATAGCATTTTCATAGATTTATCATGCTTAAGTTTGAAATAGCATTTCAATACATCTGTCATGCTTAAGTTTGAAATAGCATTTTCATAGATCTGCCATGCTTAAATTTGAAATACCATTTTCGTAGATCTGTCAAGCTTAAGTTTGAAATAGCATTTTCGTAGAACTATCATGCTTAAGTTTTAAATAGCATTTTTGTATATTTTCATGCTTAAACTTAAAATAGCATTTTCCTAGATCTATCATGCTTAAGGTTAAAATAGCATTTTCGTAGATCTGTAATGCTTAAGTTTTAAATAGCATTTTTATACATTTGTTCGGTTTAATTTTAAAGTATCATTTTTGTACATTCGTCATGTTTCAGTTTTAAATAATATTTTCGTTTTTCAATTTGTAACAGAATTTTTGTACTACTGTCGCACTTAAGTATGAAATAACATTTTCGTACACCTGTCATACTTAATTTTGCAATATTATTTTTGTACATATTACACGCATAAGTTTGAAATAATATTTTCATACATCTGACATGCCCAAGTTTGAAACAACATTTTTAATGCTTAAGTTTCTAAATGCATTTTCGTACAGTGGTCACGCTTAAGTTTGAAATAGCATTTCTTGATTAATCGACGTATGTTTAGGAGATGCAGGCATTCTTAGATAAAACTAGCCACTGTGCCCGGCGTTCCTCGGGTGTTTGGAGGTGTGTGTTGAGCAAAAAAAAAAAAAAAAAAAAGTGGTGGTAGGCAGGCAGGCTCGAACCTGTACCGCGAAGAAGGAAAAGAATATGAAAAAGAAAAACAAAGAAACAAATTGACTTCTTTGTTGTTGCGTCCATTGCCAAAGTGGAAGTGATGAAGGTTTAAAATAAGGTTAGCCAGTCAAAAAGAGGGGATGACTTTCGAAAATATCGACGAAAAAAGCGACCCCTCCTTGTAGAAAACTACCCAATTAAGGGTGAAGGAATTAATGTTTTTGGCCAATTTTTCGATATTTGTAGTCCGAAGTGTCGATCTTCAACACGATTTCAATCTCGTGAAAATCCGTTGCCTCTGTCGAAAGTTTTAGGCAGTCACACACACATACATACATACATACATGATGATTGCAACGTCTTGTCAGACGAGTGCCACTCCCTCAGACACTTAAAGTCCATGACTTTTTTTTTTTTTAGTCCTACCGGTGAATTCACCCGCTCAAGCAAGCATGACCCTGAAGACGGTCATTCAGATCAATTATTACATGCTTCCAGCATTTCAAGCCTCCACACGCCACAACTTTTCCATTGCCACAGGACCATTTTTATAGACAAATGCCTGAGGGAGTATCTATACACAGATGATGTTACAGAGTCTTAGCTTTGTACGACAGCTAAGTCTCTCTCTCGGTTCAAAATGTTGAGATCCAGCAACAAGCAAGAGCAAGATAGCCAGCAACAAGTTAAACTGCTGACCAGCTTAATGCGGGCACTGAACTCCCGCTTTATGGTTTTTTTAAATCAGAGATTTGCTTCTCCTAGAAAGGTTGCCTTCACCACAGCTTACAGGAGCCTTCTCCACCTCAACATACACATACATACACACAAATACACACATACATACACACAAACACACACACAAACATACACACAAAGACACACACAAACATACACACAAACACACAC
>NC_136508.1:61197749-61212749 GCF_053919585.1 Euprymna scolopes
AAAACTTTTAAGGGACATAGAGAAAGAAAATAATGATTGCAACACAAAACAAACAAAAACGGATATGAAATTTTGGTATTCAAATAGAATTATAATTTTTCTGAAAGAAATTTAAATATAAAAATTGTAAACAAAAATCTATATATGAACCATCCTTATAAAATACTAGCGAGGGGTACACGGCGTTGCCCGGTGTTTGGAGGTGTGTGTGGAAACTCCAGGGGGGGGTAAAATAAAAAAAATGTTTTGTGTAGGTAAGTATGAGGATCGGATCCGAACCCTTGAGGCAAAGTTCTAAATCAAAGTGTGAAAAAAAAAAAGAGTGCGACGGTTTTAACCATTGGGCCACCGTGAGATGCTAACGGAAACACGTTTGAATTTATTTAATTACTTGGATTTGGCAGGTGCACGTTTTAATGACTTAATGAGATCAAGTTTGACTGCGGGATAACATTTCATTTAGTGCGGGAATTCTCCCCCCCCAAGACGTTGGGGGTATGGGAAACATTATAGAAAAACGCCTAACCTACATGCGGCGAGCGAAACTGTTGAATATTTATCTTCCCGAAGTCGAGCAAATTAAATAGACAGGCGAGCTCCGTTGTTAACAGTGAGATATTAGGATTTATATGTGATATAAAAAGTTTTAAAAAGTTGTGAACCGACTGACCGCTTCTCTTAAAAAAGCCTTTCTTGGACATACACAAAAAGCGAACATACATTTTCGCTTATATATATATATATATATATATATATATACTAGCGAGGGGTACCCGACGTTGCCCGGGTGTTTGGAGATGTGTGTGGAAACTCTGGGGTGGGGGTGGGGGGTAAAAAAAGTAAGTATGAGGATCGAACCTGAACCCTTGAGGCAAAGTTGTAAATTAAAGTGTGAAAAAAAAGTGCGACGTTAACCATTGCCCCACCGCGATATGCTAACGGAAACACGTTTAAATTTATTTAATTACTATGATTTGGCAGGTGCCCGTTTTAATGATTTAATGAGGTCAAGTTTGACTGCGGGATAGTATTTCATTTACTGGTGAACGCTTCCCCCCCCAAGATGTTATAGGAAAAAGACTAACCCACATGCGGCGAGCTACAAATGTTGAATATTTATCTTCCCGAAATCGAGCAAATTAAATAGACAGGCGAGCTTCGTTGTTAACTGTGAGATATTACGATTTATATGTGATATAAAAAGTTTTAAAAAGTTTTGAACCGACCGACCGCTTCTCTGAAAGAAGCCTTTTGTAGACATACAGAAAAAGCGAACACACATACATACATACATACATACATACATACATACATACATACATACATACATACATACATACATACATTTTCGCTTTTATATTTATAGATAAGCCACAAGTATAGATAAACATTGCATCTATGGATATATTCATGTAGATGTGTGCGTGTATCTGTTTTTCAATCATCAAATATATCACAGCCACCAACGTTTATTCCCCCATTGCCTTCTATTTTTAATTATCATTGGAGAAATTAGAATAGATGATTATATATAAGCGTGGAGATAAATTAATTATATACATTTCAAAAAAATATTATTATTATTATTATTATTATTATTATTATTATTATTTATTTATTTATTTATTTATTTTTATTGCTATACAACTTTCAAAGCTTCGTGTAGTAAATAAGTAAAAAAGCTATGATGGGAAATGAGGGTGGGGTGGGGGAATGGGCGGGATAGGGACGAGTAAGAAGAAAAATGACATGGCTTAGAATCGCCACCTATAAATGATTATTTCCCCTCTTTGTTTTTTTTTTAATTCTTTTCTTCCTTGTGTCTTTTCCTTTTCTTCCTTATCTCTTAACGTCTTCACTAATGTATTTAGGAAGGATAGTTGTGGGGCGGAGATATACAAGAGGGAAACGGAAGTAGTACATTTTCTGACTACATAAAAATTCTAGTCAAATTAAAAGCATTTTTATAACCGAACAATCCCGATTAAATCTGAAACCCTCTTTTAACATGGGTATGTAAAATCTATATTTCCCTACTGATTGAACTTATACACACTAGTATGTTTAAGATTTAGGGCAGTCATCACACACGCATACGAATACTATTCTTTCTAGTCTTCCATTACCTCTATCTCGGTCTTAACCCCCCCTATCCTTTTCCATTCATTCTGCGAGTTTTATGCAGAGCAGCAACCCATCAGAAACTCTTCAACTCCAGGATTTGTACAGAATAGCAACCCATCGGAAACTTTTCATCTCCAAGACTTGTACAGAATAGCTACCCATCGGAAACTTTTCATCTCCAGGACTTGTACAGAATAGCTACCCATCGGAAACTTTTCAACTCCAGGACTTGTACAGAATAGCTACCCATCGGAAACTTTTCATCTCCAGGACTTGTACAGAATAGCTACCCATCAGAAACTTTTCAACTCCAGGACTTGTACAGAATAGCTACCCATCGGAAACTTTTCATCTCCAGGACTTGTACAGAATAGCAACCCATCTGAAACTTTTCAACTCCAGGACTTGTACAGAATAGCTACCCATCGGAAACTCTTCTGAAACTGAACATGGCTTTCAATTCAAGAGTTATAGATAAGAGGAAAACAGTAAGCAGGAAGAGAGTTCCACAACAGTGCAGTCCTTAAAAAGAAGCTACTGGAACAAAAGGCTGTATTATAATGAGGTATCAAAACAACGAATTGATGACAAGGCAAGTAGAGAAAAGATCAGGCAATTCTAGAGAACACACGTTATTATAGTATTTAAAAAAGGCTGAGATTATCAATATCACGTCTGTGAGAGAGAGGTTGCAGAGAAGCACAAGTGAAACATGCATGGTCCCCCGTGAGTGCACAGTGAACGAGGCATAAAAAATGACTAAGTTCAGCATTTGACTTCCATCCCCGATTTAGCCCCAAAAGTTCCCAAGGTCTTACCATATTTAAGTTTGAGTCCAGCACCTTGCAAAACTGCTAAATAGACATAAACAGAAAATTTGGACCAATATAGTTAAATAGTCCCAAAAATGGAGTGTTTGTTTTTATTAGCCCTAAAAGAGCCCCTGGGGCACATCCAAGAGTTATCGCGAAGTATAGACAAACAAAATTATATAGAAATCAGTTAGTTACAATTTTTCAGAAAGTTTTATAAAAATCCGAGGCATCATTTTTTTTTTAATATGTTAGGGTCTCAAATGAAGTGAAATAACATGAAGAGGAGACTTGATTCCAAATATTTCTCATGTGTTATATCTCCCATCTTTGGTTTTCATACATAAAGTAAATTTCACAGTGGATAAGGCTTATTTGATACTGGAGATATTCATAATCGTACCCTATTTCCAAAAGAGGGGTGATATAGCATACGAGAAATATTTGGAATCAAGTCTCCTCTTTACTGTTATTTCAGATCATTTGAAATCACAAAAGCAAGTTCTTGTCTACCCTGCATCAAGACCAGAGATTTTAGGGTATATATATATATATGTGTGTGTGTGTGTGTGTGTGTGTGTGTATGCATATGTATATATATATATATATATATATATATATATATATATATATATATATATATATTAAATAAAAATCTTGATAAAAATCGATTCAAATTTTCAATAAACTTGTAAGGAAGGTATACACAATTTTAATTATCCGACAAGGAGTAGAAATAAACAAGAAAAATCTTATTCCATGGAGTTTCGAAGAATGCAAGTCTTCTAATCAGAGGTTAAAGGTTTGCAAAATATACAATAAATTTTGCAGAATATCTGAAAAAATGGAAACAAACAATATGAAATTAATCGTACTTGCACCAAAAAAGTTATTTAACAGTTAGTCACAGTTTATAGGGATTCAATGAGATTAAGAAAGCAAGAAACGGGAAAAGGGAGAAAAAGGATATGGTGAAAATCAAGAACAGGACAAATCCGAAATGAGCTCCCTATAAATCCATTGATAATCCATAAGAGACCAGAAATGTAAATGTTTAGGGAAAAGTACACCTTCCAGAAAAACAAAATCATCAGACTGTGGAGAAGTGAAGTTCCAATTTTTTAAATTCGCCCGTCGTCCCTTTTTTAAAAGATGGAATCGCTCGATCGTTGAAGACAAGATTCAAGCACGCACGCAAGCAAGCAAGGAGGCCGGTTGGTACACAGACTTTTATAATTATTAAGATTACTTCTGTGGGTGACATTTAATATGAGTTACTCTATAGAAATACATTGATATGGCAACGTTTTGAATTGCCTGCACATTGAGGTCAGCACTCTTCTTAAAAAAATATCCAGCTTTGATTTAATCAATTTCATCAGTTTTCTATGATTTTATTAGTAGAATATTATTAACTAAGTAGAAATTCTATGAAACGGAAAATAGCTTTAATCAACAAAAATGTTTTGAAAAAAATAATATTTTTCTGGATAGCACAAAAGTTAGTTAATGGATCAGAAAAACCAATAACAATTTTTTTTTTTTTACATAGAATTCATCATTTATCAAGGCCCAGATGTCACTTGAGGATAAGGGTTTAAGTACAGTAGTCAATGGAACAATATTGTAATAATCATTCGTAGTGGAAATTTGGTAAATTGAATTACATCAAGAACTTGTTTATGTTAGACTTGAAGACAACCATATTGCCAGCTGGAAAGCAAGCAAATGGAAGAGAGTTCCACAGGTGTGCAGTTCTAAGAGAGAAGCTTTGTTCATGGAATTTACATTTAGGTTTAGGCACAGATAAAGAGTGGGAGAAATTATTGATAGTATTTTCAATTAGACGAGCGTTTCTCGTGAGAGTTTGGCGAGGTGGGGGGGGCGTAGATTGGAGCACTTGCCATGAAAATAATGATAAAACATAGACAGACTCGCAACGACTCTTCTGTGAGAAAGAGCTTGCAGAAAAGAGAAAAGGGCATCCCCTACTAGGCTACAAAGTCTATTTTGAACTCTGTAATGACAAGATAAGAGCTTTCTAGCAACTCCTGCCGAGATATGGCAACAATACTCCTTGGATGTACCTGGCTCTTACATAGGTAGAGAATTGAATCAGCAGTGAACTATCTACTGGATTGATAGAAAGATCCCACCATTTTTCTAGCGACCTTGGCAACAGATTTGATGTACATGTTCCATTTCAGGCTAGGAGTAAAGGTAAAGTCCAGAAGCTTGTCAAAACATGGAGCCTCCCCAAGACGAGAGCCATTCATTTCAATTGATGCCAGCAAATATGGGTTTATTAACATTTCTATGAAAATAGGACCCATTGTATGTTAAATATTTGCCTAACCCAAATGAAATAAATTAATAAGTCCTAATAAATAATTCAGAAAGTAATATTTTGCTACATAGTTCAATACAAATAATAAAATCACATTGTAAAAAAATTTTAATTTATTCCTTCAGTCCAGCACCTCTTGGCAGAAAATCTTTTTTTTTGTCCTGTTTCTTTTGAGTGTTCCCTTTTTTACGTAACTTTTACTGAGTTTTTTTCTTTGATGAAGACCAACTGCACGTTGAAATTACTATTTTTTTCTTTCTCACATAATTACGAGAATGATTGCATATTATTATTATTATTATTATTATTATTATTATTATTATTATTATTATTATTCGAAAAAGAGGCTACATCAAAGGGAGGCCACTCTCATATGCTTGTCCAGGATTACTAGATTGGCCTTTTCAGAACCAAATTTCGCGAATTTGATCTTTTTAAAGCAGTTTGATCTTCAAAAATGGCATTTATCCTTTTTCAAAGCGTAACATACAATCTAACAAAGGAAGAAACACGGTAAATTATTATTATATATTATGTAGATTATTATTATTATTATTATTATTATTATTATTATTATTATTATTATTATTATTATTATTATTATTATTATATATTATGTAGATTATTATTAGTTAATACTTTCTTATTCTGTGCCATGACATAGGTTTTTGATTTTTGTTTGCACAAATATATTGTACAACATATGTATAATAACAATATATAGGTTTTTGATTTTTGTTTGCACAAATATATTGTGCAACATATGTATAATAACAATGTTTTTATTCAGATAAATGAAACTGTTTTTTTGTAAATGGCTGATATTTTTTTTTGGCCAGTAAAACATATGGTGTTAAATCGAGATTTTGCATTTGTAATGGAAGATGTTTTCATTGCATGACGTCAAATGTCAAAATGGTTTCATTTTTGTTTGGACTATAAAATGTCTATTGGTGCCATTTTTTTTTTCAACTTGACATATGCAGTTGTTGCCATACACATATCATCAGAGTGACACATACTATTAGAATGCTATATATATATATATATATATATATATATATGTATGTATGTATGTATATATGTATGTATACGCATATATAGTATGTACGTATGTATGTATATACGTATGTATGTATGCATGTATGTTTGTATATGTATAAATATGTATATGTATGTATATGTATATATATGTATGTGTGTATATGTATATATATATGTATGTATATGTATATATATATACATGTACGTATATGTATAGATATATAGATACGCATGTATATGTATATATATGCATGTGTGTAAATGTATATATGTATGTCTATGTATATGCATATATATACATGTACGTATATGTATAGATATATATATGCATGCATATGTATAGATATGTATATATGTATGTATATGTATATATATGTATGTATGTCTGCATATGTATATATATGTATGTCTGCATATGTACATATGTATATGTATGTATATGTATATATATGTATATGCATGTATATATATATGTATGTATATGTATATATATATGTATGTATATGTATATATATATATGTATATATATATGTTTGTGTATGTATATATATATGTACGTATATATATATATATTTATATATATGCATACATATATATATATATTTATATATACACACACGCGGATATATATATATATATATATATATATATATATATATATATATATATATATATATATCAGGATTTATAATTTAATTTTGGAATTAAAAGTATAGAATTTTTAGACCAAAATTTATATATATATATATATTTATATATATATAAATATATATATATATATATATATATATATATATATATATATATATATATATATAATATGGGACATTTCTTGAGAGCTCTTTCGGCTATCATCTCTTCAGGAAAAAAATCGGTAACAAAGAAGACATGGCCCTGAATAGTAACCAATTACGTCCAAGTATCTATATGCTTTGTAATGGATGGACATGAGTAAAATAAGGCAAAAATGATTGGCGAAATTTACGAACACTAAGGGGAATGCGGATACGCCAAAAATTAAGAAAAAAAATGATTTTTTTTTGTTATATATATATATATATATATATATATATATATATATATATATATATATATATATATATAAATATACATCAGTTTGAAAAATATTAAAAAGATTAGCATCATTGAATTTCATCAAGGGTGGTTGATAGTGCTCAATCAAATGTAAATAGAGTAATCTCTTGTTTAATACATCCTCCCCACAAAATTATCCTTTTAACCGCCCTCCCTCTTTAACAGCAGTTAGTTTTTTGGACTCTGATTTTAAATTTAAATTTAAATTCATAAGAACAATAACAATGACACGGGAAATATACTTTTCTCCTCTTAAATTCAAAATGCTTTTAAACGTTTTTTTTTTAATTTTTTGCCTGTTGAGATTAGTAATGATCGGAACGGTGTGTACATCGTAACAAGATATGACTCTATTTACATAAGGAAAAATAAAAATTTATATATATACATATATATATATATATATATATATAGTGTATTTTGTATACAGAAAGTTGTTAGATGAGAAAAGCCCGATGAAAATACGTTCTTATATGTCAGATTTTCATTTAAATTGAGCACTCTGCTTGATTTCTTTTTCCAAAAAAACTAATCATTTGTTTTTGTTTTTGCGATACGTTTTTGAATGAATTCAATTATTTATAGGAAAGTGCATTTTTACCTAAACGCAAGTTGGGAATATTTTTCCCTTTTACAAATTTGGTGCTCGCAAATCGAAAGCGGCATATATATATATATATATATATATATATATATATATATATATATATATATATATATATACTAGCAAAAGTGCCCGTCGTTTACTGGGTTCAAAAACAGCCTACAGAAAATGGACTCTGATTTATGAAAGTATGATAGGTTATGAAAAGGAAGGGTTGTAAAGAGATAGCTTCAAATTTGGGGGTATCAAAACCAAAGCAAAATATGATGAAAGTGAAAATAGATAAACCCCATAATGTATTATACCATACCTGTTCACACTGAAACACTTATCACAATATTCTGTGGATCTATATTAAAAAAACCTTGTTAAACTTTGTGACATATTTCCATTCTATGGAGGTCAGGTGCGAACGAACACCCCATAATTTTATCATACCATATTTCTTCAAACTGAAGCATAATCATCAAAATATACTTATGCAGATAGATATCAAAAGTCTTTATTAAAGTTTGTGCCTATTTTCATTCTATGGAGGACAGGCGCGAATGCAGACCCCACAATTTTATATCATCCTTATTTAAGTAAAAACATACTTATCAAAGTATTATTATGTATATCTATATCAAAAACACATGTAAACTTTTTTTTTTTACTTTTTAAATTTTTGATTTCCATACTTTGTGGACCAGGCGCGAACGCAGACCTTACAATTTTAATGAACCACTGTTCTGCCAGATCAAACATACCCATTCCCGTGTCTCGATACATCTTCTATCATTATATGTAATCAGTTTTTTAAAATAGTCAACCATATAGGAACCTATTCGTGACCAGACACACACACACGCACATACACACACAGACATTCAGCTATATATTATAGATATATAGGATGTCAAAACTAAAATATCGTTAAAATTCATTACCCATACAGCATCAGCCATATAGCGTAATGGTGAGAAGTCTTGACTGTCATTTGGGCGGTCAGGTTGCGATCCTTGCTTGAGGCAGTTGCCTGTCTAGCCGCACTGATGAGCTGTGAAACAGCGAAACAGTACTGTATGTGGATGACTATAATGCTCCCTATCTTTTGTTGAGCATTTCGGGAAGTGATATACAAACTGGAATTAGCGTATAAACACTAATATATATGAAACAGCGAAACAGTACTGTATGTGGATGACTATATATTTGTTCACTGTCTTTGAGAAAGAATTCCATCAAAGTGCTCGATTACACAGAAAAAAATTCCATATAAATAAGAGCTATTAAGAGTTTTCATTTAAAATTGTACAGAAGGTCAGAAATACATTGGTACCGTCGGTTTTAACCCTAACATAATGTGGGGCAGTTAATGGTAAATAATTAACTGGTCCCCTTTATACTAGGCTTGAAACCGATGGTACCAATGTTTTTCTGACCTTCTGTAAAGTTTTAAATAAGTAAGTATATATACAGGGTGTCCATAAAGTCCGTGTGCGCCTTAAAATATTTATAATTTTATTTGTGATTGCAATAGAAATAAAGGATTTGATTTTGGAACAATTCATTTTAAAATTGCACACGGACTTTATGGACACCCTATATATATATATATATATATATATATATATATATATATATATATATATATATATATAATTTTTATTTATTTTTTGGGAGGGTGACGCTAACCTTAATATCGTTTCAAAAATCAACATATATGCAGTATTTGACAGTACATGTTGGAGTTCATGTTTTCCTCAATGAAACTTAACTCTTCAATACCCGCAAAACTCATGCAACCCCAACCCTAACCCTAACCCTAACCCAGACCATGACATTCCCACCACCATGCTTGACTGTAGGCATGACGCACTTATCTTTGTACTCCTCACCTGGTCGCTGTCACACATGCTTAAGGCCATCAGAACCAAACAAATTAAATTTCATCTCATCAGACCATAGGACATGGTTTCAGTAATCAGTGGGCTTTGTTGACATGTCTTCATCAATCTGTTTGTGGCCTTTCTTGCGCATTGCCTTCAGAAGCGGTTTTCTCCTGGGGTGGGTCCATGCACATCATTTTGAGTAGTACAAAGATAAGTGTGTTATGCCTACAGTAAAGCATGTGGTGGGAATGTCATGATGTGGGCTGCATGTATTGGAAGCTACATTTCATTGAAGGAAACATGAACTCCAACATGTACTGTCAAATACTGCGGCAGAGCTAGATCTCCTCCATCCAGAAACTTGGTCGCAGAGCAATGTTCCAGCATGATAATGACCCAAAACACACATCCAAGACAACCATTGCTTTACTGGAGAGGCTGACGGTAAAGGTGATGGACTGGCCAAGCAAGTCCCCAGACTTGGGCCCAATAGGGCATCCTCAAGCTGAAAGGTGGAGGTGTGCAAATCTCAAATATCCTCCATTCCAGTGGCTACATGTGAAGCTCTGGGAAACTCCATGCCCAGGTGAGTAAAGGCAGTTTTGGATAATAATGGTGGCCACAAACTATTGAGAGTTAACATGTTGTATGTTAATATTGACAACTTTTCGTAAGGGGGTACTCACTTTTGTTGCCAGGGATTTAGCTTTTAATGGCTATATTTTGAGTTATTTTCATGAGAAAATAAATTAACTCTGTTATATATGCTGCAAACAGACTACTTTTCATTGTGTTTGAAAATCATTTTACAGTGTTGCCCTATGAAGTAATATACTTAAATATTTGAAGAAATGTAAGGGGTGTACTCACTTTTGTGATACACTATATATATATATATATATATATATATATATATATATATATATATATATATATATATATATATATATATATATATATATATATATTTAAACGAGTGTATCCATCAACAATTGTGGTTTTTTTTTTTAGCCTTTTATCATATTTTTATTTTAAAATATTTTTATAACGTGTTTCAAGTTTAGGTTCGCTCTCTTCAGATATTTTCGTAAATTTTTTTTTTTTTTAAATGGGAGTTCGAAATGTTATTTTTACATCTGCTGATACTAAATGTGTTTTTCAGAGTGACGTGGTATCAGGCATTCTGTCCCCAACCGTAAGTGTTGGTAGTGTCCGGTCAGAGTTAGGTTCAAAGAGGGGGCTTTTGGTCCATTTGATGAAGGTTTTATGTTTTTTTATGACTTTTTTTCCTCATGTATAGTACACACTCACACACAAATACATACATGTACATATACACATGCACACGTATTCGCACGCAGGCATATACACATATACACACGCACATACATAGAAATATATGTAGGAGCATACATATATACATACCCACCTATACACTCACACACATACTCACACACATCCACCCACTAACATATCACACATATATTGGTTAATTCCCCCCCCCCAATCAAAACACGCATGCATACATGTACTTAATCATTCAAACTTAAGTACACGCACACACACACAAGTGAGATGGGGGAATAGGTAGGAGATGATATATATACACACACAATCGCACACACAATCACACACATACATATACATGCACACACGCATATATAGGTAGGAGAAGATATTTTGCAATGTCATCATTTTGATCTCGTGAAATAATGCTTTCAACGATGTGCCTGCTCCTATTTAAATTCAAATTTTGTGCTAACCACGTGACACAGACGTTGTGAACTTGATATCACGACCAAAATGATGAAGGGGGAAAAAAAATTTAAAAAAATAAAGCACATGTTAGAAAGTACTTCCATGATTAGGGCGGATTCCGCCGACAATTTTAAAGAAAATTAAATAAAAATGATTTTCATTTTTCATCTAATAAAATACAGCATTACTCGGTTTTCCAATTTTTAACTCATGCTTTCAAAGGTTGCGTCTTAGTCATATTTAAATTTACACAAATTTAAATTTGCATTCAAATAACGCACTCATTCTTTCATACACACACACACACACACACACACACGCATACACACATATATAGTAATAACTGAAATTAATAAAAAATACAATCTTTAAATAAACACACACACATAGTAATAACTGAAATTAATAAAAATACAATCTTTAAATAAACACACACACACACATATATATACACATATATATGTATATATATATATGTATATATATATGATGCATCAGGTATTTGAAGATATTTAATTTATTATTTCACTAGCAGGGAAACCCGACGGATTGAATGACGATCAACGAATATTTAACACTCCTCTATTGTTATTGTCATCGAAATCCGTGAAATCGTCCGAAAGGATGCTTCACATGCCTCCATGCAGTAACTTAGCCCAAAATATACGTTCTTCGAAATTGCACTGTAGAGAACCTACTGTTTATTTTATAAAATTATTTTATATTAGCTTCTTTCCAGTTAACAAAAAAAAAATGAAATTTACGTGCGGGGTTTGAACCCACAGACAACGTCATGAAAAAGAAAACACGTAAATTTTCAAGTCTTATAAAATTCTCTGCAGTTAATGAAAAAAAAAAGAAGAAATTTGAATCTGCAGACCACGTCATGCAAAAAGAAAAAAAACAAACAAACAAAAAAAAACAAACAAACAAAAACACGCTAACAACTTACCCACAGTAGAATTTTCACGGCCCGTTGTTCTATCATTTTTGCTAAACGACCACATGGAAAAATGGCTTTACCGATGATAGATAAATTAAAATAACAGTTTCGATTATCGATTATCGGTAATTATCGGGGATATTCTGAGACAAAACTTAACTAAGATCACTCCCAGGATTATACACTAAGTTCTGTAAATTTTAAAGAAAATCTGTTCAGCCATTTTGGAGTCTATCAGGAACAAACTCACGCGCACACACCCAGACATAGTTGCATTTATATAATATATTGTAGAGAAGAGATATACAGAATGCGTAAGGTATTTATGTACATTTTTAATTTAAATTAAAAAATATAAAAACCCATGACGGATACTGCTTTAACTAATGAAATGAAAAGATACGCTGCAATAGTGTCTATAAAAGCGAATTTCTTTTCCAATGTTAAAAATAATGGTATTGAATTGGCCACATGCAACAGAATTTGTCAGAAGGGTACATGGCATGATTGCCAAAAATCCTGGGACATCAATGCGACATCTTGCCAAAGATTTTAAAGTGTCTGAATGGGCAATATTGAATGTTGTTCAAGACCTCGGGTACAAGTCATACGTTCTTAGATGCGGTTAATTAATGTCGACAAATTGTCAAGAGAATCGGTTAATGCATGCAAAACGATTTCTAAACAAATTGACTCATCCAGAAGAAAAAAAAAATGTCTTTGCTTCTTCTCCGATGAGAAAACTTCAACCAGGATCAAAAAGTCTGCAACCCCTTTCCCACAGAAGAGACGTTGCGAGCTTGTCTCTGCTTTATCATTATTTTCATTGCAAGTGCTCATCTGAGCTTCAATCTATGGTCCCCCCTCGCCAAACTTTCACAAAAAACACTCGTCAGTCCAAAACTATAATCAATAATTTCGCACACTCCTTATCTGTGTTTAAACCTAAATGTAGATTCCACAAACAAAGCTTCTTTCTCAGAACTGTATACCCGTGGAACTCTCTTCCGTTTGCCTGCTTTTCAGCTGATTACAATCTGATTTTCTTCAAGTCCAACGTAAACAAGTTCTTGATGAAAACTCCCATACTTATGTTTATTATGCTATATTCACATTAACTAATGTATACCCATTAACCCTTATCCGCAAGTGGCCCCCGGGCCTTGATAACTGGTGTAAAAAAAATAAAGAAATGATAAGTGGCTATGTGTGGACTCACTGAATTTCCAACTGTTATGCATCCAAAGTTTCCAGTAACAGTGATGATTTTCGGTGTTGTTAGCGGTGAAGGACACATCATGCCTACTCATTTTTTTTCCACAGGATCTCAGAATCAATGCAGACGCTTGTTAATACTCTTAAAACCATTGTTAAGCCTATAGATAGCTAATAGAAGGTCCTATGTCTTGCCAAAAGATTCTGCACCATCTCATAAAGCTCCCAAACCCCACGATTGGATGGGCGAGAATTGTCGGGTCAACTGCGCATATAATTATGAGGCAAGGGTTGCGCAATTCCCAATCACACCCTTCCTGACTCAACACTGTTTGAGTCCAGTGGTAACGAGAAGACCAGGACGACTGGAAATAATGCCGAGATAAGCGGAGAGCACATATAACAGCTGGAAGTCCAAAATGGTCAGCCATTTTAGTACACACATGCCTTCTCGTAGTGACTTGGTCCACAATACATTGTAGTCTACATTGCACTGTAGAGAATCTACTGTTGATTTTATAAAATTATTTTGTATAACAGTTTAAATTAAAATTTAAAATGCAAAAGTCACGTATCATGTTTGTACTTCATGCAGAAACATTTATTTCGAATGCGTCCCCGTCATATAAAAAAAAACCTTCCTGTTGATTTTATAAAATTATGTTTACATAATGGTTTGAAGTAATGTTTAAAATACAAAAGTCAATTATCATGGTCCAGATGTGCTTAAAACAGAAACTTTTATTTCAAACGCCCTCCTGTTTTATCAAAGAACCTACGGTTGATTTTATACGCGGGGCTTGTGATAAAACTTCTTGAATGCACTTGGAATGTTAAGCTGTGTAAGGGTGTTAACTTTAATTAAAATCGGACTTCCTTCTTTAACCGGATTTTTTCGATTTTCAATACTTGTCGGAAGCATTACGATACAAAACCTATCTAAGAACACTCTCATACATATCAAGTACATTTGTGTGAAATTTCAAAAACATTGACCCAGCCGTTTCAGAGTCGATATTGAACGAACTCATACACACTCACGGTTCTTTATATATATATATATATATATATATATATATATATATATATATATATATATATATATATATATATATAAAATATGCATCAAATGCACTTGAAAGCCAAATCACAACGTAATATTAGGAAAATAAACAAATATTTTA
>NC_136508.1:61217749-61220249 GCF_053919585.1 Euprymna scolopes
ATCTGAGGTTGGAGCTATTCCGTCTACATTTCTCCAAATGTCTAGTCCATTGTTGAGGTGGTGTAGTCCTGCGCAGATCTAGGAAGTCCACTATCTCAGGCTTTACGTTTTTGCTCTTTGAGAATTAGTTTATTGCTAATTTTCTGAGGTGTCTCTTCTATGAAATGCTGACCCACCCATTTTTGTTATGTAGGCTAGAGTGCTCTATCTCTGAGGCACTGGCTCTTCAATCCAACTTTCCCGATGTGGGAGAGATATAAATAAATCTTCTAACTTTACTGAAAATAGAAGAAAAAAATTAATTGAATTCGATGGAATTGTTTATTTTGGTCTTGGTATTTCAAGAGAAACTCTTTAAGCCTTTCAATCTTTTTATTTCAGTTTTTTTATTTCAATCATTCGCTTAAATTTTGACATTGATTAATAATGATATCAACAACAACAACAAAGACAAAATTTCAGATTTATTTTATTTGTTTGAAAAAATCAATTTGTACTTTTTTGCAAGGCAAAAAAAAAAAGCAAACAGATTTTTATTAATGTATGTTTTCAGCTAATTTTACACTAAGTGCATTTCAGTGTTCTTGTTTCAAAGGATGCTATGCTTCGGTTGGCAAATTGTTGCAACGGAGGAAAAATATCGCAAACACTTTGTAAAACATGCTCTAGATAATGTACAATTTAGAACAATCACCATCATCACCATTACCGCCGTCGTCGTCATCATCATCATCATCATAATCATCATCAGCAGCAGCAACAGCAGCAGCAGTATCAATAGCAGCATTACCATTATTGTAATCACCAACATCGTCAACTGCATCAGCATCATTATTACCATTATCGTTATCACCAACATTATCATCATCAGCAGCAGCAGCATCGTAACTATTATCGTTATCATCACCACCATCAGCATCGACATCACTGGCATCATGATCATTATCATCATAAGCATAATCATCATCAATATTATCATCATTATCGTTATTTACGTAACCCCCATTATCATCAACATCATCATCTTCATCGACATCACCAACACCATCATCATTATCATTATTAACGTCATTACCATAATCATGATTATTTTCATTAACATCACCAACATCATCATCTTCATCGCCATCACCAACATCATCTTCATCAACATCCCAAATATCATCATCTTCATCATAATCATTAACTTAATAACCATCATCATCATCATCATCATCATCATCATCGTCGTCGACATTGCCAGCATCATCATCATCATCATCAATATAATCATTATTATCGGCATCACCACCATTATCATTATCATCTTCATCGTCGTCATCATCATCATCCTCATCCTCATCGTCGTCATTATCGATTCCACGCCTGTTTTACATGCTGGCATGTGTTAAACGGCTTTAAGAGATTGACTTCCAAATAAACCTATCTCTGCACAGGTTTTACTTATCTTCTTTTTCAAATCCACACTCATCACTTCCTTCCATGTTTTCCTTTCACTTACTCTACTTCTCTCGACCATTCTTTCAGTTTAATGAATGAACCTGTATTTACTATGTTGATTCGTCTTCATGTTAAGTTGCCAATCTTGATGTTTTATTTATCATTATTAATGGATTAGACGTTTGAAATTTTGAGTTGCAGATTAGTAGTTTAATTTTAAAATAATCGTCGTCTCCACCACCACCACCACCACCACCACCACCACCACCACCACCGCCGCCGCCGCCGCCGCCGCCGCCGCCGCCGCCGCCGCCGCCGCCGTCATCATTTCAAACTAATGTACCCTCTTCCAATATTCACTTCATAATTCTGTTCTGCTGTGATGATTCCATCCTCCCAGGCATTACCCCCTCCTTTAGGTTTGCAGATAGCATATATATATATATATATATATATATATATATATATATATATATATATATATATATATATATATATATATATACGCTAGTATATATGAATACAGAATATAAATATCATGCTAGATGATGTATCTATACATCTATCTATCTATCTATCAGAAATTTACCATGCGAAGTATATAAGTTTCATGCAACTAATAATACAAAGTGCATCTGTATACAACACATCACTAAACAAGTCCCGGGCATGATATATAGAGGGAGCCAGTAATAAATACTCCGTACGATTTATATAAGGTACTAACCTTCATATAGCAAGTGTCCAAAGTTGAGCCTAATATAAATATGTTTGAATGAAGAAATGTCGAAAAACCGGCCACAAATGGAAACGAAAGAATACACTTTCACCAAGAAATGTCATAACTTGATCTTAACAATAGAAATGCAGTTGGAATTGCTATCGCGCCCAACCTATTCTGCAGATCTGGCCCCCAACCTGTTTGTTTGCAAACCCCAGAAGAATACTTCAGGGAAAGAGGTTTTTGCTCTAATGGAGAACTGATAATGGAAAGTTATGCATAATTTGAAGCCAAAGACAAACATTTTGTCAAAAAAAAAAAAAAAAAAAAAAAAGCACA
>NC_136508.1:61227749-61235249 GCF_053919585.1 Euprymna scolopes
ATAAAAAAGATAATTTAAGGAATCGGTTTTGGCATCGGAAAATAGGCTAAAATTTTTCCCATTCCGATACCCCACGATTCCCAATTCTGATCATTCATCCCAACACTAATATATATATATATATATATATATATATATATATATATATATATATATATGTATATATATATATATATGTATGTATATATATATATATATATTTACTTATAAAGTAAGTAATAGTAATTTAGATAGTATTATTTTGAATAATAGTATTATTAATGAAAAAGTAGGATTAAAGTTAGAAGATAAACACAAAAATCTTCCATGTATGTATTGGATACCTAAAATGCATAAAAATCCAGTTGGGGCTAGATTTATTGTAGGTTCAAAGACGTGCATCACTAAACCTCTAAGTAAAGCTATATCTAAAATATTTAAATTAATTATAAATCAAATAAATAATTTTCACCTGAAAAGTAAATTCTATAGTAATATAAATCTATTTTGGGTAGTAAATAATTCCAAACCAGTGAAAGAAAAATTAGATAAAATAAATTCCAGAATAAAAGCAAAATCTATAGCTACTTATGATTTTAGTACGCTATATACTAAAATTCCGCACGAAAAACTTATAAAAGAATTAAATGATACTGTAGATTTGGCTTTTCAAGGTGGAAAAGGTAAATATATAGACTTTTCAAACTCTAATGCTTTCTGGTGTAAAAATAAAAATAGCAAAACTAGTATTTCTAAAGGTATTTTAAAAATGCTTGTAAGTCATCTTATTAAAGAATGCTATTTTCAAATAGGAAATAAAATATTACTTCAAACGATAGGTATCCCAATGGGATTGGATCCGGCACCATTTTGGGCAAATTTGTATTTACATAGACTCGAGTATATATATATGTCATCATTATTAAAAACAGATATATCTAAAACATATAACTTTCATGGGTGTAGGAGATTTATAGATGACCTTATATGCATAAACGATAATGATGAATTCGAAAAAAATAAACATCTTATATATCCAAACGAACTAAAATTAAATTGTGAACATAGAGGACAACAGGCTACATTTCTGGATTTAGATATAAAAATTGAGGATGGAATTTTTCTTTATAAAATATTTGATAAAAGAAACGCTTTCCCCTTTAAAATAGTACGTATGCCCCATAAGGATAGCACCTGCCCCGTTTTTGTGTTTTATGGAACCATTATGTCAGAGTTTTTGAGAATAGCTCGCGTTACTCTAAAATTAACAGATTTTATACCACCAGTTTCTAGCTTAGTAATAAGGATGATAAAACAAGGTGGAGATAAAAATAAAATATTTAAACAGTTAAATAAAGCATTTGTTTGTTATCCGGATGCTTTTGAATCGTTTAAGATAAACCAGACTATATTGATAAAGGAAATCCAAAACTATATTAGCAATGTATAAATGGATTTATAATTACATATAATAAATTTATATAGTTAAAAAAAAAAAAAAAAAAAAAAAAAAAAAAAAAAAATGTATATATGTAAAAATAAAATATTTTTAACCTTTATATATCTAATTTTAAATAAATAAGAATGTAAATATACAAACTACTAACTATAGTGGGGGTGATAAGTAGTTAAATGGATTAATCCAAATCTTATAAATACAAGACTGATAAATTAAAAAATTAAAAAATGTATCCATTTTAAATGTGGAAATTGATGAATCGCACAGGTAAGAAATTCATTTTTATACTATGAAAAGGTTAGTAATTACAATTAAGAATAGGAAATTGGGAAAAAAATTTTTGTAACTTGTCTTCTTCCTAAGATTAAGGGTGGTGGTGTTTGATCAACACTGCTGGGGAGCCATGATGTAATACACTGTTTTGTTTTTAAATCCCCGAAACAGTGTTTCATGGTAAACAACTGATGATCCCTTAAAAAATATAAAAATTGGTATTATAGTAAATTTGAGAGTTGATGCAGTGATTGCAGGTGATTAAATGACTTACTGACTAGATGTTTTTTTTAATGAATGATAAAAAATAATTTTTTGTGTGGTTTCAAATGTTAAAAACTTCAAAGACTATATATATATATATATATATATATATATATATATATATATATATATATATATATATATATATATATATATAACCATACTAGCCGAAGCATCAGCCTCCGAAACGTCTCTCACATTTTCCTCTTCTGCACATCAAGTCAACTGAAAAATATGTCTACGCACACACACATATATATATAAAGTAAGTTATGAAAATAATTTTACCTATATATATATATATATATATATATATATATATATATATATATATATATATATATGCGCGTGTGTGTGTATCTGGTTATATAATGTATTTTTTAAACACCTGACTTTTCCTTTGACTATTTCTTTCAATATTTTTTTTGTTGTCTTTGTTTTCGTTTTATTATTATTATTATTATTATTATTATTATTATTATTATTATTATTATTATTATTAGATTCTTCTAGCTGGCCAAAAATTGTGAATTCGATGTCATGGATCATTAAACCCATTCACCCCGACCAGAAATCCATCAGCTGTTTTCGTGTTCTGGAAGATGTCGACATGTTTTAGATAAACCGCGCGCTCACCGACCGATAAATTCGACCAACCGCTTTCCATTCATCGCTAACAGAAAAAAGAACAAAAAAAAATACATACCTACTTTTTTTTTTTCTCGAGCGGACTTCCGTTTTTTTGTTTTGTTTTGTTTTGTTTTTTAAGGCAATGGCTTTCTTATTGAAAAGTTATTTATGTTAAAGGCAGAGATTCATAAAAGAAAGTACCGCATCAAATGAAATTGGTAACATTACAGTTGCAAAAAGAAAAAAAAAATACCGAAATAGAAATGAAATAGGTATTAGATGAGAAAAATATGCATGTTAACTAGCAGGGAGACCCGACGTTGCCTGGGATTAAATGAGGATCAACGAATGTTTTACATTTATAATCAAATCCATTGATTGCCGGCTCTAGTTGGGGATCCATCGCGGTGCACAGGGAGGAACGTGCGTCTCCTGCAGTGATTTAGTCCAGATTACATTATAGTTTAAGTTGTGATTTTATGAAATTCTTTTTTTCGGTTTTATTGAGCTTTTATATCTGGTTGAGATTACTTGTAAATATTAACTTTAATATTTATAATATATTTTAAGTTTACCATTTTGATTACCTTGGTAAACTTATTGTAATTTATATATATATATATATATATATATATATATATATATATATATATATATATATATATATATATATATATATATACTAGCAGTTCAGCCCGGCTTTGCTCGGGCCTATGTACTGTTCATAACTTTATGTGCATATGTATATATATGTATATATATGGACATTAGTCAAACTTTTAAATATATATATATATATATATATTAAAAAGTTTGACTAATGTCCAGGTACGAGGGGCGTGCAATAAGTAATGCCCTTGACCCACTTCCACTTGTCTGATCTAGCTGAAATTTTACATGTGCAATGATTTATATCTCTACGGGTTATGTGGCAAATTACAGCTCTGAACTAATCGTAGTTTCTGTTTTACAGGTGTTTGAACGGAGTCAGGTGTGAAATGGAGCCTGTTGAATGTCGAGCAGTGACCCGGTTTTTGTATTTGAAAAGACAGACACCACAGGAGACTTTTGATGAAATGAAAGAAACTTATGACCTTGTAAAACGCTGGCATCGTTAATTCAAACATGGCCGGAAGTCTGTGGAAATAGCTCTCAGACCTGGTCGCCCCCCTTCTGCCATTGATGAGGCATCTGTCCGTCAAGTTGAGGCTGCCATTTTGGAAGATCGGTGCATTACTATTCGCCAAATAGCCCAAGATGTCAAGATTAGTACAGGGTCTGTGGAAACTATCATTCATGACCATTTGCATATGCATAAGGTGTCTGCCAGATAGATTCCCAGGTTGCTTACACCATTCCAGAAGCGAGAACGCGTGGAGTGCTCGAGGATGAATTTGGAAATGTGCCAAGAAGATGAGTCAAAGTTTTTCAAAAGACTGATTGCGGTTGATGAAACCTGGGTCCATCACTATGATCCAGAGACTAAAGCCCAGTCAATGCAATGGAAGCACTTGGACTCACCACCTCCAAAGAAGGCAAGGGTGCAGCCCTCCGCTGGCAAGGTTATGCTCACAGTCTTCTGGGACCAGGACGGAGTAGTGATGACAGATTTCCTGGCAAAGGGTACTACAATTACAGAAGCCTATTATGCTATCAAAATCAAGAGGCGGGGAAGATCAGCAAAGGTACCCTTCTCCTGCAGGACAACGCTCCGGTCCACAACTCGCATGTCGCCAGATCAGAAGCACGGGCGTGTGGTTATGAAATCCTTCCCCATCCTCCCTACTCTACTGACATTGCACCCTCTGACTTTCATCTCTTTCCAGCCATGAAGTTGTTTTTGAAAGGAAAGTGTTTCTCAGATGATGCAGCCTTGATTTCTGAAGTCACGTCGTGGTTGGAGGATCAACCTGGGCTGTTCTACAAAAACGGTCTCCAGAGCTGCATCAAACGATGGGAGAAATGCATAACTCTAGGTGGTTCCTTTGTAGAGAAAGACTAATAAAATTTCTTTGCTCTACTGCTATGGGAAGTGGGTCAGGGGCATTACTTATTGCATGCCCCTCGTAACATACATCTAAAATTTCAAATCTTTAGACCCAAAATTGGCGAAGGAATTTAGTAGAGTTTACAAAAGTCAACTTTTTCAAGTGTGACCTCTTGGCAGCCAAAATTTCCGCCAAAAATTGATTAAAAAGCTTGCTATATGTCTGAATATGCGAAATTTCAAATGTTTAGACCAAAAATTTGCTAAATAATTTGCTAGAGACCGAAAAGATCGAATCTTTTGAACTTTGACCTCTTGGCAGCCAAATCTTCGGCAAAAAAAAAAACGATTACAAAGCTCGCCCTATGTCTGAATACACTTTATGTAAAATTTCAAATTTTAGAGCAAAGATTGGCTGAGTAATTTGGTAGAGACCGCAGAGATCAATTTTTTAAACTTCAACCCTAATTTTGACCTTAACATTTATTGTTTTGGAAATGAAATTAAAAAGGTGATACATGTCCACGTAACCTACATCTAAAATTTCAAGTGCTTGTGTCAAAAATTGGCAGAAGAGTTTGGTAGGGTTTTCAAAGGTAAAATCGTTAAACTTTTATCCCTTGACAGCCAAGTTTTTCGCTTAAAACCGATGAAAAAGATTTTCCCAACTCTCCATGCCTCTTATGTTTAATCTCGTGTCTGTAGACTGACAATTGTCAGAGTAGTTTGATAGGGAAATGTACACACACAGACATACAAACAGACAATTTCACTTTTATATATATATATATATATATATATATATATATATATATATATATATATATATATATATTGTCCTTGTTATATTGTTTTATTTTCTTATGTGATAATGCCGTCTGGTATCTAGTGATGTTATCCAAGGCCGTCTAATTTGTTTTGTAATTCTCGAAATAAGTGGTAATCCGAGGGCGATAGGTCAGGGGAATATGCACGATAGTGCAATCGTTACTTGATATTCATATTTCATCTTTTGTGCAAAATTTGGTACTAAAGAAGTTCTTTTATGTCATAAACTGATATATCTGTGAATTATAGCCTTTACCAAACCAATGTATCCAATTGTTGACAAAGGCAAATATTGTTGCGGTCGTCTATTTTAAGTTATTTTTATGCATCAAAATGATTCGGAAAGTCTAAAAAACACCATTTCAAATTCTATGTCCTGATTCGATTGTTGTCTATTTCTTCTAATTCTTCTTTTTGTGTCTTTCTTTGCTTATTTATTCTTTTTTCCTTTCAATCCCTTTTTTTTTTTGTTTCCTTCATTTGTATTTTCTGTTGTTTGCTGTTGTTGGTGTTCTTCTTCTTCTTCTTCTTCTTCTTGTCCTCCTTCTTCCTTTTCTCTTTTTGCTTCTTTCTTTGTTGCCTTTTCCTTCTTTTGTTCGCTTTTTCTTATTCCCCTTTTCTTACTTTATCTTCTTTTTTATACTTCTTTTCTTTTTATTTCTTTTTTCTTGATTCCCTTTTCTTTATTTCTTTTCTTCTTATTCTTATTTTCTTTTGTTTCTTTATTTCTTTCTTTTTCTTCTTCTTCTTTTTCTTTTCCTTCTTCTTCTTCTTTTCTTTTTCTTCTTTCTTTCTTCCTATTCTGCTATTTTCTTTCTTTCTTATTATTATTATCTTTTGTTTCTTCTTCTTCTTCTTCTTCTTCTTCTTCTTCTTCTTCTTCTTCTTCTTCCCTTCGCGTTCACACATTTAATAAACCTTTCAAATCGCAAAAATAATTTGCGAATGTTAAAAGTTTTCCTACTCAAATTAAACAATGTTCCTAACAGCAAACCATCATGAACATGAAACACAAAACGTTAACAAGAATTTTATAATATCGCCAAAGTCAATTTGTTTATTTTTATAAAGTTTTAATGAAATACTATTATTTTCATGAAAGTCTGTAATTATTTCGGTTTGTATAGAAATATTTTAATATTTTGATTGAATTGAGGGACAAGTATTTCAATTATTGTTATATTTATTATATGCGTATAACTTATATTTTAGTCAATTATTAAAAATCTCTATTTTTATTCGTATACGCTTGTTTGTAAATGGGTGGAAAATTAGATATATTTTGTATAGAAAATAATCTGAAGGCAGTTTTCACATAGTGATTAGCATTCAAATGCATTTGCATATGCTGTACTCCCAAAGAGATATCATTGTCGTCTTCATCATCATCGTCATCATCATCATCATCATCATCATTGTCGTCGTCGTTATCATCATTATCATCATCATCATAATCCATCATCGTCGTCGTCATCATCATCATCATCATCGTCATCAATAACATCATTATTATCGCTATCAGCATCGTCGTCGTTGTCGTCATCATCAGCATAATAATAATAATAATAATAATAATAATAATAATAATACACAACCGCATCATCATAATCATCATCATCATCATCATCAACATCATCATCATCGGTATCTTGATCTTCATCAACAGCATCAACATCATCAACATCAAAATCTTCTTCTTCTTCATCATCATCATCATCATCATCATCGTGTAACGTCTGTTTTACATAATGATATGTTTGGGACGGCTTTTAGAAATTTACTTCCAAATTAAGCTACGCCTGACCAGGTCTTTATTCATCCATCTTTTTATTTTTTTTTTTTTCCAAATGTATTTTTATCAGTTTCTTTCACATTATTCATTGACTGCACGATGAACAACAACAACAAAAAATTAAATAGTATTCTTTGAAACAGGCCATAACTATATCGACACAGGAATAAAATTAAAATTAAAATAAATTAAATAAGTAAATAAAATAAATAAAACAAAACAAAACAAAAATAAAACAAAACAAAACAAAAAAACAAACAAACAAACAAACAAAAAACAATAATAAAA
>NC_136508.1:61240249-61275249 GCF_053919585.1 Euprymna scolopes
CGTCTAAGTTACCTGGCGAAGTTTATAACGATGAAGTGATTGCGTCTAAGTTACCTGACGTATTCATATCTCGCTGAAATCAGTCGAGGACTTGCGGGTAAATATGTCGGAAAAATACCAGGAAGGAAAGAAAACACATATGGGAATGTGGTTAAATACAATGACTCCACAACTCAATCTTCACTCTTCAATCCTGCAGTCCAATGCACTTCTGACAGCAATTGCTTCTGCCAAACAAAAAAGACACCCTCTCTCCCAAATACAGGCTTTTTATAGGACAAAACCGTCCAAATTTATTTGCATACTCTTCCCATGATCTCTAGTCTATAAATAGACGCAGTGGCCATTCTCTTCTTCTTCTTTCACTGAAGCGGGCGTTTGCCAGTGGTAAAAGGTTTGCACGATTTTTTTTTTTTTTTACTACACGCCCCCATGATCATTAAAGATCATTCACATCTCATAATCCCGTGTCCAGATCGGCGCATTGCGTTCTCTTTGCGGTCTCTGTATCGGCACCCGTTCATCTTCATCACTCCCTGGCTCAGTACCACCATCCTCATCACCTAAATGGACCACACGCCTTAAATCTAAAACATGTCGTGGCATTCCATTGACACTTAAGTTGTTTGGGGATTGCACTCCTGTTATCACTCCTCTTCCCCACTGCGTTGTGCATCGGGCATTATGCGGTTTCACCCAAACTTCTTCTCCTATTTGGATTCTGGCTGGTTCTTGATCATTAATTTCCGGTAACATGTCTCTAGGATGTCTCCATTCGTAATTAAAGATTGCTCTATGTGGCACTGTGTCATCTCTTTGCCCGACCTTAGGGGACATGTTGTATCAAAATGTGGCCTCTTCAGGCGATATTCTTCCTCTCTCAGCTATTGCTTTCACGGTCCGATGATGTCGCTCCACAATACCATTTCCTCCAGGTCTGTAGGCTGCCCTGTAATAACTTGTAATCTTCCATTTTTTTAGCATCGTCTGAAAGATTTCTGAGCGAAAAACAGTGCCGTTGTCCATTATCACCTCCCTTACTAGACCTCGTTCAAGCATCACCTTTTCTAATTCAGTTGCAACTGCAGATGCGGCTTCCACTCGCAGTTCCTTCCATATCGCCAGTCTACTTGGCCCACAATCAATTATTGATAAGTACGCTCCCCCTCGGTAGTGTGCTATGTCAATAGCTAGTCTCGTCCAGTTCGTTAAAACTCCAATTTCCCCAGGATTATGTATATTTGGGGCAGGATCGATCGATTGACACCGAACACAGTTCTTTACTATCATCTGAATTTCTTCCCGTTTTACATTCGGATCCACTTGCCTCACCAAATATAATGTTCTCTCCACTCCCATGTGATGCATGTCATGCAACTCTTTAATTTCTCCAATTCCAAGACAGCATATCGGCGCCTCCTCTTTCTCAATTAACCACTGTTTTTTTATCCGTGTTAGCGCATCTGCCTTGTTTCTTTCAGAAGGCACAAACACTGCTTTTATCTGCAGTTTCAATTCAGACATCAACTCTCTAAGCATCCCTAATCTCCGCTTTATTATCACTTCTCCAGCACCCTTTGTTCGTATTCTGCCACTCTCCTCCACAGTAGAGTTCACCCAACTGAGTACAGTGGCTGAATCAGTTCTTATTTCAATATTTGTCAGTCTCCATTTGATAGCCAAATTGACACCCTTTAGAACAGCATCTAATTCAGCTATGTTAATGTGATTAAAGTCATCACTTTTCCTCAGCCAAGTTGCATCTTCCGCCACCACACCGCCAATCTCGACAACCACGCCAGTTGCAACATTGCTTGCATCACACCACACGACTCCTGTGCTCACTTCAGGTATGTGCCAAGCGCCATTAACAGGGTCTTCCTTTTTCACCTCAGCTAGAACCTCCTGCATCACTTTCATGGTTCTGCAATCAACTTTTTCTTCCCAATCCACTCCATTTGCTCTTCTTTTCACATAACTGCATGCTAATCGCAGCCATCCAGCAATTGGATAGTGCCCCAATAATTTACCACAGATCGAAAATAGCTCCTGCCTACTAATTTCTCCTCCCATCTCTGGGATCTCGTTGCCTCTCCTGAACAATAGTGCACCCATCTTATTTTTCATAAGCTTAAGGCCCAGTGCCGCTCCTCCGTCCAGGGATTCCGGAGATTTTGCTGCTAACCCAAACCCCTTCAAATGTTCCACAACTTCCTGTGTCGATATTCTCGTTACGTCTACCATTATATCATCAATGTATGAATCAGTGGCCTCTTTCGTCCTACTTCCTTTCTTTAATACTGTTTTTAAAATGGCTGCCATAATCTTTGGTGCGACATTAAGTCCGAATCCTAATCGTGTTAGGCAATAGGTTTTTCCTTTATAACAGACCAGCTGGTACTGCCATAGTTCCTTTGCCACACGTAGTTGCAGGTAGGCAGACTTAAGGTCCACTATTGCGGTCCCTCCTACCAACTGTCTCCACTTTCTTATCTTTTCATCACATACATCTATTATGTCGCTCCCTGTATGACACTCCACAAAACGGTTCAACTCACGAAAGTCGAACACTGGCCTAACTTTCCCTTTTGTGGCCTGAAATACTGCCATCAATGGCAACACGCCTTTTCTTTCTCCTTTCCATGGTAACAGAATACCATCCGATATCCATCTTTCCACCTCTTTCTCGAATTCTAATTTCTTATCGCCTTCCAGAGAGTTTTTATAATATTGGACTTTGTTCTGCAATACTTGAGGCTCTCCCTTCCATGTCCATCTTACTGTCCATTTATCTCCATCGAAGTTTGCTTCAAAGTCTTTATCCTCGATTTTGCAAACATTCAGCTGATGGGCAGTCACGGCACATTGTATATCTCCAAACTTCACTTTGGCTTTCTTTATAGTTACACCTCCCAGCTCATTAATCACGTCCATTCCAATTATGACGGCGATCCCATCAACGATGTGATTCATCAAGATTGCCCTCACCTTTACGTGCATTCCACAGACTTTTATCTCCACTTGTCTGGCTCCTTTACATTCTATATTCCTCCCATCAACTGCTTTCACTGTACCGCTCCTTCCATATCCCTTCAAAAGTTTGGAATTGATTAAAGTAGTGGTGCACCCAGTATCGACAAGTGCAGTCATTACAGAATCATTCACCTCTACTTCTATTATAGGAAGAGGCCAGTATCGCGCCTTCATTTCATTGCTAGGGTAGCTTGCGGCGCAGAAGCTCCCCCTTGCCCGTTTCCCTGAATCTGAGGACAATATCTCGCAATGTGGCTAAATTTTCCACAATTGTAGTATGTTGCCCTGGCCCTAGGGATCTCTGTGCAATCTTTTTTTAGGTGCGGTCCTTGACATCTAAAGCACTGAAGGCTTGATTCTTTCTTTCCCTTATTAGTCTCATTAGTTTGCGCACTTTCGGCCAATGTCCGAGTTTCTACGACTCTTTTGCTGACTAAAAGCCGTGCAGTCGGTATCAGTTTGCTGACATCCATTCTCTCTGTGTTCGGTAGCTGCTGTAATGCCACAGATACATCGTCTGGGAATCCAGTTATGAATGCCAGTTTGGCTGTATGTTCCAGCCCTCTTCCCAGATATCACGCCAGTCCAGCCAATCTTTTGATTTTATTAGCATAAACATCCACCGATTCTCCTGTCCACTTGAATCGTTGCAGTTTTTCGTATGCCTCAAAAGGCCCCTCAGTGAAGGCGGTCACGAGTCTCATCTCTATCAGTTCTGCATCTTCTTGTTCTGCATTATTCATCTCAAGATAGAGAGCGAGTGCATCTCCCTGCAAAAAAAGTGGAATAAAACTGGCAAGGTCTGGCACATGTTGAAGCTTAGCCACCAGTTTTACTTTCTTTATCCATCCGACTACATCATCTTCTCCACTAAAAGGTGGTATCACATCTTTTCCCAATCTCAACATCCCAGATTCCATGATCTGTTCTTGGCCGGAATAGCTTGTGGTTAAATACAATGACTCCACAACTCAATCTTCACTCTTCAATCCTGCAGTCCAATGCACTTCTGACAGCAATTGCTTCTGCCAAACAAAAAAGACACCCTCTCTCCCAAATACAGGCTTTTTATAGGACAAAACCGTCCAAAGTTATTTGCATACTCTTCCCATGATCTCTAGTCTATAAATAGACGCAGTGGCCATTCTCTTCTTCTTCTTTCACTGAAGCGGGCGTTGCCAGTGGTAAAAGGTTTGCACGATTTTTTTTTTTTTTTTTTACTACAGGGAAATATTTTCACAAGTAAAGATTGAAGTAAAAAGTGTCTACCAAGTAGATATTTTCTTCTAGGGAACGAAGAAAATGGACACGTAACAAGCTGCAGTTTTTTCTAAGTCAAAAGAAAAGAACATTTCTATTCTGACCAGACCCTATAAAGGAACGAGGAAGTTTTTTCTTTTTTTTTATTACCGAATTTCTGGCCTCTTCAGAGAACATTAAAATACGAAGAATTACGTATTTTTTTTTTTTTTTGGACAGGTTATTCCTTAAGGAAAATGAGGAAATAAATTTCTTGCTAATAGAACATTCTCGGAACATTATTTCTTTGTCTGCAGATATTTCAACTATCTATTCGAGAGGACTTTTATTTACAAAAGGCACGACAAAATGTAATCTTAAATTGCAAACAAACGGAGCGAACTCTTTTCGACTTTGCTAAAAGGGTAATCTAACAGAGAAGTCAACAAACAATTATACAAAAAATAAACATATACAAGAAATAAATGTTACCGAAGCAAATAAAAGTTAATTTTATACATACCTGGCTCATTTATTTTGTGGTTATTGCTCTTTATATAATCTGAACAACAAAAAAAATGGCGGCATCTTCTTTGGAAAAAGGAAGCCTCGTTTTGAATGTTTTTGGTATGTTTTTCGGGAATACCCAGCGTAGTATAAACACCCGAACCTGCCCATGTTAAGAATGGGTTTCGAATTTAGGGGTGAAGGGTATGTCTAAATCCGTTCTTAACGTGAGGAGGTTAGGGGTGTTCATTCTGAAATCCGTTCTTAACATGGGGAGGTTGGCGTGTTTATACTACGCTGGGTACTCTCGTAAAAAAAGAAAATACAAAAACAAAATCAAAGCATTCGTAAACCTTGAATTCAAAACGAGGCTTCCTTCTTCCAAAGAAAATGCCGCCATTTTTTTTTTCAAATTCGCTCGGAAAAACTGATTTTTTTTTTTTTTAAGATTAAATAAAGAGCAATAGAAACTATTTGAAAACCAAGACAAATGGACCAGGTAGGTATAAATTAATTTTTATTGGCTACGGTAACATTTATTTCTTGTATATATTTATTTTTCGTATAGTTGTTCGTTCGCTTCTCTGCTAAATACTCGCTAAAATATTTCGACCTTCTAAAAAAAAAAATCCTACGTTGGTCGAAATCTCGTCACAGCAGTAAAAACAAAAACCTTCCCAACCCGTCTTTGTTTCTATCTCGAAGGACCTTTCTTTATAGCCGAGAGCAAACTCTTAGCAGCAGAGAGATTATGCCTCTTTTATTGGCTGTAAATTTATTTTCTTTATAAAACTGTTCGTTTTTTTCTATCCAACAAGTTTTTTCTCCTCTTATTTTTGTTGCTTTTCTTTGTCTTGCTAACGTTTTTATACGTCAAAGTGACCTTCATTGGAAATGATAATTTCGACGGTGAAGGATGTCTTTTACAAAATATTTATTTGATTCCACCCTTGTTAACCATTTAATTCCTTCTTCTGCCTATGTTTGCAATTATTTAAACTGTTACTTCTTTTATTTTCCATTCAGTTGGGTTTTTTTTAGTTGACATCAGTGTTAAATTTCAAGCAGCAAAGAGAAAATATCTGGCATTTGTTAATATTTTGCAGATTGAAAAAAATAATGTGCCCACCATCGTTACTAATTACCATGGTGTAACTCATTAATCCTACTCCTTACGTGATTTCTGGGCCTTGATAAGCATAGACCCATTAATAATAATAAAAAAATAATAATTCTCACAGAGCAACAAAAACGCTATTCTAACTTAAGCATCACAGTAATGAATATGCTATTCTAATCTTGAGCGTCACAGACACTTTGAGTGGAATCATATGAAGAACATGCTATTTCAAACGTAAGTATTAGACACAAATGATATCATAAATTTAAACGCCACAGACGAACAACAATGCTAATCCAAACGTATTACAGATACAAATTATATCCTAAATTTAAACATCACGGACAAACAAAAATACTAATCCAAGCGTAAGTATTACAAACTGGCGCAGATTCTATTTCGACAAAACGTTATTCCATTCTAAATTTAAACGTTACGGACGAACAAAAATGCTATTCTATACTTAAGCGTTACAGATTGACGAAAATACCATTTTAAATTCTAGGGTTGAAATTAAAGTTTTCCTTTTAATTACAGATTGCTGGGAAAAAAAACAACTTTCACTTGGTGATACAAGCACCAAAATTGAAATTTGTCAGGTTTGCTTCTGCAGGCATCTTGAGAACTAGCAGCCATATTGAATTTTCTGATGGCTAACGTTCTATTCTTAAAATGTATGTTCTGAACGTCATTTGTGCCAATTTTGGTGCGTGTATCACTAGGTAAAAGATTTTTATGGAATATTGAGATAACCTGCTCCACTACACGAATTAACCGTGCGGTCAGATCTACTCCGAGAGAACAATCTTTCCTCAATGAAATAAATACCGGCTGTTTTTATGCTCAAATTCGACCGCGTCTTAATTTGCATATATCACCTTTTCGTTTCCTATCATTCGGGTTTCGAGTTTAAGTGTCGTTGACTTTTTACAATGTGCACACGTCACCATTGGACACTTGTTTCTATGACGGTCGTCACGCAAATTTAAGCATTACAGATCAATGGAAATGTTATTCTAAATTTAAGCGCCACAGACAGTTTGGATATCACAACTTGGAGAACAAACATGAGATATTTCCTGGTGCGAAGTCCAAAACACTTAAATCGATTAAACATGCAATTCCAGATGAAATAGAAGACTAAATCTAAAATAAGACACTTTCGAAACCCATGTAGGATCATGTGACAACATGGCTGACCCCCCCCCGCGAATGTCTTGTGGATTTACTCGTCAACCATTTCTTTCACAGACAAGCGGTCTTAACTAAACCTCTGCGATAGTTTTCCAGTCAAACGAAACTACTATAGCAACAAGCAAGGGAGATCACTCAAAAAGACTAACACAAGAACAAAACTACTTTTATCTAGAGACAAGGGGAGACAACTTGCATAAAAAACTACAAAACGTGGTGGTCCTTAAGTTAAAAGGATAATTCCTCCCCCAAAACCTTTACTTAACCCTTCATTTAACTCCCCTTTCTCGTCCCATCTCTATGTTTGCAAATAATTTCAGCTGTCACTTTTACTTTCCTTCGAATTATTTTTCTTCAAGTGAACACCAGTGTGAAATCTGAAACACAGTTTAGAATAACGGAAAAAAAAAATGTCTGCTATTTCTTCAGATGCGTCTGCAGCCATCAATTGTTTTTCCAATTCAGCAGTAAATAATCCGATCCTTATCCGTCAAAAAATGTTTCTTTAGGCAACGCTGCTATTACATCCTCATCTCTTTCTTACAGACTCTTTCTTACAGTCTTTTTTCTGTTCTATTGTTATTTTCATGATAATTGCCCGACTGAGCTCCAATCTATGTAAACCGTTTAGAACAAAGACACAAGTTCTAATCAAGATTGTCCGCTCTTTTTATTTCCGGCTCCTGCTATTCATTTGGCTGAATTATTAGACATGGCCAAGCGAACTAGAAAGCCATCCTTAGCATGGCGAGAGAGGGGTGCTTTCACCTTATCTTAGAAAAGATAACTATTAATCAGACTATTTATCAGAACGAAATGTACCTATTACATTATCACATAATGCCATGGATATGTGTGGACAAGTTTAGTATAGACTTTTGGGGCCTTAAAGTATTAGGTAAAATTCATTTGTGTTATTTTCATGGTAAGTGCTCAACTATAGTTCCCCGTCTATGTAAAACATTTACAACAAAGACTCGTCTAAGAATAACATCTATAAATAAGCGCCTCTCTCTCTTTCTCTTCCATCTCTCTCTCTCTCTTTCTCTCTCTCTCTCTCTCTGTACCTAAAACTAAAAGGACTTTCCATAAGCAAAGTTTCTTTCCAAGAACTATCCGCCCCTGGAACACAATACCATGAGACTGCTTCCCAGCTTACTATATTGTGTTTGTCTTCAAGTCCAATGTAAAAAAAAAAATTCTTGTTGAGACATCTTCTTAAATTATCAAATTCTACCCTGTTTCAACTTTTTTTTTCAATTCTCGTGGCGTTTTATATTTCACTCATATTAGCCCCAGACGCAGATGCAAATTCCCATTGAGATGTACCACAGTACGAATTATGGAACAGGCCTGCACGGAAACAATTAAACTCGGTCGGGGGAATCAGGATACAGGGAGGGAATTCCAAAGTCAAACAGTTTGAGGGAAGAAACTTTCCGAGTGGAAAGTTCTGCATTAGAAGAACTTTTAAAGTGAAGGTGCAGGATTTCGCTGCTCGTCAGTGAAAAGTTTTCCTGTATCTAAAGTTCTCCTGTATCTAAAGTTCTCCTGTATCTAAAGTAATAGGAAAAATTCAGTTCTAAGTCACAGAGCAAAAAATCTGTCTTTTACTTCGCCACCTTTGACTCCCAACATCGCCTAAATTTACATAATTGCCTTACTCTTATATCTGAAGTATTCCAAGGCAGCAGATCACTGCTTCCTTATAGCGGACACATGCCAACAATGATCGCGTATTTCCATGCTTCTTCACACCGTTTCCACAGTAGTGTTACGTTGTGGCGGTCCATATAGATGTAGTGAGTGTATAAAAGTGTGTGATATATAAAATGTTCTTTGAATGAATGTATGTATACAGAGTATATATATGTTTGTATATACGCGTCACTAAATCGCTTTCGTTGCGAGATGGAGATGCATTACCGATGAGTTGGGTGATTTCGCCATGAGAGATTGAGTACTCTTCTGAAAAGACGTGTGTAACATCCATCCAAATGAGATAGAGAAGCAACGATCAGTAGATTTTAATTACAACTAGACTGGGTGCCCGGCGTTGCCCGGGTGTTTGAAGGTGTGTGTTAAGCAAAAGAAAAAAGTGGTAGTAGGTTGGGAGGCTCGAACCAGTATCGCAAAGTAAAAAGAATGTGGAAAAAACCGTGAAGTCTTTGCCGTTGGGCCCATCGCCAAACCGGAAGTGGCGAAAGTTTAAATTAAAGCTAGCTAATTGAAAAGAGGGGATGACTTTCGAAAATAGAGGTGAGAAAAGCGACTCCTCCTTGTAGAAAAGTGCTCAGTTGAGGGTGAAGGAATTTATGTTTTTAGCCAATCTTTCGATATTTGTCGTCCGAAGGGCCTAGCTTCAAAATCATACCAATCTTATGAAAATCCGTCGCCCCTGTCGAAAGTTTTAGGCAAGCATACAAACATACATATATACATTTAAAAAGACAGGTGAGATTGATGCTATAGATGAGTATTACTATATTGTGTAAATAGCGAAAACCGTGCAAATATGACAATGATTCATTTTTATTTATGAATGTTTATGAATGTGTACAGTTTGTAAATGTTTGTATGTCAAATCTGATTGAATTGTACAATGACGATCGGCTGACCTATTAGAGTAGAAGGCTTTCCAGCATCTAGGAACCTCAACAGTGAAGGGGTGGGATTTTGCTGCTTGTCGGGTTAGTTGGGAGTATGGACATTGAAGAGGCATGTGTTGTAAGTTCAACAGAGCAAATTCCATTAAAGTAGTTGCAAAGGCACAGCGATGCCATATTGCAGTGCTGGGAGAGAGGTTGTAGCTTTTCGGGACTATTAGATTTGAGACTCTTTTGGGGGCCTTGTCTAAGAGTGAGAAACTCTGCGCATGGGCGAACGGTGGCTTTATAAAGATATAAGATTCTCTCTGGTGTGAGCCATTTTTTTTTAACACGGTAGATGGATCCCAACCTTGGCAATGTCTTCGATGTATTTGTTGCAATTAATATTGCATATGTTGCTTCACAATAAAAACCCACCGTGGAAAGTTGGCAGAAGACATGACATGGAATCTGAGATGTGACTCGTCAAACAGAATATTAGGCTTCACAAATTGCGAAGTTTTTTTTGTTTATTTTTTATTTATTTTTTTTTTTCACGATATTCAGTCTCGACCAGATCTTCGTCTGCGCCCAATCTCTACTGCCATTGTTTTTATGCTACCTAGTTATCATAATTAGAAAATATATTTAAAGGAAAATAACTGTTTGCTTTGGTGATATCACCCGTCTCAAAGAGCTTTGGAGAATACAACTATGTTCTCTTGTAAATCCCAGAAAGATCGACGTATAAACATCTCCAATGTACAGAAAACATTTTTTTTCTTCTTGAAAATATAACATATGTTGAGTGTCTTCATTAAATTGCTTGATTTCAGACGCAATGTTGCTTATAAATGTTAGGCTGAGGAGTTTGAAAGATGTGCTCTCAGGTAGGGTGTTATTTGTCAAGGAAATTGATAGTTGAGAAAGATTTTTTTTTAATTATAAGGAGCTCAGTTTTAATAGAATTAAATGTTACCATCCATTTACGGACCCATTGTACTACTACGTTATTCTTCGTATTGGTGTTACTGGTCGAGTCCATGTTGGCGTTATCGTGCGAGTTCATTCGGGCATTACTGGTCGAGTCTGTTTCACCGTTATTGCTTGAGTTCGTATCGGCGTTGCTGTCAGTAATCATCCTGAGTCAAGAGTTAAGTGAACTCTTCACTCAGGATGATTCGACCATTTTGGTGGGGGGGCATGCTACTTTCATCGATTCTCTCAACTTAGTTCCTATTTACTTGCCTCCCCACGAGGGCAGAGTTAGACACAAGGTCGGTTTTTAATGTGGGAAAAATCCAGCTCCCCGAATTGGGGCACTCTCGAAAGGAACAAAAAATAAAAATTGCCTCAGTCATGAAGGATTTCTCCTCCACTGACCGAGGACAGAAACAGTGAAGTGTAGCCTCAGAACAGATACTAGCGTTGGCCATCAGGACAATCCTAGGCTGCCATTATCGTTTTCAAACTTGCAGTGTGTTGTACAGGGTGAAACGATAAAATTGTCATCCTAGAAAAGACAACATGCTTCCATTTCCGTTTGATGAAAACCGGTTTTCTGTTTTGGCTCCAGACCATCTACTAGTTGACCAGTTGTGTACAAATCCCAAGAGCGACAGGAGCTTTCTATCATGTCGTGAAAGTGACACAATGTTCAACGAGCAAGATCGGAGATGCGCCGCTGTACAACTCATGCTCTCTACTGATCCAAGTTATGACAACAGGACCATTGCCAGCGCCCTCAATATGCAAATCCGGATAGTTCAACGTTTGAGGGCACAACTCAACGCATCGGACAATCCAGGGATATGGTCTTTGGTGTGGTTTCAAGTTAGAGCTACATCATGCCACCTCACATCTTCGAAGTCGGCTTGAATATCAACACCAAAGTGTACCTTGATGTGCTGAAAAGTGTGGTGATCCCCTGGTGCAATCAGTTAGCCGCTGGAAGATCCTGATTGTGGCAGCAAGATTCGGCGCAGGCCCACAAGTCCAAAGAGACGCAAGCTTATCTTCAGAAGGAGTAATACCATTTAGACCCTTCTCTAACTGGACACCCTTTTCCCTGACCTGAACCCGCTGGACTACTTCATTTGGTCATACGTCGAGAACATCACCAACATGACTTCCTACAACAACACTAAAGCCAGCCTGATCACGTTATGGCCTCGGTCGAAAAGTGGACAAAAGACCAGGAAAGAACTTTGACACGATTTTTTTTTAGGTTTGTACAACATTTGTTTCTTTGTCGTTACAGATGTGATGTTACCCACGTGATGTAAAACGTTCTTCACGTCTCTCCCGAGATTTCGAATGTTATTTCGTCTTCGTCAAAATCTTCTTTTTTCGTCTTTTTTTTTATAGTTCTCCCCCATCATGGATGACGTCACGTTTCATGCATTTACATCAGCGCATACGTGCTACGTTACAATGTGAGAATAATGAAAATTCTCTTCGTAAAAAAAAAAACAAGGAAGTGTCCTATGAAAGATAATGTACAGTTCTTGTTAGCTTGAAATGGAGAGAAAATTTACGTCCTCTAAAAAAAGATGAAGAATTAACACTAGATATATTCATAAAAGATGCAAACTTGTCAATGGGTGGTTGTGCTATGACAAGACATTAAAAAAGAAAAAGAAAAAGAAAAAAGCCACATAAAGAGGAAATTATTCATCGCGTGTTTTGAAGCGGGGGAAAATCGACGAAAGTATCAACATGTTAATAAATAACTATCCTTCACGTCACGCTTTTTTTCTGCATTAACGGTTTTTTTTCCTAAGCTGAAATGTTCTATAGGCTCCAATCCAGGTTACATTAACCATTTAACAACACAAGCACATGTTCAAGGCTACAACAAAAAGAAAATGTGCAGCGCTGAGATTTTCCTTCGCCAGATTTACCATAAAGCATATTCAGAAAAATGTATCGATAAATGGTAAAATGCATCATTTCAACTATATTTTTCTATTCTATTCTTTGTTTTTGCTAAATGTAGACCATCCTATCAGATGCAAACCATTCACCTGCTTTTTCATATATTGCAACCGGGACATCTTTTTAGGATTCTAACTGCCATTTTAACTGCAACTGTTTGGATCCCTCTTGCACTTGGTTCACCGGATATATTCATCAGGTAACTTTTATTGCACTCCATGCATAATCTCTAGTGATGCGACGATTTCTGATTTTGTCTCTGATACAATTACAGGTTTCAATTCTTTTAAGATATCTACATATTTAGCTATAAAGTTTTTTCCCCAATTTGCAGATTACCGTAAATACCCTCCCATTATTTTTAATGTGAGAGAATGATTTTCCTTTCTGCTTCGGTTGCTTGGAGACTGGGTAGAAAGTCGTAATCAAGAATCTGTTCTTGACAATCAGCCCCTTAGGTGTGGGGCCTGGAACTGGCCCGATACCTGTTGGACTGAGATACGCCGCTTGGGCATTGCTTAGTAGGTCCACTCTCCCAGGCAGGCCTTGCCACCCGGTTTTCAGGTGAGACAAGTTTATCGCTTGATGTCTAAGGAGCTCCTGTTAGGGAATGCCAAATGGAGATGCCCAGGCAATTTAGGACATGAAGACAACAGTCTGTTATATATCACGCAACGTACATAGAAACAGGCTGTCCAAAAAGTCAATGAAATGTTTTAAACTTAAATAGATTCTTTATTTTTGATTATTTCTTTCTGTAATTTCAACACAACCTGACTAAGACATTGGGAAAAAATGTAAAATAAAATGCAAAATTCAGATGATCTTTATTTATGAAAAATAATGTCTTTTAAATGTTTCCCGTTTTCAGCTTCGCATATTTGTGTTCTTTCCAAAACATTGCTATTCTGGGACCATGTTTACGGGAGACTTTACAAGGAGATGGATGAGATATTGGTTTACATTGCATTTAAACTTCTGCATGTTAGTACAGTCAGAGAAGCAAGAAACCGGGAGGAAATTCCGAATATAGTAGTCTGATGAAAGAAGCTAATAGAGTAAAAGGCTTATCGGCATCTAGTGACCTTTACATTGAAGGGGGTGAAATTTTGCTGTGAAAGGTTGGCGATTCCTAATAAGGGATCTCCTTGTCACATACGAGTCAGTCCTCGGTCACGGACCCAATGTGACCTTTGCTTACCTTTCGCAGAGGATCCTTCACAACGTATCTCAGCATAGTAGGACCCGTCAATCGACTTGATTAGAATCACTTTCACCTTTGGGTTGATAGGCCGCCGCTTCCTCGATCTGTCTCGCTGGAAAGAAGCAATCTCATGCACACAAAAGAAAGACGGACTCGGTTAAATATTCTACTGGTTAATTCAAGATAGATATACACAATATATACTTATATACAATTGTCCGTAGTTTACTGGACTCCACTAAGCAAAAAAAAATAGCAATAGATTGGTTCCTCTCTCTCTCTCTCTCTCTCTCTCTCTCTCTCTCTCTCTCTCTCTCTCTCTCTCTCGAGGTGATGGGGGAAGGATGCGGGGAAGAGAGGTGGGGGTGACGACCCTTCGATGGCATTAGACTTTCTCAAAATCTCAGCTCGACTCGCTCGGTTTGCCAGTTTTGGGCACAGGCACTCGTTTATGTAGTGAGGTGACGAGGTAGGCCGGGCTGCTGCCCGGACCAATCGCCACTAGCTACGCCAATTCAGGGGAATCCTCATCTTTCTCAGTTTGCACTAGCAACTCTCTCAGGCCCGGAAAGGTCAAAATTTCATAACCTTAATTTCCGTTCCCTCTTTTTAAAGTGACATGAAGCTGTCGGTTTTATAAAACAATGGATTTTATATGTCGGTTTCATAAAATAAACCAAATCTTTCTTTCAGCAGGGTTTGGTTGTTGTCGCCCGGGCATCTAACAATACTTAATGAATGACAAGTTTGTCGGAGATATGTATGTCTACGGGGTACAAGTGCAATGAATTTATCAGAGCGCATTCTAGTAAAATGCACATGCACAGGGATGCAACATTGTGGTGATGCGACAGGGGTTGGAGCTTAGTTGACAATGTGTGACTTTTAGATTGGAGACGCTTTTGGGGTCCTGGGCTAGAGGGAGACACTAGTAGTGGGTGCATCAACCCAGATCGCTTTCATCTTGACCAGTCCAGCCTTGGTTCACTCTCTGTGAATTTTAAAGAAGTATAACCGAGAAGGAATCGTGTCAGTCAGCGTCTGACCTTTGTTTATTTGACATGAAATGGCCTGTTTGATATCAATCGCTTTGCAGAAATCGATATTGATTTCTCTTTCGTATGTTAAGGACATCGTTCTTGATATTTTCCGCCAATAAAATATTTTCATATTTCCCCTATTCAGATATTAAAGTAATAAATACAAGATGCATTGTGTTTGTTTTCAAGACGAAATAAAGCCTGGATTTGAGGAATTTAGATTTGAATCATGCTTAAGCTGGAATCGGTTTATACAGAATGTTCCGACTAAATCTCTGAAAAATTAATAAAGATTTGTGAATAAAAGACAAATATTCAGAACGGAATAATTCCATTCAAATCTTGAAGTCGTTTTCAAAAAAGTTTTTTTTTAACGAAATTTTTTAAAATGTAGCCCCAAATACTATTGGATCTGGTGATTTTTCAATGCATCTTTTATATCGCTGAGGGGTTTGCCTGTCTGTCACATTTCAGATTTAAATATGATCTTCATTGATAAATGTGCAGAGCGAATGGACGCAGCTGGTTTAAGATGCATCTAAGCACCACTACAAAGGTTTTGTCTATCTTTTGGTCGGTCACATTAAATTTTGTCGTGACATTTCTTCTTGAATATAGCATTTATAGTTGAAATATTCCCGACGCTAAACTGACATGAAGCGGTTATTTCGCAGCTATCTGTTCTTCAGCTTTGTTCTTTATTTGCTTTTTAACGTGACGAGGATTCGACAACAACTTTGAAAACATTCGTGATACATATGGAACTTATATAATTTTCTTTTATTTTAACACAAAAAAGACAATGTTAAAAATCAAAAATTCATTTTATTTTTTGTTCCTATCGAGAGTGCCCCTTCTTGGGGAGCTGGATTTTTCCCACATTAAAAACCGACCTTGTGCCTAACTCTGCCTTCGTGGGGAGGCAAGTAAATAGGAACTAAGTTGAGAGAATCGATGAAAGTAGCATGCCCCCCCCCCCAACAAAAAATTGGTCGAATCATCCTGAGTGAAGAGTTCACTTAACTCTTGACTCGGGCTGATTACTGACAGCAACGCCGATACGAACTCAAGCAATAACAGTGAAACAGACTCGACCAGTAATGCCCGAATGAACTCGAACGATAACGCTAACATGAACTCGACCAGTAACACCAATACGACGAATAACGTAGTAGTCCAATGGGTCCGTAAGTGGATGGTAACATTTAATTCTATTAAAACTAAGCTCCTAATAACTAAAAATAAAACTTTCTCAACTATCAATTTCTTGACAAATAACACACTACCTGAGAGCACATCTTTCAAACTCCTCAGCCTAACATTTACAAGCAACATTGCGTCTGAAATCAAGCAATTTAATGAAGATACACGACATATGTTATATTTTCAAGAAGAAAAAAAATGTTTTCTGTACATTGGAGATGTTTATACGTAGATCTTTCTGGGATTTACAAGAGAACATAATTGTATTCTCCAAAGCTCTTTGAGACTGGTGAGATCACCAAAGCAAACAGTTATTTTCCTTTAAATATATTTTCTAATTATGATAACTAGGTAGCATTAAAAAAAATGGTAGTAGAGATTGGGCACAGGCGAAGATCTTGGCGAGGCTGAACACCGTGAAAAAATAAATAATAAAAAAAATAAACAAAAAAAACTTCGCAATTTGTGAAGCCTAATATTCTGTTTGACCAGTGACATCTCAAATTCCATGTCATGTGCTCAATCCTCTTCTGCCAACTTTCCACGGTGGGTTTTTATAGTGAAGCAACATAGACAGGCAATATTAATTGCAACAAATATATCGATAAATTAAAAAATGCCGATTAAATACACAATATATATATATATATATATATATATATATATATATATATATATATATATATAATTATTTACTATAATATTAAAATACCTATCGACACTAGTATTTCATCCTTTCGGGAATCATCAGTGCAGTGTGTCACGATTAACGCAAGTCAAGAGATTCGAACCCTGGCAGCAGAAGTCATGACTGGCGTCAAAATAGTCTTATAAACCCCAAATTTAAATGAATTTAACAGCAACAATAACTCGACCACCCGATTAAATAACTGCACCAACTTTAACCAATCTACCAATCAAATACAGACCAAACCACCACATACCAATGCAACCCCTAATCTTCCTGAAAATAATTACATTAAACAAGACGCAATCTACTTTGGTTCCACATCTGGACTTATTAAGCATAGAATTTCAACCCATAAACATTTCTTTAAAAACCACTCCCTGTTGAACCAAACCACCTTATCCAAGCATATTTGGCGATTCAATGGCAAATAATAGGATCATATAAAGCATATACACCAGGAGATAGATTCTGTGCACTTTGTACACAAGAGACACTAAAGATTTTAAAATATGATGATATCAAAAATAGAACCACCTTAATTCTAGAGAGGAACTTATTTCCGCATGCAGTCATAAACGTTTGTTTAAATTTAACAAATATAAACCACTCATTAGTCATTAAAAATGTTACTTATTAATATTCAATCTTGAAATTTAAGTTTAACTTGATACCCTTATTAATAAAAATTTTGATCATCAATATTATTATTAATATTAGTTTATCTGATATATGTACCATTATTGTATATTATTTAAATATATATTTAACCTTAACTTATACTATATTTATTAATTTCAATAAATTATTAAATACTAAATTCAATAAGTTCAAAATAGATTATAATATAAATAGAATAGCCAGTAATTATTTCCCTTTGATTATTTAATTAGTGAAATAAGATTATCTCCCCCCCTTTTTTTTAAATATTTGCTTAATTTTAAATTAAGCGTATACAAACATATTCTAACCGATATAAAATTTTACATTGACGTTCTTTTTGAAAATTCAACATTTCACGCGTTTATAAGCTACAATCAACATCCAAATGAATGCTTTGACGATAATTACGGTTTTCAAAAGGCGAAGAATTAAAAGGTAAATAAATAAATATATATATGTATGTATGTATGTATGTATGTATATATATATATATGCATATGTATATATATAATTCTTAACTTTTATTAAAAATATATTATTATAACCTTATATTTAAACCAAATTCAGATTTATAATTTTATTCTATTTTTATTTTTTATCCTCACCCCATATTAATTTGCTTATCAAGTAAATATTTGCCTTTTTATTTTAATTTTTTTTTTCAGATACATCTGCCTTACTTTAAAATGCCAGGTTTATTTATGGTGTCTTTTACATGTATTAAAAAAAAAACACCCAATATTTTTGCAGATGAAGAGACTTTGTTTAAAAAATACTATATGTCAAAATTATTGTTCGTGACTTAATGTCTATCACAATAAAAACATTGTTTTCCGAAAGGATCGTACAAATTATTGCCTTTGTTGTTGTTCCTTCTTATGAAACATATTTTTAATTTTTAATTCTAATTTGAATTTTAAATTGTCAATCACATTACTTAATATTAAAGTAGCTCTAGGATATTTGCCTATCGATCTTATTATATATCTGTATTACAACGAGCATTGTTTTTTCTTGTATTTTAATTAAATTAGTAAGTTTACTATCACACTAAAATACACTCTGTTCTTTAAACAACTGTTCTAATCCCCTTTAAATATATATATATATATATATATATATATATATATATATATGACTACTTAATTTTATCACAAATTAATATATGAAAATATAATTTTATGCATAAATTTTTCAGTATGTACTTCAACAGTGTTCAATGCAGAGGTAGAGCTATGTAGTAAGTTATGAAAATATATATAGCAATTAACCTACACAGAATATTCCGTGTTTCATTCTCGGCATAAGGCTAACGAATTCTCGCGAGAATGAAACACGGAATATTCTATTTAGCTAAATTGGCATATATATTTTTATAACTCTCTCTCTCTCTCTCTCTCTCTCTCTATATATATATATATATATATATATATATATATATATATATATATATACTGACAGGAAGATCCCACGTTGCCGAGGATTGAACGATCATCAATGGATTTTTCATACACCCATATTTTTATTGTCATCGAATTCGGTGAATCGCCCATTTTTCAATCAAATCGATTGGTTGCCTGTTCTAGTTGGGGACCTATCGTGGTGTACCTAGAGCAAACTTCACATGCCTCCCCGCGCTGACTTGTCCACAATATATTGTAGTCTATGTTGCACTGTAAAGAAATTATTTCTAATTTTATAAAATGTTTTATATATATATACGTAATATATATATATATATATATATATATATATATATATATATATATAATGGCTTCAATTATTAAAGTTTAAAATGCAAAATTAAATTATCATGATTCACTTGTGCTTTAAACAGAAACATTCATTTCGAAGGCACCCCTATCATATCAAAGAGGTAACTGTTGGTTTTATATGCCTGGCCTAATTGCTTTTGCGGTGATAATGGCTTGCATTTAAGTTTAAACTGAAAAAGGCAAGTATCATGTTGCAATTGTGCTTTAAACAGAAACATTCATTTCGAACGCGCCCTTGTCATATTAAAGAACCTACTGTTGATTTTATATGTCGGACCTTTCAGCTTGTATGGTAATAAAACTTCTGAAATTTACTTGTGATGTAACGCTGTGTAAGGTGTTAACTTTGCTCAAAATCGCCTTTCCCTTCTTTCACCGGATTATTTCGATTATCGATACTTATCAAAGACATTCCGACACAAAAGCTATCCAATGTCACTGGAAGGCACATAAAGTACCTTCGTGTGAAATTTTCAAATCCAAAGGGAACGAACTCACACACATACAGACACACAAATTTCGGTTTATATATATATATATATATATATATATATATATATATATATATATATAGTAATTTATAAAATATATATGGCGATTAAGCTACACTGAATATTCTGCGTTTCATCCAACTATAGGATTCGTCGACGAATAAAAATATATATGGCGATTAAGCTACACTGAATATTCTGCGTTTCATCCAACTATAGGATTCGTCGACGAATCCTATAGTTGGATGAAAACGCATCCTATAGTTGGATGAAACGCAGAATATTCAGTGTAGCTTAATCGCCATATATATTTTATAAATTACTAACTAGCTCTACCTACGTATTGAGCACTTTTGAAGTAAATACTTAAAGTTTACGCATAAATCTATACTTTCGTATATTAAATTTATGTGAATAAATGAAGTAGTTATATATATACATATATATATATATATATATAAATCTGAATGAATGTGTGTGTGTGTGTGTTTGTGTGTGTGTGTGTGTGTGTGTGTGTGTGTGTGATCACGAATAGGCTCCTATATGGTTGACTATTTTAAAAAACTGATTACATATAATGATAGAGATGTATCGAGACACAGAAATTAGTATGTTTGATCTGGCAGAACGGTGGTTCAAAAAAATTGTGGGGTCGCGCCTGGTCCACAAAGTATGGAAATAAAAAATTTTTAAATTAAAAACAAAAAACCTTGACACGTGTTTTTGATATAGATGTACATAAGAATACTTTGATGAGTATGTTTTAACTTAAATAGGGATTGTATAATAAAATTTTGGGGTCTGCATTCGCGCCTGGCCATAGAATGGAAATAGGCACAAACTTTAATAAACATTTTTCATATCTATCTGTGTAAATATACTTTGATAATTATGTTTCAGTTTGAATATGGTATAATAAAATTATGAGGTGTTCGTTCGCACCCGAACTCCATAGAATGGAAATATGTTACAAAGTGTAACAAGGGTTTTTATATAGATCCACAGAATATTGTGATAAGTGTTTCAGTGTGAACAGGTATGGTATAATAAATTATGGGGTTTATCTATTTTATTTTTACTTTCATCATATTTTGCTTTGGTTTTGATACCCCCAAATTCGAAGCTATCTCTTTACAACCCTTTCTTTTCATAACCTATCATACTTCCATAAATCAGAGTCCATTTTCTGTAGGCTGGTTTTAACCCAGTGAACGACGGGTACTTTTGCTAGTATATATATATATATATATATATATATATATATATATAATTATTTTTTTTTACTATAATAATTAAATACCTACAGACACTAGTGTTTCATCCTTTCGGGAATCTTCAGTGCAGGGTGTCACGATCAACACCAGTCGAACGATTCGAACGCGGCAACACGAGCCATCTAGTTCGATTAGCAGAGATCGTATCCATTCGGCTACGATTAACCGCGTGAAATAACATTGAATTTAAACATTTTAATTTCAAATGTTCTTTACGTCAGTCAGACAGTGATCTAATCGTTATACGATGATCTATGCATTATATATATGTGCGTGTGTGTGTGTGTGTGTGTGTGTGTGTGTGTGTGTGTGTGTGTGTGTGTGTGAGGTTAATGGGAGAAGATCCTAGTAAAGTGCTTAATTTCTAAGGAAATACGCAAATAAGAGCATACTCGTAATATTTTTTTTATTATTATTCAATATTAAAGAAGACCAAAACAGCATCGGTACCGTCGGTTTCAAATCCAAACAAAAGGGACCAACACTTGTTTTTTTTAAGATGGACTCTCTTTAACAGCTGTTTTTCATAAAAATTGCAGCTCCCGTTTTATGTGATGTTTTTACGGTATTTTATTCGCTTGGTGTATATTCATTTTTTATTTATTTATCAATTAATTTTTTTTTTTTACTAATTTGCCATTCCTATCAACAAATTTTGCCGATATATACATTGGGCACAATAGTTGATCTTGTCTTTTTTGTTTGTTTGTTTTTTTTATCTTTAGATCCAGGTAGCAGTTATGATGACCTCTGATCGTCTTCTCATCATTTCCGACGTCGGTGAAATTAAAAATTAAAATTTTAACACAGAGCTTATAGCAACTCGGTCTTTTTTACTATAAATTTTGCCAAGATAGTCGTAAAATGAGACTTATGTAGTACATGCCAACAAAATTTTACGTAGGTTGTTGGGTTTTTTTTTTTAAAGTGGGCGGTTATTAGTTTTTTGGGGGTTTTTTTTGTAACTATTATGATTCACTTACCAGATTTTTACCACATAAAGAAGCAATAATACCTTAGGATGTTTTTTTAGTTATTAAAGTTGGTTCTTAAGAAGACTTGATGCTCGGTTGGTTTGGGATAAATGGAGATAGCATTTCGTTGTTTTAGAGAGTTAGTAGGTGGAACTGTTTACTTGAAAAATATATTGGGTGGCAAGTTCGATTTATTGGTCTTTATTAGCCGGATAACTCTCACTTCCCTTATTTTGTCCTTTAGTTCTCACATTCATGAACGATGTTTCTGACAAAGGGAAAAGAACTGCTGTTTTCTAGGTCAGAAATGATTCCATTTAACACTTATCGTTGGCAAGTTTTTGACTTTGAAGTATTTTTGTTTTCAACTCCTTATATCAAGTGGTTTAATTTCTTGTTTGGAGCGATTTCCATGAAAAATTAGTTTATTAAGTTTTTTTCTTTATTTGTTTATTTTATTAATTTGCTAATTTATCGTTGAGAATTCGATCTAATTTTTAGCAATATTCAAATTTGCTAAGGATAACATACATTTTGACTTTGTCAGCTTTTTCATAATTAAACTTGAATTGTCGTGCAGCTTCGTTTAAATATGTCGCTGATAAGGTGTGCTATGTTTATTGTTATAACTAATTTTTCTCAGTATTTAGTAGGGATCAGGGTTCCGGTTTTGTTTCAATTTGAAAAGATCCCCATGTTTTGTTTTGTTTAATAGTAACTAGCAAACAACCCGGCGTTGCCTGGTCATACAATGCACTTTAACATGATATTTTAATTCACTCCAATTGCGTATGTATTGTTATAGAATCAAGCCTCTATTAATTATTATATATTACGAGGAATATAAATAAATACAAATAATAAAAAAAATAATGATTATGCCATTTATCAAATTCCGCTTGTATTTATTTACAATATCACGTTTGAACTTGACCATAAATGCCCTGGAAAAGTCACTTCTGATTAATGTTTAGTTTTAAAATATGCAAACAAAGAAATGATTTGCAGCGATTTTAAATGGTACCTGTTCTTTTATCCTAAATTGAATTTATTAATAAGAACATTTTTTTAATAAAATGGTGATGCATACCTGGGCTTGAACCGGGGATCATTCAATCCATAGCCGAGTGCTCTACCACTAAGCTATATCGCCAGATTATAATAAATCAGGGTTTTTTTTGTTTGTGTTTAAGAAGAAATGATTTGCTGAAATATTATTATCTCCCTTAACCGGTCTAACGTAAAATATTCACATATAAAAAACAAATTTTTTTTTATCTATAAGAGAGAAAAAATAATTTAAAATCAGGTTTTTTTCGATTTTCGATACTTATCGGATAAATTTCTGTACAAAACATATCCAAGAATACAGGCAGACATATACATTAGCTTTGTGTGAAATTTGCAAAAGATAGGCTCAACTGTTTCGGAACCTATGAGGAATGAACTCCTATACATACACACACACACAAAGTAATTTATATATAGTAGTAGAGATATAAATAGAGATATAAGAAATGAAAAAGCAATGTTTTCAATCTGAACGTGGTTTTAACTGAATGAAAACGAATATTTCAAATCGTTTTTTCTTCTTCGAAAAAAAAAATGAATAAATTTTAAATATGTCAAACTGACTGAGCGTTGCCATTACAATTGAAATGACATCTTCCTCGAATGTCACCATTGTTAAAAAAATATTGCATGAACATTGGAATTTATTGCAATAGTTATTTTACCATCTTGTTATTGCAAGCGGCCATTTTGAAGTGGAAAGAGAGTCTTCATTCACCAGAATGAAAAGAATGAAATGAAATATTTGACATGTCATTATTTTGCAGAAATTACATCGGTTCCAGTGTCAGGAAATATTGTGGAAGTTTTTAACTGAGAGAGGAATTTAAAAAAGAAATTTTATGAAATATAAACATGGCTACTCGACACTTTAAAAGATTTAATAAGTGTACGTAACATCGTTATTTTAAAACATCTCTCTCTCGCTCTCTCTCTCTCTCTCTCTCTCTCTCTCTCTCTCTCTCTCTCAACCTTTTTATATTCTCCGCTCTTTCTCAATCTCTCCTCTTTCTCCTTTCTCTCCCTCTACCAATTTCTCCTTCTCTCTCTCTATCACCTCACTCTATTTCTATAGTTCTTCCCGCCCCCTCTAAATCTCACATTTCTCCTCTATGTACTCCCCTCTCTTTCTCTCTCTCTCTCTCTCTCTTTCTTTTCCTATATATATATATATATATATATATATATATATATATATATTATTAGAGTTGGGGCCCGTTTTTTGGGGGTCATCCTGTATATATATATATATATACAGGGTGACCCCCAAAAAACGGGCCCCAACTCTAATCAGACCCCGTTTCTTAGTGTTTTGTCCGAATGAAATGAAACTTTGGTCATAACTAGTTAGTTATATTCAAAACATCACATCAAAACACTAGGGTCTTTGGCTTTTTCTTTCCCCGTTCTACAGCATATGTTCTAGATGGCCTCCATTTAGCTTTTGTTTTTACGGGGGGGGGCTTATATGTATATATATGTATATTTTTATGGGGAAATATGTTTATTCAATTATATTTCACCTTTTATTTATACCAATCCTTTAATTTATGAAGATCGATGTAACTGTACTTCGCAAAGGAAGATTCTATGAAGGTTTGGCCGCAATGGCCACAGTCAAAAGTCGCGTCAGGTGTGACTGCTGAGGCTTCCTGAATCTTCCTCCTGCAGCGTTTCTCCCGCAGATTCTCTGTGCAAGAGATCTCAAAGGAGGCGACAGACTGGTGGACAGTATATTGTAAGGTATCACGTTTAGCAGCGAGAACAGACCACTGGAGGTGGTCAATGTGGCAGTTACCGAGATACGTCTTCAGAGAGTATATCTTTTCTTTGGTGCCCCTCTGTCACGACGACCAGTAGAGAGTTCGCCATATAGGACTATCTTGTGAAAGCGATGATCCTTCATTCTCGAGACGTGTCCGACCCAGCGTAGCTGTGACTTCAGCAGCATTGCCTCGATGTTGGTGATTTTTGCCCACTCGATGGCCTAAACATTAGTGACAGTCACTCCAGTGGACGTTGAGAATGATGCGGAGACAGCGCTGATGAAAGCGCTCGAGGAGTCGTAATTGGTGGCGGTAAATTGTCCACCATTTACAGCCGTCCAGAAGGGTGGAGAGTACTACAGCTCTGCACACACTGATTTTGTGCAATTTTTTAAGTGTCTATTTTTCCAGACTCTGTTGTACAATCAGCCAAAAGCGCTGTTTGCCTTGGCCAGTCTGTTGTCTATTTCTCTGTCGAGTTTGGCATCTGATGTGATGGTACACCCCAGGTAGGTAAACTGGTGAATGGTCTTCAGCTTAGTCTCGCCAATGGTGATGTGAGGAGAGCGGTACTCTACCCGGGGAACTGGCTATGGGAGGACTTCCATCTTTTTCAAGCTGACCTCGAGTTCGAAGACCTGGGAAGCCTCTGCGAAGCAGTGATGTGAGACGCTGCAAGGCTGTTTCGGTGTGGACAACAAGGGCAGCGTCGTCGGCAAAGAGGAGATCTCGGATCAGTTGCTCGAGAATCTGTGTGGATTTGCAGCCTTTTGAGGTTGAAGAGACTGCCGTTGAAGTGATTATATATATATATATATATATATATATATATATATATATATCCCTTTCCTTCTACCTCTCTTTCCATCATCCTCTCTGACTCTGTCTCTATCTCTCTTTCCTCCTCTTCCTTCCCCTCTCTTTATCTCTTCTTCTTTCTTCCCTTTTCTTTATCACTCTCTTTCATCCTATTTATCTATCTATTTCTCTCAACTCCCCTCCCTCTACCTCTTCACCTTTCTCACTCTTTCTCTATCACTCCTCTTTTTCCTTTTATTTCTCACCCCCCCCCCTTTCTCCTCTGAATCCTATCACTCCTCTCAAATCCCATCTGTCTCCATCTCCCCCTCCCTCCATTCTCTCTATTACCGGTCTCTCTTGTGCCCCTTCTCTCTAGCTATCTCCTTATCTTCCTCTCTTTCTATCACTCCTTCAATCTCTCGTCCTTCCCCTCTTGCTTCCTTTCTCCCTAACTTTCTATCCTTCCTTCTCTCTCGATCTCTTTTCCCTCCTCTCTCTCTCTCTCTTCCCTTTTTCATCCTTTCTCTATAACCCCTCTCTGTTTATATCTCTATTTCTCTCCCCAATCTCTACCTTCTTCCTTTCTCCCTCTCTCACTATATCACCTCCTCCCTTTCTATCTGTTTTTTCTTCCCTCTCTTTACCTCCTCATCTTTCTCGCCGTTTTTATATCACTCCTCTTTCATTCTATCTCTCTCCACATATCCCCTTTTCTCCTCCGCTTCCTATCACCTCCCAGTAGGTTCTTTGATATAACAGGGGCACGTTCGAAATGAATGTTCCTGTTTAGAGGACAATTCAACCAAGATACTTGACTCTTTTGCTTTTAAATTTTAATTCAATCCCTTATATATATATATATATATATATATATATATATATATATATATATATATATTTAGTGGAAATGGTAATTAATAAAAACCGAAGAAAGTGCTCAATACTGTTGTAGAGCAAATATGCGTTTTATTTTTATTACCGTATCTTTCTGTTAAGTTACATTATTGTTTCAGCTACTCGGCCGTTTTTTTTTGGCCGTCTGTAGCTTCCTCAGACTTTTACAGAAATGTTCGCTATTTGGGGATGAGAGAGTAAAAGAGTGAATGAGGTCCTCATTTACTCTTTTACTCTCTCATCCCAAAATAGCGAACATTTTTGTAAAAGTCTGAGGAAGCTACAGACGGCCAAAAAAATGGCCGAGTAGCTGAAACAATAATGTAACTTAACAGAAAGATACGGACATAAAAAATAAAACGTATATATATATATATATATATATATATATATATATATATATATATATATATATATATATATATATATATATATATATCAATAATTTTAGAAAATCAACAGTGGGTGTTCTACAGTGCTATTTAGGCTATAATGTGTTGTGGATTAAGTCAGTGTGAAGAATCATATAAAGCTTCCTTCCTGTCCTCAATCGATTTGATTGAAAAATAGTCGATTTCGCCGATTTCAATAACAATAAAGATATGGAAGTTTGAAACATTCGTTGATCATCATTCAATCTCCAGCAACGTCGGGTCTCCCTGCTAATATATATTCTGGTGCCTTCCGACATATTGGACAGCATTTTTGTTATCTTTTGGAGAAAGGGAGGAGATCTCCCGAAATTAATTAAAGTTCTATACAACCAATGGACTTTAAATCTACCCCGGACACATCAGCAACTTGGTTTGCTGATGTTTGTATAGTGAGAGAAGGAGGAGGAGGAGGAGGAGGAGGAGGAGGAGGAGGAGTGTTAAATGAATAAATAAGTAGACACTTCTCTACTGTTATTGTTACCATACCTACCTATTTGTTTGTTTATTTTCTTTTTCCTTTCTCTTTCCCGGTTTTCCACATTGCTCTCAGCTTTTATAAACTTTCATATATATATATATATATATATATATATATATATATATATATGTGTGTGTGTGTGTTTGTGTGTGTGTGTGTGTGTGTGTTTATTAGGGCAGCATTTCTTCATTCAAGCAAAAATATATGCAACAGAGATACCTTGCTTCATGATTGTTTTGTTTTTTCGATTTTTCTGTATAAACTTTTTACATCAAAATCGAAAATATTGATGAAAATTCCATATTTATCAGGAGCGCTTTCGATTCGTCCGCGAATCATCTTCAGGTGTTGAGGAAATGATGTTGTGTATAGTGGGGCAGATTGCTGAAAGAATCTTTCACTTGGTGATACAATCACCAAAATTGAAATTTGTCAGGTTTGCTTCTGTAGTCCCCTAGAAAACTGTCAACCATCTTGAATTTTCTTATGGCAAACGGTGTTTTCTTAAAATGTATGTTCTGAACGTCATTTGTGCCAATCTAGGTGCTTGTATCACTAAATGAAAGATTCTCACGGAATATTTAGATACGAGAGGCGTGCAATAAGTAATGCCCCTGACCCACTTCCAGTTGTCTGATCTAGTTGAAATTTTGCATGTGCAATGATTTATATCTCTACGGATTATGTGGCAAATTACAGCTCTGAACTAACTGTTATTTCTGTTTTACAGGTGTTTGAACTGAGTCAGGTGTGAAATGGGGCCTGTTGAATGTCGAACTGTGATCCGGTTTTTGTATTTGAAAAGACGTACACCACAGGAGACTTTTGATGAAATGAAAGAAACTTATGGTGATAATGTCCCATCATATGACCTTGTAAAACGCTAGCATCGTAAATTCAAACATGGCCGGAAGTCTGTGGAAACAGCTCTCAGACCTGGTCGCCCCCCTTCTGCCATTGATGAGGCATCTGTCCGTCAAGTTAAGGTTGCCATTTTGGAAGATCGGCGCATTACTATTCGCCAAATAGCCCAAGATGTCAAGATTAGTACAGGGTCTGTGGAAACTATCATTCATGACCATTTGCATATACATACGGTGTCTGCCAGGTGGATTCCCAGGTTGCTTACACCATTCCAGAAGTGAGAACACGTCGACTGCTCGAGGATGAATTCGGAGATGTGCCAAGAAGATGAGTCAAAGTTTTTCAAAAGACTGATTGCGCAGGATGAAACCTGGATCCATCACTATGATACAGAAACCAAATCCCAGTCAATGTAGTGGAAACACTTGGACTCACCACCCCCACAGAAGGCAAGGGTGCAGTCCTCCGCTGGCAAGGTCATGCTCACAGTCTTCTGGGGCCAGGACGGAGTAGTGATGACAGATTTCCTGGCAAAGGGTACTACAATTACAGAAGCCTATTATGCTTCACTTTGGAGGAAATTCAGGGAAGCTATCAAAATCAAGAGGTGGGGAATGATCAGCAAAGTTACCCTCCTTCTGCAGAATAACGCTCCGGTCCACAACTCGCATGTCGCCAGATCAGAAGCACGGGCGTGTGGTTATGAAATCCTGCCCCATCCTCTCTACTCTCCTGACCTTGCACCCTCTGACTTTCACCTCTTCCCAGCCATGAAGTTGTTTTTGAAAGAAAAACGTTTCCCAGATGGTGCTGCATTGATTTCTGAAGTCACGTTGTAGTTGGAGGACCAACCTGGCCTGTTCTACAAAACGGTCTCCAGAGCGCCATCAAACGATAGGGGAAATGCATAACTCTGGGTGGTTCCTATGTAGAGAAAGACTAATAACTGTGCCAAGTTTCGTTGCTTTACTGCTATGGGAAGTGAGTCAGGGGCATTACTTATTGCATGCCCCTCCTAACCTGCCCCACTAATAGCGGGGTACATATTGTGACAAAATACCAGAGATTATTACGGGGGCGTATATATATCGGAGGACGAGACATTTATGTGACACAGAGGCGACGACGGCGTTTGTATGACGGCGGGCGTAAATGGCGCCGAATATGGAGATAATTTTATTTGTGTATATTATTGATACGAACCGAGGAGAGACATTTATACACACTTTTAACTCATCAGAAGGGAGATACATTATTGATGATGGTGCTGGGGACACATAATACTTGGAAGGTGTTATACAAAGTTCATTCACAAATGATAGACAAAACACGTTTACCTTTCTGTTGTAATGATTACGGCGAAGACAAAAAGTTTACAAATACATAATGATTCTTTATTCTACCAGCTGATTGATTAATGCATCAGGAACTCAAGCTCTTACGTTACATGTTCTTATCCCAACCACCCACCCACCGCTTCGCCTCTAAGGGGCATCCGCTGCCAGTCTGACCGACTCTCTCTGAGTCTCTTCGCTGGTTCTCCGGCTCTCTGGCTGACTCGAACCCGTCTCAATATATTGGAATTCCTTTTCGTTTATGACGTCAGAGGCGTGGCCAAACAATGTGACTCACTCACGGTTCAAATTATACGTGCGCTTTGCACATGCATCCACACGCCTCTGGTAACAAAGAAATTCGTAAATTAATCGTTTCAGTTGTAATCTATTTATTTCATCATTATTTCTAAACTGCATTGTTCATATCCAACTCTGGCATAAATAATATTTAGTTATTTCCAAGAACAATGGTAATCGTTCTACATTCCTTCGATTTCAATATGTATTGTTTTTAAACTTTTCTTACTGGGTTCGATTTTAATCTTTTCCAAATATCATTTTCAGTTTGCTCTTTTAATAACTGGTGCATATATATATATATATATATATATATATATGTATATATATATATATGTGTGTGTGTGTGTGTGTGTATATGTATATATATATATGTATATATATGTATATATATATATATATAATGGTCACACACTTTTTGAAGACACTTCTCTTAAAAGTAAAATTTAAATGGGAATTTGAAACCTTTGAAGTGTCAAATATATTGATAAAATCATTTTTATTTTCTGATTTTTTTGTAAGTCCATTACAAGACACAGAAAACAAAAACAAAAAAAAACAGTAAATAAAAATGATTTTATCATTATATTCGACACATCAAAGTTTTCAAATTCCCATTTATATATATATATATATATATATATATATATATATATATATATATATATATATATCAAAGGTGGCGGAAATATCATAAAAGACAATTGCTACTACTCTTCTGATTTTGTTCAGACTTTTTAAATAACAATTATATGAATGTTCCCCGCTACGAAACAGGTTCTGTCAAGAAGTGAACATTTTAACAATGCTGAAAGAAATAAACGGTAAGATGAACAACCTCTTGTAATTTGGAACATAGACTTTTTGTTATTGCAAATCGCCACTTGTTTTTGTCTTCTCTTATCAACGCCGACTATATCTCATTCCCCGCATTGTGATAGCCTGTGATATATATATATATATATATATATATAATATATATATATATATATATATATATATATATATATATATATATATATATATATACGAGCAAAAATACCCGTCGTTGACTGGGTTCAAAAACAGCCTACAGAAAATGGACTCTGATTTATGAAAGTATGATAGGTTATGAAGAGGAAGGATTGTAAAGAGATAGTTTCGAATTTGGGGGTACCAAAACCAAAGAAAAATATGATAAAAGTAAAAATAGATAAACCCCATAATTTATTATACCAGGGCTGTTCACACTGAAACACTTATCACAACATTCTGTGGATCTATATTAAAAAACCTAGTTAAACTTTGTGACATATGTCCATTCTATGGAAGTCAGGCGCGAACGAACACCACATAATTTTATTATACCATACTTCTTCAAACTGATGCATAATTATCAAAGTATACTTACGCAGATAGATATGAAAAGTCTTTATTAAAGTTTGTGCTTATTTCCATTCTATGGGGGCCAGGCGCGAACGCAGACTCCACAGTTTTATTATACCATCCCTATTTAAGTTAAAACATACTTATCAAAGTATTATTATGTACATCTATATCAAAAACACTTGTAAACGTTTGTTTTTTTTTTAATTTTTTAATTTTTTATTTCCATACTTTGTGGACCAGGCGCGTACGCAAACCCCACAATTTTAATGAATCGTTATTATGCGAGATCAAACATACACATTCCTGTGTATCGATACATCTTCTATCATTATATGTGATCAGTTTTCTATAATAGTCAACCATATAGAAGCTTATTCGTGACCAGACAAACACACAGACGTTCAGCTTTATATTATAGATATATATATATACCATTAGTGATTATCCCCAAAGCCAAAAGATGTAGTTAATTCATGCTCATAAATTATTATTAGTTTTTTATTTTATTATTATTCTGTTGAGTTGCAGATGACCATTAAACAATTTATTGGATTCCAGGTGTGTTGCTTATGGAAATAAAATGAAATATAATTTTTTGTTCTGTCGAGCGAACACGGAATATTTGTCATAACTGAATCGTTCAAAAAATTCATGATTTGGATTAAATAATTTTGTTTTGATGAACAAGTTCTTACATTCATCATCATTGAATTTATTCCTCCAATTATTCTGTTCCCTTTTCTTCTCATATACACGTTTTCATGGTCGTCATGGTCGTCTTTGTATAGGGGGAAAGGAGAAACGGCTAATAACCATATCAAATATAGTAGAGAAACATCGAGGTAGATTAGGTTATTTACTGGAGATGTTTCAAAGATGCCAGAAACCGAATTTAGATTAAAATGGCACCGGGGAAAAAAATGGCACAGTAAAAATAGCAAAAGTGAATAAATAGGTAAAAATGGCACTTTGGGAAATTAAGACCGTTTGTGAAGTACAGATTAAGTTTAAAATAGAGCTAGCCCCCCCCCAAAAAAAAATTTTATAGGCATTTACACTGGTAGGAGTGGAGCCAGGCTTTCTTTCTCTCTTTTGATTTTAGTCGCGTGCAAGTGATTTTCCGTCGGTCGGTCGGTCAGTCTGTCCGTAACACTTTTGTGCTTGTCCTTTTTGGTTAATATCAAAGGTCTGTTGTTAACACATGCTGTTCTTAGCTTTTTAAGCTTTTCACGCGCTAATAAAAAATGTTTTAAAAATTGGGTGCTAAGTAGGACGTCCCCAAGTACGAAAAGGGCGAATTCAGTATTATGGTAAAAGAATATTCTAGCTAAGAAAAACTTTTGTTTAGTTTTAGAGTGACAAGGATGACCAACGATCCCCATTACCCCCCTTTTGAGTTTGCCTTGTGTCTAAGTTCTTTGTTCCTGTTCATTTTTTTCTTGAATAAAAGATTTAATATCTCAAAGTGTAGTATCTGTTCCGGCAGATACTGGAAGCAAAGACCATATGTGGGGGAAACACCACACATAAGACCTTGGTCATTGTAGGGGCAACCCTTCATACCAATTGTCACTATCCAGCTCCCCTACTCCCCAGAGAGTTTTCCCCATTTCCCCTTCACTCCTCACATTAAAAATCGGCCTTGTGCCTAATTTGCTCGGTGGGGGAGCAAATAAATACCAACCCCACATATAAGACCTTGGTTAATGTAGGAGCAACCCTTCATACCAATTGTAACTATCCAGCTCCCCTACTCCCCGGGGAGTTGGTCCCCATTTCCCCTTCACTCCTCACATTAAAAATTGGCCTTTTGCCTAATTTGCTCGGTGGACGGGGGCAAATAAATACCCTTTTCTTGACCTTTTAGCCAAGATCAAAGTGTAGTATCTTTTCTTGCGGTGCTTATTGTTATATAAAGTGAGGGCTCACTTTTCTGTATTAATTTAATGTAAAATGATCACCCACTTTACAACCAGTCGATCTCAACGCTATTCAAGTCATTCTACAGATCATTCAAGTTGTTTTTGAAGGATTCCAGTTACGTTTTAAGCATTCAAGTCATTCTTAAGTTCATTCAGTTCATCCTTAAGGTCAGTAAAATCATTCTAAGTCATTTACTTTTTATTCATTTAAGTCATTTCAGCCCATTTTTCGGTCATTTTAGTTTATCTTTAAGAATTTCATGTCAATCCTACATTCAAGCGTTCATTCATTAAGCGAGAGCACGCGACTAATGTCTATCGACCTTGTTTTTTTTAAATACTGGCTAATCAAGGTCAACAATTCTTTCTGCTTGTTTAAGCGATTCTTTTAGTGAGCCAGTGTGAAAAGTTTTTGTGGAGGTGGAGATAAGGAATATAACACATAATTGCTTGTGTATCCACCTCATTCTTACAGCAAAATTTATAACTCTAGCCAAGCCAGAAGTCACCACGTCACAAGACTAATATTTATTGTGCTTCTTTCTCTCTTTTCATGTTCTTTGTTTCAGCCGAGAAAACTTGCCATTTTTACCAGATACTTAGAGGCCTCTCAACGATGTCGAACCCAAAACCATGTAGTTTTATTGTGTGGCGGGGTCTCAATGGAGAATTATTAAAAAAAAAAGTATCCTCATTATTAAAGCATGTTCCGTACTATTCTGCATAAGTACCCAGAGCTCTAATAGTAACTAATTTTCTTTCACAACGAAAAAGTTATCATTGCGAATTGCGGCAAAACATTATCCTCAACCCTCATTGAGTTTAAAATAGGAGAAAGGGGGAGGATGTAGGAGAAAGAGAGAGAGAAAATAATGAAAGCGAGAGACAAAGTGAGAGGAGGAAATAAAGGAGCGTATGAAAGAGAGCAGAAGAGATAGGGTAAGAAAGAAAGGAGAGAAATACAGGAAGAGTATGAAAGAGAGTGGAAAAGAGAGAAGGGGAAATAGAAATTTTCATGTTCTTTGTTTCAGCCGAGAAAACTTGCCATTTTTACCAGATACTTAGAGGCCTCTCAACGATGTCGAACCCAAAACCATGTTGTTCAATTGTGTGGCGGGGTCTCAATGGAGAATTATTAAAAAAAAAAGTATCCTCATTATTAAAGCATGTTCCGTACTATTCTGCATAAGTACCCAGAGCTCTAATAATAACTAATTTTCTTTCACAACGAAAAAGTTATCATTGCGAATTGCGGCAAGACATTAACCAACAAAAACAAAACAAAAGCGCCGATAATTTCTATAAATATTGGCAAATCAGAAGAGTACCCGATTCAGAGTTAGCAGCAGACAGTGTTTGATCAGATTCTGTCCCTGATATTAAACTTTATCAGTAATATAACTTCCGGCGAGAGTTCCAATTTCCCAAGTTTATTTATTTATTGTTAGATAAAGGTACAGAACAATTAGGCCCCGTCGGTGGGGCATTAAAATACGCCGACTGCCCCCCCCCCTGCAGAGGGTAAAAGTCCCTCAATGGAGGTCCTGGATATGATCTTAAACTATACCCAGTGGTGAGGCCCCAGCTTCTGGGCTTTGGGGAGTGTGGAGCCACCCTTTAATTACCATTGCTCCCAGGTCCACTCTGACCCGGAGTGGTAGTACCTGTTAGGGTCCCAACTATGGGTTAAATAGAAACCGACGTGAAAACAACAAATATATTCTATTAAAAAAAATTTCCTCAAAATCTTTGGATTCGGCATTAAATAACCCGAAAAGGGTTGATATGCCGTAAAACAAAAACAACCAACCAACCAACAGAACAATTAACAATGAACC
>NC_136508.1:61280249-61292749 GCF_053919585.1 Euprymna scolopes
GACACAAGACAGACACACAGACACGTTCACTTTTATAGATATATAGATTATATTCGAAGCCAATATCTATACACCTACCATTTGTGTGTGTGTGTGTGTGTGTGTGTGTGTGTGTGTGTGTGTGTGTGTGTGTGTGTGTGTGTGTGTGTGTGTGTGTGTATTGATAGTGAAATAATAGGAAAAGTAGATGTTGTATAGATATTTTCCTGGTTGTATTATTACAAAAAAAAATGAAAATAAGGAGGGATATGTTCGATGTAAGATGTTGAGTGTATAGCCAAAGTAAACGTATAGATAAGAAGGGGTGCACTGGTTGAATTACTAAAACAAGGGGTGGGGAGTCATCCAGTGTCAGATACTGGGTGCATGATTGGGCATGTAAGAGAGGTTGGTCAACTGTTTATAGCAATGGAGAGGAATTGTAATTAGAGAGGCATGTAGGGTTTATGTCAGACGGTTGCTCTAAGGGGGCTACAAATATTAGTCCTGGTTTATCGGCAGAGTTTCTCTGATAAAGTTCACTGAAAGAGAACAGAACAGATCCTAGATGTTTCTAGCCAAAAGATCAAGAAACAGAACTTATATCAATCGCCCTTCCACGGCAGAAAGATGTGACATAAGGTCAGAAATGTAGGATTTGAAAAACCAGCATCGTAGATAAAGAGCACTGTGTCTTGCAAAATGCGGGGGAAAGCCCTATTAGCATTCTCCAGTAATGGAGCCACAGGTGATTAGCAATAAGCTAATCCCTTCTCAAAAACACAAAGTCTAAAAGGGTTCATTCCATAGAACTGCATAGGAGCATACCTCAGTAAACAGAGAATAAGCCACCTCCACAATGGCTGAAACTCGGGTGGATTTGTATACAAGAGGGAAAATCGCTCTCCTCCTATCCTCCGACTGAAACCTCTATCAATTTCTGTCTTTCAGTAATTAAAACCTGGGGTTAAACAATTCTGTAATGGAGATGAATTATAATTAGGGAGGCAGGTAGGGTTTATGTCAGACGGTTGATCTGCAGATATTCGTCCTGGTTTGGAAGACGTTTATCAGTAGAGTTTAGAGTGTTTCCATACTTAAATTTTCTTTTGTGTCTGCATTTGAATATAATTTCTGATTAAGAATTCAGGATGCTTTATTTTTTCTAGTTCTGTTATAATCGTTGTGACCTCTGCATTGCAGAGGAGGCAGTAATGTGAACCTGAGCTGTACGATCTAGACTTTCTTAGTATTTTCAATTTTAAGGCGAAATTTATGTTTTTTTATTTTCGGTTTTTTAATAAGTTAGAGAGGGTAGTTTTCACCTTAGGCGTCTCGCTAGAGAACGATAGCAGGTGGTTAGAGATTCTAGTTTTATCGGGAAGGAGGATAGTCCTATGTATCTGTGTATTTTGGAGTGGTGTGTGGTATATTCGGGGGTCTAATGTCTATGGGGGAGTAGCTGAGTTCAGATTGTTTGTTGCGTGATTTAGTTATACCTTTTAACTACTGGCTGCGGGATTAGTTGTTCGTTAAATGCATCATTGTTTGTTAAGCTATGAGTATCATCGTGGGTAGTTCTAGTTATTTGGGTTCGACTGGTTATGGGGTTGTCTGCTGTGGTAAACGGCAATACCATCGCTGTACATGAATATATGACGTTTGAGTGCATAGAGTCATTCTCTAGTGGGCAATTCTCGGGGGCATTGCAGTTACAGTTAGGGTATCTTGGGTTTGACGTGTTGTTAATATTTTATTTTTTTAATATTAGAGTTTATAATTGTTTGCCCTATGTCAAGCATAGTAGATAAGTGCCACTTCTTTATACAAATTCAACATTAAATCTTAATAAATTTGGCCCATTCTAACATGATATATTTTTAATTACAGCAGAAAATTCTCACAGTTACTTCCCATGACGTATAACCCCCAATATAAGCGGATACACTGAAAACTATCGAAAACTAACCCTCTTCCATTAAGTGAACAGGCCAAAACTTTAAGATCTATCGCCTTCCCTTACCTTCTAGCGCATATACTTCCCGCTACTCCTTCCTCATCATATTTTCCTCATCTTTACTTAGCTATTGATATTTAATGATCCTTTAAATACGGGTCTCCAACTACCTAATCCTCTTTGGCTTCAATTCCGAACTGTGTTACAATTTGTAATCCACTTATCTATAACCAAGATTCTTCTTGGAAGTAATTATAACATTACTTGAACTCAGGAATACCTACATCATCAACCAAGGACCAACATATTTTCACTCCGGATATGAGAAGCTTGGAATCACAAACTATACCCTGAAATTAATTGCCATTTCAAACCATGTTCCCCCGAAAAGGTGAAGTAATATCCATTCATTTTATTCTCGTTCCAGCTTTAATATTCTAAAAGATTTCAAAATTTCCATCACCAACCGCAACACACTACCCTGAATCACCGTTTAAACTTGAGAGAGATTGAATTTCTCACAGAGGAACTTCTTTTTATTGAACTCAACAAGGAACTAAAAAAACAAACTTTTGGATGACATCATTACTATTCTGTATTTAATTCGGGTTAGTAGGCAGGAAGGCTCGAACCCGTGACAAACTCGTGACGTGAAGGCGGAAAAGAAAATGAAGGAAAACCTGACTTCTTACCGCTACGCTATAACGCCATATGAAGTAAAAAGTGTTCAAATTTTGCGATGTCAGTCAAAAAGATGACTTGCCAAGTAAATGAGTTCATGCAGGTGCAGAAATGAACGTTGGCTGAAGGCCAGTTCAGTTTTCCGCCGTTTCATTTATTTGTTACGTCACGATGATTTTACATGTAAAATACATGGTTTTCCAGCGGAAAATACCACTTCCTCAATAATAAAACGTAGAACAATAAGGTTACTCGTATTATTGGTATTCATCTGACTACTGTTCTCATTTTGAGTATGATTTTAACAACGTTTCGGTCGATGTAACCTCCGAACTTCTTCAGCTGTTTCTTGTCGAACGGAACCCTTTATTTACTTCACAGGGGTAGCATGCTCTTGTTCCGTCGTCATGACTGGATAGAGGTCCTAAGTAATTCGCAATTGTACTTAGGATCCCTATCCAGTCATGGCTGACGGAACAAGAGCGTGCTGCCCCTGTGAAGTAAATAAAGGGTCCCGCTCGAAATTCCGTCCAAATTCCCGAGTTCGATAGAAACATTCCTGAGTTTGATAGAAACATTCCCGAGTTCGACAAGATACACCTGAAGAAGATCGGAGGTTACATCGACCGAAACGTTGTGAAAATCACGCTCAAGATGAGAACAGTAGTCCGAGGAATTCAAATAATCCAATAACCAATCTTCATCTCAAAAATTCAGAAACGTAATACGGTTACTATTTATACTAATGATCCCCTCCCTCCAGAAACTGGGCCGCAGAGCAGTGTTCTAATATGACAATGACCCAAAACACACATCCAAGACAACCACTGCTTTACTGAAAAGACTGAGGGTAAAGGTAATGAACTTGCCAAGCATGTCTCCAGACTTGTGTCCAATAGAACATCTTTGGGGCATCCTCAAGCAGAATGTGAAGGTGCGCACAGTCTCAAATATCCGCTAGCTTCGCGACATCGTAATTGAAGAGTGGAAGAGATTTCCAGTGACTACATATGAAGCTCTTGTAAACTCCATGCTCAGGAGAGTAAAGGCAGTTTTGGATAATTATGGTGACCACACAAAATATTGAGGATTGACATGTTGTATGTTAATATTGACAACTTTTCGCAGGGGGTATACTCACTTTGGTGCCAGGGGTTTAGCTTTTAATAGCTATATTTTGAGGGGAAACTAAATCAACTCTGTTATATATGCTGCAGAAAGACTACTTTTTATTGTGACAAAAAATCATTTTTTCAGTGTTGTCCCATGAAGAGATATACTTCAATGTTTGAAAAAATGTGAGGGTGACATATTCAAAAGTAGGGGATAATGAATACGACGAGATTATTAGATAGTGCTCGATAACAAGAGCAAAATATTTTTTTATTTTTTATATAGGGTTTTATATAGGGTTGCCTGACGAAGTCTCATTGACTGAAGCAGATGGCTGTTTACTTTCGAAAAAATAATCTCTTTGGGTAGAGCACTGTCGTAAATAATCTCACCCGTTACTTAATTGGCTGACAATGCGAAGCTCGTTGTTTGTTTGTTTGCGAACATGCGATTTGATCACTATAAAAGTGGTGGCGAGTGTCTATTTAAATAGCCATTCCGACGAGTTATTTACGGACGTCAATTCCATGGTCGAGTGGGAGAACTTCCGACGGTTCTAGGTTCAATCCTTGGCTTGGGAGAGATGCTAGTCTAGCGGCACTGATGAGTTGTGATACAACGAAACAGGACTGTATGTCGATGACTACAAATATATATATATATATATATATATATATATATATATATATGTGTGTGTGTGTGTGTGTGTGTGTGTGTGTGTGTGCGTGTGTGTGTGTGTGTGTGTTTGTGTGTGTGTGTGTGTGCGTGTGTATACGTGATTACACATATATTTATAATACGGGAATACAAAATTCAAAATTTAACGGGTTAAAGCCAAATAAGTGCTGAATCTCTTTCGAACATATTTTTTTTATTAAAACTAAATCCGATATTTCTTATAATGACAAAAACTTCATCAAGAAAGTTCAGGTTTGATTTTCTTTTTTTTTTTATATACGTGTCATGGCGACGGTAATGCTTGGTCGAGCGTGTATTTGTTAAATAATAGAAAATCCACTGAGTGAAACAGACGGATAAGCAGACAGAAAAACACGTTTTTATTTTATTTTAAATCTATATGTTAAATATTTCAGTGATGTACCAAAGTTTCATTGACATGGATTGCCTTTTTACTATTTTAAAGATCGTTAAAAATTCAGTCAAATCATCAAACACTCACAAACTCAATTAAACTAAATCAAATAATCTGCATTTTACTTTACACATTTGCGATCCAGCACGTTATTGATTCCTTTTCAACACGTCTCGGCGCCCAGTATCTCCCCTCTCTCTCTCTCTCTCTATATATATATATATATATATATATATTATATATATATATATATATATATTATATATATATATATATATATATATATATATATATATGTATATATGTATATATATATATATATAGCTATAGATATATAGTAAGTTATGAACATATACAGCAATTTAAGCAATACAGATTATTCCGCGTTTCATCCTCGTGAAAATTTGTCAGGCTTATGCATAAACCTGATAAATTCTCACTGTGTTGTTTAAATTGGCATATATATATATATATATATATATATATATATATATATATATATATATATATATATACTTTCATAACTTACTACCTAGCTCTACCTATGTATTGAGCACTGTTGAAGTAAATACTTAAAATTTACGCAGAAAATTATATCTTCGTATATTAATATACATGATTAAAAGAAAAGTCATATATATACATATATATATATATATATATATATATATAACTACTTAATTTACATAAAATTAATATACGAAAGTATAAGTTTATGCGTAAGCTTTAAGTATTTACTTCAAAATACGTAGGTAGAGCTAGTTAGTTAGTAAGTTATAAAATATATGCGTATATAAAAACGGCAAACAACCACAAAATTTGCGCATAAGCCTGAAGAGTCCTAGAGTGGATGAAACGCGGAATATTCAGTGTAGCTTAATCGCCATATATATTTTATAACTTACTATATATATATGCGTGTGTGTGTGTGTGTGTGTGTTTGTGTGTGTGTGTAGAGAGAGAGAGAGTGAGGCAGACAGGGAGGCAGAGAGAAATTATTTCATGTATTTACATACAATTTTATAAGGAGATATATCTTATGAATTAATTTTCAATATTTACTCCACTAGTACACAATAGGTGGAGTAAAAAGCACGCTGAATAAAAACAGCACTATATCCCCATTACTGGAGTTCAAAGAAAGCAGATACTCGTCAACAGTATAGTGGAAAATTATGTGAAAGATCAGTACATGACGAAATTTGGACGATACATGTAGATTATGTCTGAATTAGAATCCTAAACATTAAAGCACCCCATAAAATTTAATAAACCTTAGCAACGAAATAGCAAACAACGTTATGCATATAATAAACTTTGTTTGAAGATAGCAATACATACCATAATGATAATAACACTATTAATAATGAGGCTCAAATTCGTCCTAAGATGGAGCACTGTTGCCATATCTGAGGAGAAGCTGTTAATAGTGTTCTTTTCCTGGTTTGACAGGGTTTAACAACCGACTTAGATATCTAGAGACTGAGTCTCTCTTCTTCACTCAACTTCCTTTTTCTCACAGAAGAGATGTAGAAAGTCTATCTGTGTTTTGTCATTATTTTTATGGAAGGTGTTAGATAGAGTTTCAATCTATATCTACCTCCCGTAGAACATTTGCTGCAAGCACTCGTCTAGTTACAACAATCAACAATTTTGCTTATTATCTTTTTGTGCCAAAAACTAAAAGTAAATTCCATGATTATAGGGTCAGCTGATTATAACATGGCGGTTTCAAACAAGTTCCTGTTGAACTATCTTCTAAACAAAACAAGTACTATCGATAAACATTGCGTTGTTTTACTGGTAAGCTGACACTTAATAACCTTTATGCTTGAAGGGCTTTTGAAGCTTGCCCCCCCTCCTTTTAAAATAAAACTTATAACACATCTTGAAGTTTATACATTCTACCTGTTTTAAAAGATTTCTCTCAATTATCATTCGGTCTTTTTCCTCTCTTTACGTTCCCTCTCAAAAGCCATTCTCCCCCTCGCTCCAAATAAAGGGCTTTCTTAATTTTTCTCCCCACGCTCTCAACGCTCATCTCCCTCTCACTCCAAGTAAAGGATTTTTTCAATCAATCTCTCTCCCTCTTTTTCGAAGGTCTTTTATGTTTTCTTCTCAAATATCTTTTATCCCCCACTTCTCTCCTCTATAACCCAACATCTCTCTCTCTCTCTGTCTGTCTGTCTCTCTCTCTCTCTCTCTCTCTATCTATCTATATATATATATATATATATATATATATATATATCTTTTTCTCTCAGATCTTTCTTTTGCTTTCATCTTTACATATTCTTACGTTTCTTTCTTCATTCCTATACCACTTTAGTAAGTGTATCCGTGTCTCCCCCTCCATTTCCAGATTAACATACGCCATCTTGGTTATCGTACAATCTTTTATTTTTCTAGCATTTTTTTCTCTCCATTCAATTTCTCTTATCTAATGCTAGCGAAAGCCACTCCTACAACCCACCTGATCAACCTCTTTTAACCAAATGATTAATTGCTTGTCTTAACTGCTGATATAGATCAGAATATATATATATATATATATATATATATATATATATATATATATATATATATATATATATATGTATACTAGGTTGTTAAAAAGCATATACAAATATATATGCACGTGTCTGAACATTTCGCATATACATAAAAAAACAAAAACAAATGTTCGTGACTGTATACACACAGAGACCCCTCTGTTCAGATGTACTCACAGTTTGGCCTTTCCATACGTCTATACGACACACTTCGGTTTCATTATCTTCAGCTCGCTGTCATCTAGAACTAACGCCAACATGATATGATTATATCAGACACTTCTGCTGAAAAGAATATCCATCCATCCATCCCCTACCCAAAATTGTCCCCGTTTCTTCGTGTGTGTGTGTGTGTGTGTGTGTTTTTTTTTTAACTAGTTATTTAATGTTGATGGGTACACTATTTGGTAGTTGAATAAGTTTTCCATGCAATGTGTGTGGGGGGGGGTAAGAGGTAGGAAAAGGATTTATGGAGATCATAACTTCTCAAGAAATGGCCGGATCTGGGCACCATATCGCTGACCGACACCTGGACCTTTCCTTCGTGGGGGAACCTTCGTGGCCTTCGGGCCAATATCAAAGTGTGGGATCTGCCGGAACAGATACTGCAAGCAAAGACCATAGGTGGGGGTAACCCCACATATCCGAACTCGGTCAATGTAGAGGTAACCCTTCATACCAATTGTCACTATCCAGCTCCCATTTCCCACCAATCGGGAGCTGATCTCCTTTTCCCTCCCCCCCCCCCTCCCTCTCTCTCCACATTAAAAAACGGTCTTGTACCTTATTTGCTCAGTGGGGAAGCAAATAAATACGACCTGGACCTTTCCTTGTTTGTGCACTCGAATTAAGGGAGGTAATTTAGAATGATTTGGAGATTACACATTATCAAGGGAGATAATCCCTCTGTCAAACATGCATACAAGATTCTTCGAGTGTGACTGTGATATACATAATCCGGTGTAATCGCTTATTTACCGAGACAAGCTACTTCCTGTTTAAAAGTCGTCCGCACTAAATGGTGTAGGCTAATTCGAAAACCCCGATAAAAAAGTAGGTCAACATAAAAATATCTGAAAACTGATTATTTTCATTGAAATATGTTTATTTGCAGAAATGTTTATATTATAATTATAATAATTTAAAAATACATTAAATATGTTTTATCACAAAAATAATTAATACTGAAAGTAAAACGTTTTTATATATAATAAATGAAATAAACTAATTAAATGGAAAAAATGATTTTTATTTGTTAAAAATACGAATATATAATAGATTGAATAAAATAAATTTAATCGGAATGCATTTATCTTAAACTAGCATGAGTACCTGATGTTACCCAGGTCGACATGAGGTTCCGTTTGGAACACACCTGCTATACTAAGGATATAAAACAGTTTCATCATGGGCAACGTCAATACGCCCACAACAATTTCAAAAATAAACGAACGGATAAAAACATGTAAATATAATCGCCCACCCCCGTTCCAAAAAAAAAAGAAGAAGCACGTGAAAACCTCTCCACCAGATATTTCGGCAGACGGGATACAGAGAGAAGAAAATCCTCTCCTAATATTGAGCACTTTTGTTGCCTGTGCGCTGGAAAGACCCCCTAAAAATAAATAAATAAAAACAGCTTTTGTTTCAATAAAAATAGCAGAGAGTGCCCGAGCGACCACCAAAAAAAAAGAAAAGTTTTTTAAATCAGCGACGTAGGCAGGCTCGAACCTAAAATGCGAATGAAAGGAAAAGGTATTTTGCAAACTATTTCACCCACTGGATTACTACGAATTAGGACTTTGTAACCTTGAAAAATAACGTCTATAAATATCAATATATTTACTTGCGTCTGTTTTTTTTTTAATTTGTAAAGGCACATTTTAACTGGCTTTTTTTTCGTAAATAAAGGAATTTTTGATGAGGGGGTCCAAAAGTGTGGCTTAGGTTTCAATTGCCGGAAAGGTAAAAAAAAAAAATTTGTACAACCGTTTCAAGAATAATAAAAACAAACAACTGAAATCTTTTCAGGGTATTCGTTTTTTGGGTTTTTTTTTTAATATTTTAAAAAGAAAATATTTTTATATCTACACAGAATTATTTTTTCACGCTAGAAACTTATTGAGATTACCAAATTATTTTATTTGGTGAAGAGTTTGTTTGAACTTTTTTTAATGCTTCGATGTTTCCAGGGAAAATAAACCTAAACCCGTTTTTAAAAAAGTCGATGTCGGAAATAATAATTCCAAATAAATTAAATTAAATATATTATGAATACAATTGGTGTTTAAAGTTTATTAAATAAATAGAACACTTAAAACAATTCTCTCGCTAGAAACATTGCTATTTAGTAAAATCAATTTTCCTTAATGTAATATGCAAATGAGATGACCTCTTAGTTGTATATTTTGCAATATAGAAATAAATGGAAGAGTAAGGTAACGGACCTTTTGTATATATTAATCAAATTCTGAACAAACAAACAAACAAACAAACAAACGAACAGACAGGAATACGAATATATATATATATATATATATATATATATATATATATATATATATATATATATATATATATATATAATTAAACTACACGAAAGAAACGTGGATCTAGTAAACGATATTCCCGAATAAATTACTCAGGTTAAGCGACACCGTTTAGTTAAGACGACGTTCAGCACAGGATGTCCCTTGTCTCGGTAAATATGCGATTACACCGATAATCATAAGAAACCAGCTCATTATTACCCCACTTCAAGGTAAGTCTTCAATGATTGATTGCAGTGTCTTTTTTAAACCAGAAACTATTAGGCACTACTTCGTTATTCTGGCCGAAATCCGGCAGCCGAAATATTGAGTTCTAAGAAAATAATGCCGAATACTTACTTCCGTTGTCAATTTCAATCATATATGTTATCTACCTAATGTCTGTCTAATTATCATGTCATAATTAGTTAACTCTTTCTGGAATATTACATAAAACACATATTTCATTCTTCTTCTTCTTCTTCTTCTTCTTCTTCTTCAACGACAACGACAACGACAACAACAACAACAACAACAACAACAACATGATTTCGGCTATCTTTGTTTTGTCACGTGTGATATGTGACGTAAACAAAAGGGAAATGATGAAAGTATTTTTTTTTTTTAAATAAAACAATTTGAGCTTTTTTATTTCCTTGGGATGAAATAATTGAAAATGGATACAACGGATGTACATATTTTGCATTTTGCAACCTACATTTATTAGCTTTTAATTATTTTTTTAATTAGCCGAAAAAATATTCTGCTGATTGAGTGTTGGCAAGTCCATCTCAAAAACTTCTCCGAAATTGGCATAAGTTTTTGACAGCTTTCAAAAGTGAATTACCTCCCCTGTTAATATATATGCGCTTTTTGATTATCATGTTAGCAGCTAAAATGGCTAATTTCTTCGAAAACTATTTTCTTTAATAATGATTTTTTTTTCTATATTATCGCTTTTTGTAATTACTGTGACATGACAATTCAGTAGATACTATTAGTTTCACGTAATAGTCAATATTTCAATTTTCGAATTTCGCTAAAATAACAAAGAAGAGCGAAATGTTATTATCTTTGTAAGAATTCGCCATGATTATTTCTGTTAACAAACTCTCTACGCGATGATGGTATTCGAGATGCCTTCAATAAGTTTCCACACTTTATTCGTATGAACAGTTTTATTGATAATACATACATGGAAATCTAGTCCTTTTTTAAGTAACCTCCTCCGGCTGCAATGCACTTGTTGCACAGTTCCAACAACATCTGGACGGCCTCATGGAAATCCTCTAGTGTGGGCATACCAATGATCCTTGTCACACTTTTGTCTCATAAGGACAGCCTCTAAGGTTTTCCTTGATCGTAAAGAATAACCAAAAGTCACATGAAGCAAGGTCTGGACTAAGAGAGGGTAAGGACTGTCTTGGTACCTATCATGATCATGACAACGGCTTTCTTTTTGATTTTCTCTAAATACCCTTAGGACAAACTTTGCGCAAATCTTCAGCATTTTCTGTTCCTCGTGAATAATTGTGTGAACAGTTCCCACACTGACAACAAACTGTGCTCTTATTGTCTTTATAGACACACGACGGTCCTTATCCATGAAATTCTTTATTTGATCAATCAACTCTGGTGTTCTGACTGCCTTACTCCTCCCACAAATCCTATCATTCCTCACAGACTCCCTTCCTTGAATCTCTTATGCCACCCAAAAGCTGATGCTCGATTCATGCAAGATGATCTAAAAGCAATATGAAACATTCCATTTCTTACTGCGGCATTTTTTCCAAGTTTAAAACAATCTTATTGTATATCGTTCTTCTAAAGTGTCCTGATTGCATCTTTGAAATTCTAAAGTGTCCTGATTGCATCTTTGAAATTCTAAAGTGTCCTGATTGCATCTTTGAAATTCTAAAGTGTCCAGATTGCACCTTTGAAATTCACCAGCTGTGACAATCAAGATTTTGGTAGAGTGTATTCCAATTCCTGTTGTACTTGTCCATTTGAACCGGAAATCATAAAATTAGGTCAGTCATCTCATAAGATGTATAGCAATAACATATTCCATTTTCAAGTGTCCACGGCAATTTTAAATGCTTGTTTAAAAAAAAGTTTGGAAACTTATTTAAGGCAGCTTGTATTTCCTATAAAAGCTGACCTTTTTAGGGAAAATGCTTGTTAGCACCTCTAATAAAATAATCGATAGCCGAATACGAAGCACGGAATAAACAACAAATAAACTAAACAACGAAAGGATTTATTTGGGCAGCAGAAAATTGGACTGTGTCCGTTTGAAACAAAAAGAAAGTATAGAAAGTTCTTTGGGTGTGTAGGGTCAGGCAACAGTTCTTTGTGGAGTACTAGGTTGACCAGCAATTATCTTCAGCGAAAATCGTATATACTGGAGTGTCCAGCGGACAGGGACGGTGGAGAGAGAGAGAGAGAAAGAAAGAGAGAAGGGGGAGATATCTGTCTTTGTTGCTTCTCGGGTTCTCTCTCTTATTTAACCGTAGGTCGCAAAGGGACTAAAAACAGTTCCTTGGGGGACAGATGACGTTATCCGCTCTTCCATCTGATTGGTCAGTGTGTGGCTG
>NC_136508.1:61297749-61307749 GCF_053919585.1 Euprymna scolopes
GTGCCACAGAAGGAGAGAGCCTTTCATTTAAACTGGAGCAAAGTGAGGATCTGAGCATTGGTATTGAAAGAAGAAATGCTTAGTTTTGCATGTATTAAAAGGAAGTACCTATTTTCTCCATTATGCTACCTGCGAAGTAGAAAGATCTTCATCATTAATATTGTTCAAAGTGTTGGCATAGATAACAAACTGTAATCTTAGAATGCGATTTAGGAGATTCATTGATGAAGATTAGAAAGAGGGTTGGACCTAGGATTAATGTTTAAGGCATATCAAAATTTAATGCTTGAAAATGTAATGTTTGAAAAGTCATTTACATATATTTCATAGCCCACTAGCTTGTGAAGCAAACCCCTGTTACAGGCCTTTTATATGTCAAGACAACTAAAGATGGAGCTTCCATCAATAGATCCTGTTTGATATGATAGTCAGCACATTAGTTATTGATCTTGCAGAATGAAATCCATATTGCTTGCCACTGAGTAGAGTGTTTTTGCAGAGGTGATTGACAACTTCTTGATTTATCACAGATTAAAGCAATTCAAAAAGACTGATTGGTCTGTGCTATGATTCAAATCTCCAGTATTTTAAAATACTAGGAAATCTATGGCCCGATCGTTTACAGAGGAGAGTATTTTGGTTTGTCTGCATCATGGGGACATTTCTGGAATGACTGTTACATCTCAAACATGAAAAACAGTGCCCAGAGTGTGAAACAGAATAAAAATGATAAGCACATCCCCATTTGATCGGGGATTGATATGACGTCAGCTACATGTGGTCTAGAGGTCTTCTCTGTGAATTGTCAGCATCATTAGATTCATTGTAATTAATTCTCTCCTGAGAATTAATAATCTGGGCATGGAACATGGAATAGAACGTTTATATAAGATAAGTGAGCAATTCAAGATTTTTATGAAAATAGAATTCTTTATTTTAACAACTGAAGAACATTTTTAACTTGAGAGTTCAGCCGGCGGCCATTTGCCTTCAGGGTCCCAATTTCAACTGATTTTCTCTTTCTCTCGGATGAAGAAAACAAAAGAGAAATAGAGAGGGGGAGATAAAGCGGGAGATAGATAAATAGATAGATAGATAGATATACCTATCATCAAGAAAGGGACAGAAATAAAGAATACAGCCACTAGTAGTATTTTCTGCTCAACACATCTCAGGTAATAGGTTCAGTGGATATAATATACAATAGAAACAATCTGTGACTCCATAACAGTATCCTCTAACATCGTATTTTTTAAATTTTACTTGTCTCCTTTAAAGGACAAGGGAGGCCCAGCTTAAAGCCCGAAATGTGAAGAGCTGTAACTCCCCCAAATACGGCTCTTTTTTTTTACACAGTGGTCACCACTTATCAAGGCCCGGAAGCCACTCAGGGATAAGGCTCTTTATCATTGTGCCACAAGACTTATAAAATTTTCCAAAATGATGGAAGAATTTCGATTTGTAAAAGTAGGAGCTAATTCCGGTTGCAGCTTCTTCAGCAGTATTATCGGAATCAGCTGTATAAGTATTTCTATATTGATACGTTACACTATACCTAGGCCAAACGCTAATCGAAGATAAGCGTTAATAATATTTACAGTTGGATGATGAACAATGCTATGAGAAGCTTGAAAGCGATGGATGGGATGAACAAATATTGATAAGTTAGGATCGATAAATGTTTGTTAAGATTTGACTTGAGAAACTATCCTGTAGCAATGTGTCTCAAATTTGAGAAGTTCTTGGAAACAAACTCTGTCCATGGCTATTCCATTGTCTTTTTTTTTTAGTTATAGGGAGTAAGAAAAGAAAACCCTTTGCAATGGTGGTAGTAAGTCCTTACTGTGAATGTTTTACAGGTAGGAATCAGAAACTGGAGCTCAGTCGAGCATCTTCCATGGAAATATCTATGGAGAAAACTAGCAAGGTCTCTTCTGTGAAAAAGAGGCTGTTAATAGCAAATAGGTTCATCTCTTACTAGATTGCAAATTCGATTTTGTACTGCATCAAGGCAAACAGGGTACTCTGCGTGACACTCAAGATGTGACGTCATTATGCCATGTTATGATGTACATGTTTTCTCTTTCTGGCATTCTTGGGTCTGGGAGAGCCAGCATGCTTTCACTGGGAACTCTGTCTCTTGATCTCTGGATCATAGCACTAGATCCAGCTTTCATCGTAGGTTACCAGAGCATCAAGAACTGCGGCATCTGAATTGATCAGCTTTACTATCTCCCTGTTGCCATAACAACGTCTTTCTTTCTGATCTTCTCTGTGCACCTTTGAGACAAACTTCTTGCAAATCTTCTGCATTTTCAGTTACTCACAAATAACTGTGTGTACAGTTCCCACACTGACATCAAATTGTGCATTTCTTGGCTGTATAGACACACGACGGTTCTTATCCATGAAATTATTTATTTGGACAATCAGCTCAGGTGTCTGACTTCCTTACTTCTCCCACCTCTCTCATCATCCCTCACAGACTCCCTGCCTTCCTCGAATCTCTTATGCCACTCAAAAACTGATGCTCGATCCATGCAAGATGGCCCAAAAGCAGTCTGACGCATTCCATATGTTTCTATGACATTCTTACTGAATTTAACAAAGAATCTTATTGGATATCATTTTGCTAAAATGTTCTGTCAAGATTGCATGACAATTAGGCTTTAGTAGGGTGTATTCCAATTCCTGCTGTAGCTGTTCCTTTGAACTTGAAATGATGAAAATTGGTCAGTCATCTCATAAGATATATAGCAATAACATACTGGATTTATAAACGTCTATGACAATTTTGAATGCCTGTAGAAAAAAGTCTAAAAACTTATTGAAGGTTCCTCATACTTTTTGAGAAATAGAATGATCAGCGCTTATGGGACACAGGGACAAATTACAGTTCCAAATAAATCAACTGGAAAACTCTTTTATATACCTTACATATTAGATATTGCACAAATGAGGAATCATGTCGAGTTAAAATCCATTTAGTATTACGCAGGTAAATTGAAAAAAAAAACACATAAATGTGTCAATATTATGTGAAAATTTATATGAACAGGACATCAGGAAAAACTCGATCGCCATCTTGCTTTGATTTCGCTTTTTACATATTTTTTACATGTTTTTCTCAAGTTTAGATGGGTAATATTAAACGGATTTTTACTCGAAATGATTCCTCATTCATTAATATTTTAGAAAAGCAACAACAAATCATTTTTAATATACAGAACTTTTTTCTTGCATTCTGTCCTCGTTGGAACTTTTAACGATTAACTTTTTTATTTTTGACCCAATCCAGGGCACTATTTTTGGGTGGGTGGGGGCAATACGGGAGCTAGATTTATCTCACAGTAGCTGTTTACAATGCCTCCCCACGGGACAGAGTTAGACACCAGGGTCGTTTTTTAACGTGGAGAAAAGGTACAAAAATAAAAATTGTCTCAGTCGTGAAGGATTTTTCCTCCACTGAAAGAGAACGAGAAATGGAAGCGCCGCATCTGAAGGACAGATACTACACTTTGAATCTCACAGTAAAGCACAACCTTGTGTCAAACTCAGGTCTCGCGAGAAGAGTTATTTAAAAGAAGAAGTTGGACTCTAAATGAAAAAAAAAAAGGTAAAGTTGCCTTCCTATAGACATTCTGCGGCAGATGTAAACATTATCTTCGCTTCAGGCCCCTCTTCTGACAAGAGTTGAGCTGACAGTATCGGAGAGAAGGCGGATAGGGGGGATAGCGGAAAACGAATGGCATCCCAAGTCAAGGAAAGTAACGATGGGGGACAGAATGAGCAAACAGACCGAAAGGCTTCACAATATTTTTATTCAACTTCGCTGTCTCACTATCTCCAATTGAAACAAACAAAAAAAATTCTTAATGCTCCACCCATTGAAGTCTTTCTCTTCATTCCTTAAAAGTGACACTTGGCTGTTTATTCTACCTGACAATAAAATGCAATTCTAATTAAAAAGTGATACACACACACACACACACACACACACACACACACACACACATATATATATATACATATATATATATATATATAACTACTTAATGTACTCACATAAAATTAATATACGAAAGTATAGATTTATGCGTAAAACTTTAAGTATTTACTTCAAAATGCTCAATACGTAGGTAGAGCTATTTAGTAATTTATAAAATATATATGGCGATTAAGCTACGCTGAATATTCCGCGTTTCATCCACTCTAGGACTCTTCAGGCTTATATATATATATATATATATATATATATATATATATATATATATATATATATATATATATATATAAGAGAAAGAAAATTAAAACTATAAGTTGAACTTTACAATCAAAATTTATTGTTCGACTGAATACTCGATAATACAATTTACAAAATCCTTATTCCGCGCAGTTTCGAAGAATGCTATTCTTATTATTCTTCTCATCAGAGGACATAAAGAAACCAGCAAATTATATTTGTAGCAATGCTAGAATTTGCTAGTTAATGCATTAAGCGAAACCGCAATTTATTGTAGTTATAAATTCCCAAATACAAAATGAAAAACTAATATAAAAAACGAACCACGCATAATATGTGAGCTTAAATGAAACTCCTCTCAAGTTGATCCAAAATGCAACATAGTTTTTTTAGATAGAATGTATTCCAAAATAAGTCCAGCATGACGATGCATATAATCCGATTGGAAAGTTTTCAAAACAGCTGAAATAATGAAAATTGTTTGTTTTTTTTTTCCGGACAGTGCAGTAGTCCAAAGAGAAGTCTGTCCCTAGTCAAATGGGTCCTAATAGTAAAAAGAGAGAAATCCAATATGAGAATCTTCATCATCGGCTTAATTAGAAAAAGTCTAAAAAAAATTCTATAAAAAAGAATATATGTGTGTGTGTGTGTGTGTGTGTGTGTGTGTGTGTGTGTGTGTGTGTGTGTGTATGGCATAAATTTCTTTATTTATAAAATATATTGTTAGCTACACGTGTGGTTTTGTTGGGATCTCTTTTGAGATCTAAATTCCTCAGGCCACAGACATTACCAAAATAAAATTTTAGTTATACTCGTCCATGCAGAAAAAGAAACTAAACCGATCAACATTCACCGGTGCCTGCTGAATGTTTACAAAGCCGATGCAGTTGATGTCAGCAGAGTTAGGAGATGGGTTAGTCTAATATTTTAGAGTGACAAAACATGTTCTGGACGTTTACGGTCGAAGCAGAAAACGAGACTGCCATTAAGAGTGGTGGTGACTATATAGAAAAATAAATTCTGGGGCACATACCTGTATAAGAGCCAAATATGTCCTAAGGCGGAGAACTGTTGTCACACCTGGAGAGGTGCTGCTCAGAACATCCTTTCCTGCCTTAACAGAGTACAAAACTGACTTCGAAATCTAGTGGGCGATGTCATTTTCTTCTCCTTACTACCTCTTTCTCACAAAAGACATGTTGCAAATATATCTCTGCTCTATTGTTATCTTCATGGCAGGTGCTCGACTGATACTCAATCCATGGTTCCCCCTATAAAACATTCATAACAAACACTCGTCTAACTACAACCACTGTCAACAATTTCCCTTACTATCTACCTGGGTCTAAAACTAAACGAAAATTCCATAAGCAAAGTTTCTTTCCTAGAACTACCCGTCTATTAAACACAGTACGGCGAGGCTGCTTTCTAGCTGGCAACAACATGGTCGTTTTCAAGTTCAATGTAAACAAGTTCTTGTTGAGCCGTCCTCTTGAATAATCAAATCCTACTTAATTTCCACCATTATCAATCATCACGATTATTTTCCACTGGGCACCTGATATTCATTAACACTTATCCTTGAGTGGTCTTTGAGCCTTGATGATCGGTGATCCCTAGTCAAAAAATCAAAACTTGCTATTCTATCGTCTGCATTTACAGAAAGGGCCCCCACGATAACAGTTTTAAGCTTAAGACCCTCTCCCCATCAAAAATGGTAGTTCAACCATTGCTGGCGTAGTGAATAAATAAGAACAGACCTCGATGTAGCCGATCCTAAAGAAAAGCTATTTATATTTTTGGTATAATCAAAAGAAAAGAAACGTATTTTTTGACACTGATGGATTAAAAGCACTTTGATTTTCTTTTTTCGTATGTCTGGATTGTCTCTGATTTTTGGCATATACGATGTAAACCTTATGAGCTTTTTCTTTTTCTGAGACATTGGTTTATTTATCGTCATGGGGGCTAGATTTAGTTTTATTTAGTTTTCTGCAAAAAGGGATAAAAATGAGGGGAAGCCATTTGTGAATACACAATATATATGACGAATATTCCCATCGATTTCTACGTATGAGGTCCGCCAAAACAACTAAATTGTTCAGAAATCTCCGCAGACGATTTGTTTATAGGGAAGATGGCTTTGTCTCATGGTTTAGTAGCTCTGTTTTCTAGATCTGTAACTTTAGTAATTGCATAGTCATAGTTGACGGTGTATGACTTATTTCAACTGTTCTTTCCGGTAAACATGTTCCCAGGAGTTGCTGCTGGATTCGGTATTTAACTTTTTTTATAGATTGTCTAGTGGGGGTATTTATTGCACACCCACTTGCGCCGCATTGTATAGTATTCGTCCCCCAGGATAACTTTACAACTGGATGTCAGGTGGCTTGCACACTCTACTTCAGTGTGGCTGAACTTGCGCTTGTTGTCATTGCTGAGATCACTCCTCTTTTTAAAAGCGTTGGTTATCAAGCCTTGATCTTGGGCAATCATTATAATCATTTCCTGATCAAAATGGAGCCTTTCTTCTTTTTTTTTTACACGGGCATCACCACTTATCAAGGCCAAGAGACCACTCGAGGATAAGGGTTAAAGAGTGTAGAGTAGAAATTGGGCAATATAGTAATCGTTAGTAATGGAAATTCGGTAAGTTTGTTAACTTATATGGAACCGCTCATCAAAAACTTGTTTACGTTAGACTTGAAGACAACCATATCGTGGTCAGCTGGAAAGCAGGAAAACGGAAGACAGTTCCACAGGCGTGCAGTTCTAAGAAATAAGATTTGCTCATGGAATCTACGTTTAGGTTTAGGCACAGATGTTCCAATACTATATTCACCTAGAAAATATGTTGCAATCTGTTGGTTTGATTTCAACATTTGGGGTTTGCCACAACAACTAAATTGTTCAGAAATCCACTCAGATAATTTGTTTATAGGGATGAAGGCTTTGTCCAATGACAGGTTTAACATTTTCTAGATTTGTAGCTGCAGTAAGTGCATAGTCATAGGGGATGGTGTATAACTTACTTCCAACTGTTGTTTCTGGTAAACATGTTCCCAGGATTTGCTACTACATTCGATATTTAACTTTTTACAGATCGTCTAGTGGAGATATTCATGCCCTCCATTCTGCCACATTGTAAAGTATTTGTCCCCCATCAAAACTTTAAAGCTGGATGTCAAGCGGCGTACACTATCTATTTGTGTGTGGAAGAACCTGCACTCGTTGTCATTGCTGAGACCACATTAGTCCATAGTGGTAGGATGCTTTATATTTTAGATTGTATGAATTAAGAAATCTATATTTTAAACATTACTGGCTACATATGTGCATAAATGTTTCAGTCGCGATTTTTCAGAATCTTGCTTCCTCTGACCTTCAGTATCAATTCAGACGGTTCGAATTGATGTTAAATGGTCTGAGAAAGCTAGATTTCCAAAGAGACTGCAGCTGAAACATGTATGCATATATGTAACAAATAATGTTTGTATGAATAAATTTCTAATAATTTTTGCAGATCGTCTAGTGGCGATATCTACACACTTGTGTCACATTGTATATAGTATTCGTCCCCCAGCAGATCTTTACAGTTGGATGCCAGGTGGCTTACACGGTCTACTTCTGCGTGGCAGAACCTTGTCATTGCTGAGACCACTCATCTTCTTAAAAGCTTTGGTCATCAAGCAGCTATTATAATTCTCTTCCTTATCTATACATTCATGGGTGAATTTATTCAGAAAATACTCGACGCTCTGTTGGTTGGCCTATTCTTCCGGGCATTTTTTTTGGGGGGGGGGTGCAATAGAAGATCATGGTGTAATTTTGACGACTCTTTTGTGCTATCTCTGTAGCAGGTTTGTTTTCTGATTCTGTCTTATTTGTAAAAAAAAACAGTCTTGTCTAAAAGGTTTGGCCGGTTTCGTAATGAAGGTTATTCTCTTGACTCTTGTTTCATAATGCTGATGCACAATCATGAGGTTTCAATTCTCGGAGCTCATCAGACATTGCCCAGTGCTTTTCGCTGTGTTTTATTTTTCGCCACTCCAAGTTCTCAGAAATCAAGGAGCCTCATCCAAGGGGCTAACACTTTATTGCTATGTAAGATACATATATATTCAAATATTCCATTAAAATTATCCTTGACCTCTCATATACTGAATTTGAAAAGAAGTTGAGAACATAATTTTCCTCTTTTTAATTGATAATTGAAATATGTTATAGTGGTTATATTCTTGTGGTTGCTTGGTCTAACTAGATTGCAGGACAAAAAAAATCATCTAGTCTAATGGGATATCCAGCTTGAGGTAACGTCACTTGAAGAAGGCGCACATTATATAAAAGAGAAAATCCTTATAATAACAAATATGTTCAAAATCAACTTCAATTTTCTCATTGTTTATACGATCCCAAGCAACGCCGGGTAACCCTACTAGTCTATTATATAAAGGGAAAATGTGTGTGCATGTGTGTGTGTGTGTGCGTGCGTGTAAGTATGTGTGTCTGCTAAAAACTTCTGAGAAACGCATCAGGCCGTGACAAAATTGGTATCGTTAGAAAGATCGATCTTGCAGACGAAAAATATATAAAAATTGGCCAAAAAGAATAATTCTCTGCTGGTCTTTGCAAAAGGAGGGGTCAATTTTTGCATCGACATATTTGCAAGTCTTATACCTTTCAATCTCAAGGTACCTTTATAAAACGTTATTCCGAACGCCCATGATATCATAAGTCGCCGTGGCCGAGACAGCTAGCGCGTAAGCTTTTTTTCACTTTCTTTTCCTCGTTACAGGTTCGAGCGTGCTTGCCTGCCTACTGTGGCTAATTTTTTTTTTTTTTTTTTTTTTGCGTTTGCACGGGTACTCGCTTCTATTTTGATTGAAACATTTTTTTTTAAGTTTGGGCTGCTCAATAGCCTAAGTATACCACCTCTCTCCACCCGTGCAACGACGGGTACCCATGCTAGTTTCTCATAAAAGCCAGTGTGGGTTAGTCATATTGAGGAAATCTTATTTGTGATGCAAATTCTATGTAGGTCTGACATCAGGGCTTACTTGTAGGGAAAACTATCGTCCTGACAAACCCCTTTAGAGAGGGACTTTAGACACTTCAAGTATAGTGTCCAGTAGGCATTCAAGTTCTCTCCAGGTATTCAAATTTTGTATGTATCCCGAAAGAAACCTACAACAATATCCAAAAATATATCTTATTATATGTAGTAGAGATTTAGAAGGCTATCACAATGCGAGGAATGAGATATAGTCGGTGTTGGTGAAAGAAGACGAAAACCAACACCGACTATATCTCATTCCTCGCATTGTGATAGCCTTCTAAATCTCTATTACATACCTATCCCACACAATGCTTCAAGCAAACTACATATCAATTCTATATCTTATTATTATTAGCAGTGGCAATAGCGCATTCCTTGAATTACCAATATTTATATAGAGTATTGATGGGACGATTCCAATATTTTTTCTGATTCCGATACAATTACCGGTTCCAATTCCGATTCTTTATAAATCTTCAAATATTTAATTATAAAGTTGTTATTTTTTCCCCCAATTACCGTAACAAACACATGTTAAATGTGCATATATTTTCTCAGATGTAAAACACACTTGTTGGGGTTGGGGGTTAGGGTTAGGGTTAGGGTTGGGGTTGGGGTTGGGGTTGGGGTGGGTGCTGTGATCTACAGACTGTTAGTTTAAAATCAATAAATATTTATTATTTTATTATTGCTGCCAGCAG
>NC_136508.1:61312749-61367749 GCF_053919585.1 Euprymna scolopes
CAAGAAACACTCGTCTAGCTGTAAACACTATCAATAATTTCCCCCACTCTTTATCTGTGCCTAAACCTAAACGTAGATTCCATGAACAAAGCTTCTTTCTTAGAACTGCACGCCTGTGGAATTGTCTTCCGTTTTCCTGCTTTCCGGCTGACTACAATATGGTTGTGTTCAAGTCTAAAGTAAATAAGTTCTTGATGAGCCGTTCCATATAAGTTATTAAATTTACCAAATTTTCATTACTAATGATTACTATATTGACCAATTTCTACTGTACACTCTTTAACCCTTATCCTTGAGTGGCCTCTGGGCCTTGATAATGTGGTGATGCCTATGTAAAAAAAAAAAAAAAAAAAAAACTGAAAAAACTTGATATTTGGAATTTGGAGAATTATTATTTATATATATATATATATATATATATATATATATATATATATATATATATATATATATATATATACGGCATAACCATGTTGACACACCGGTTCCTGCTAGATCACCGAAGTTAAGCAACAGTGAGCCTGGCCAGTACCAGATGTGTGACCAGATGGGGAAGCAAGACGCTGTATGTGCTTTTCGCTTATCTCGACATTGTTTCCAGTCGTCCTGTACCTCAACTTGCCACTGTTATGCAACAATCTTGACTCAGGTGAGGTAAGGGGAATAGGAGGTAAAAGAAAAATGATAAAAAGATTTCACATGAATGGATAGTCCGGATTTTTTACCCTTCACCCGACTGTCCATTCATGTGAAATCTTTTTATCATTTTTCTTTTACCTCCTATTCCCCTTACATCACCCCTTTTTTTAACCAAGTAAGATCTGTGACTTACTTGCAGTTTCATTAAATACTTTTATATGCAAAATCCGATCCCGCATTTTGCTAATTCCTGCCCTCTGATGAGAAGGAGAGTATTTCTTCGAAACTCCACGGATTAAGGACTATCCACTTATCTTGTGCTTCCTTTTTTAAAATTAAATATGTTTTTAACTCTTTTTCAAGATGTCTTATAACATGTTTTATTAATCATTTGTTCATATATATATATATATATATATATATATATATATATATGTGTGTGTGTGTGTGTGTGTATATATATATATATATTACACTATATATATATATATTACACTATATATATATATTACACTATATATATATATATTACACAATATATATATATATTACACTATATATATATATATATATATATATATTACACTATATATATATATATATATATATATGTTACACTATATATATATATATATATATACATATATATATTACACTATATATATATATATATATATATATATATATATATATATATATATATATATATATATAGTGGTTGTTGGGCAGAAATCAGAGGCCCACAGTGCTGGAGTCCCTCAGGGGTTAATCCTGGGCCCAACTCTCTTCCTGATCTACATCAATGATCTCCCAAAACACATACTAAAATCATTAGTTGACATCTATGCTGATGACACGACCATCTATGGCAACACATCAAAGGGCGTAAATGATGATATTCTCTCTGATTCTCTCTCCTGTGATCTTGAGCGCGTGGTACAGTGGGAAAGAGGTGGCTGGTTATCTTTAATACATCTAAGACCAAGCTCCTATCTCTACATCGTAAACGCTCTGATCCCCATCTGGCATCAATTGAAATGGATGGCTCTCGTCTAGGGGAGGCCCCAGATTTTGATAAGCTCCTGTGTTTGACCTTTACACCTGATCTTAAATGGAACACATACATCAAGTCTGTTGCCAAGGTCGCTGGGAAAATGGTAGGATCCTTCTACCGCTCCAGAAGATATCTCACTAATGATGCAATTCTCTATCTATATAAAAGCCAAGTACGTCCAAAGATAGAGTACTGCTGCCTTGACAGAGTACAAAATAGACTCCGTGACTTGGTGGGGGATGCCTTTTTCTCTACCCTGCAACCTCTCTCCCACAGAAGAGACGTAGCGAGCCTGTCAGTGTTCTATCGTTATTTCCATGGCAGGTGCTCGTCTGAGCTCCATTCTCTGGTCCCCCCTCGCCAACCTTTTTCAAAAAACACCCGACTAGCTGAAACCACCGTCAATAATTTTCCCCACTCCCTATCTGTGCCTAAATCAAAACGTAGATACCATGAACAAAGCTTCTTTCTTTGAACAGCACGCCTGTGGAACTCTGTTCCGCTTGCCTGTTTCCCTCCCAACTTCAACCTGGATGTCTTCAAGTCCAACACAAACAAATTCCTGATGAACCGCCCCCCTAAGTAATGACACCTTACCAATTCTCCAATAATATTGCTACACTATCCCTTTGATTACTGTACACACAATAACCCTTATCCCTGAGTGGACATTGGGCCTTGATAAGTGGTGAACTCCATGTAAAAAGTATATATATATATATATATATATATATATATATATATATATATATATATTGTAATATAATTTATAAGTTCCAGGTTAATATTTTCCAGGATGGAAGCAATCAAAAATGTTTTAACGGGTGTAATGCTAGAATGCTCAGTATTGAAGTAGGGCTAGATATATTTTTATTCGTTTTACATAGGCATTTATGTCGCTACACATTCATGAGCATGTTTCAGTCAGCCAGTTACAAGTAACTAGAGACCTCTTCAGGTGATATTACTTATAAAAAAGACTTTTGTATAAGCAATATCGTATGAAAAGGTCTTTAGTTACCTGTAACTGGCTGATCGAAACATGCTCAGGATTGTGTTGCGACATATAAATGCCTATGGAAAACAAATAAAATGTACATGAATATATATACACATACATAAGTAAACGCAATTAATATGTAGTCTTGAAAGTTTTTTAACTTTTGAAAATTATATAAAAAAATTATTTAATTTTTATATTTTTTATGATTTGTTGGAAAATTATTTAGTTAGTAAGTCATTTAATTATCTTCAATTCGAACTCACACTAGTTCTAAAGTTATTTCAGGGATAATCACTTGTCTTCCATGAAATACTGTTTCAAAGATTTATATATATGTATATATATATAAATATATTAGTGTAATTAATTTATATATATATATATATATATATATATATATATATATATATATATATATATATATATATATATATATATATATAAATATTTATTCAAAAAACATAAATATATATTCCAAAGACGAATACATGTTTTCATTGAATTGGAACAACCTTCTGTGGCTGACTAAAATCCGATACAAATCATCATCATTGGAGCAAAGACACCGTCCGTAAACCGGCATTCTTTTTTCCATTTGTTTTCCTTCTTCCACCAGACGGCGGTGATGATTTGTATCAGATGTGTGTGTGTGTGTGTATGTGTATATATATATATATATATATATATTGAGTAATAAGATTAATAATTGTGAATTATAAATCAGTTTCAAAAGGAAAAAACGAACAAAATCAACTTGAGTGTACGATCGTTTTCGAAACGATTTTATTTTATTAAACTTGACAATAATTATTGAAAATAATTGACAAAGGTTTTGTATTGGAACATAATCTCCTCATTAGCAAAAATAAAGGGGGGGGGGAGTTAAAGACACAAAAATAAAACTAACATTTTTTTGTCGTAAATATATATATATATATATATATATATATTTATATATATATATATATGTATATATATATATATATATAGTACAATTTACTTTATTTATACAAACATTGTTTGGCTACATATATACGTGCATGCTTTTTCCTGATTTCATTTGAAATCCAGCGTCATTAGTTTTAACTGGTTTCAACTGGTTTCATCTGGTTTCAAATGCAAATGCCCAAGTTCTTTTTCCAATTTTTTTTTTTTTGCTTTTTTAGGAGGAAAATATAAGAATAGAAAGAAAAGTAGTAGTAGAAATGCTACTCTGGTAAAGTCTCCAGTTCATAGTAAGTTAAATCCTAACACGTGTCTCGTATGAGGGGCGTGCAATAAGTAATGACCCTGACCCCCTTCCAGTTGTCTGAGCTAGCTGAAATTTTGCATGTGCAATGATTTATATCTCTACGGGTTATGTGGCAAATTAAAGCTCTGAACTAATCATGGTTTCTGTTTTACAGGTGTTTGAACTGAGTCAGGTGTGAAATGGAGCCTGTTGAATGTCGAGCAGTGATCCGGTTTTTGTATTTGAAAGGACGCACACCACAAGAGACTTTTGATGAAATGAAAGAAACTTATGGTGATAATGCCCCATCATATGACCTTGTAAAACGCTAGCATCGTGAATTCAAACATGGCCGGAAGTCTGTGGAAAGAGCTCTCAGACCTGGTCGCCCCCCCTCTTCTGCCATTGATGAGGCGTCTGTTTGTCAAGTTGAGGCTGCCATTTTGGAAGATCGGTGCATTACTCTTTGCCAAATAGCCGAAGATGTCAAGATTAGTACAGGTCTGTGGAAACTATCATTCATGACCATTTGCATATGCATAAGGTGTCTGCCAGATGGATTCCCAGGTTGCTAACACCATTCCAGAAGCGAGAACACGTCGAGTGCTCGAGGATGAATTTGGAAATGTGCCAAGAAGATGAGTCAAATTTTTCAAAAGACTGATTGCACAGGATGAAACCTGAGTCCATCACTATGATCCAGAGATCAAAGCCCAGTCAATGCAGTGGGAGCACTTGGAGTCACCACCTCCAAAGAAGGCAAGGGTGCAGCCCTCCGCTGGCAAGGTCTTCTGGGACCAGGGCGGAGTAGTGATGATAGATTTCCTGGCAAAGGGTACCATAATTACAGGAGTCTATTATGCTTCACTTTTGAGGAAATTAAGGGAAGCTATCAAAATCAAGAGGCGGGGCAAGATCAGCAAAGGTACCCTCCTCCTGCAGGACAACACTCCGGTCCACAACTCGCATGTTGCCAAATCTTAAGCATGGGCGTGTGGTTATGAAATCCTGCCCCATCCTCCCTACTCTCTTGAGCTTGTACCCTCTAACTTTCACCTCTTCCCAGCCATGAAGTTGTTTTTGAAAGGAAAGCGTTTCCCAGATGATGCAGCCTTGATTTCTGAAGTCACATTGTGGTTGGAGGACTGACCTGGGGTAGTCTACAAAAACGGTCTCCAGACCTGCATCAAACGATGGGAGAAATGCATAACTCTGAGTGCTTCCTATGTAGAGAAAGACTAATAACCGTGACAAGTTTCGTTGCCCTACTGCTATGGGAAGTGGGTCAGGGGCATTACTAATTGCACGCCCCTAGTAATCATAGAAAAATCTTATTACAAATTCTGTAATAAATTCCGTCAAGCCTGGCTTTAGGTCTGTTAAAATCTAATAATCCAACCAGCTCTTTGATTACAATTCACACCTACATGTAAACATACATACACCCATTTTATTTTTATTATATCTTTTTGATTTCTAGGCATTTTATCTATCTATCTATATTCGTTCATACACATTTCCATGCATCATACACACACACACACGCACGCACACACACACACACACACACACACACACACACACACACACACACACACACACACACACACATATATATATATAATGTTCCCTATCTTAGGTTGAGCATTTGGGAAGTGATATACAAATTACCATTAGCATATGAAGCGATGTTCTTTGTGTAAACAAATTGAGCTTAGGTACTTTGGACAATGTCAAAACATTGTTAATTCACTGCCCGCATAGTAGCAGCCATATAGCGCAATGGTTAGAAGCGTCAGGTTTCGATCCTGGCTTGAGGTAGTTGCTTGTCTAATCGCACTGATGAGCTCTGAGACAGCGAAACAGTACTGTATTTTTATGACTATAATGCTCCCTATCTTAGGTTGAGCATATTGGGAATTGTTAGAAGCGCCGACTGTCGTTTGGGCGATTGTGTTTCGATCCTGGCTTGAGGTAGTTGCTTGCCTAGCCGCACTGATAAGCTGTTAAACAGCGAAACAGTACTGTATATGGATGACATATACATATATATGTGTGTGTGTGTGTATGATGAGAATAATGGAAACAGTATTCCGATGAAATATAGAGAGAAACGACCAACAAACCAAGTTATGTGTTCATCAACGTTTCGTCTTTATTACGAGATTCCCCTGGATGAATTGAATTTAGAAAACAAAACACCAGTACGAATATTGGAAAATATATTTTCGATTTAATGAAAAGTATGACCTTGCTCCAATATCAGAAACGAAAAAAGTCACTGGAAATTCAAAAACGGGGGGAAGGGACGTAGCATTCTGAAAGAGAGTAACAATTTTTTTTTATAACGTCATGTAGCCGTTTATATATTTAAAAAAGATATGATGCAATTCATATTCTTTCTGGAACAAATACGTTCGTTTTAATTCAAATAGGGATGTATAATTGAAAGGAGTCGAGTGTATTTTTGTGATGTAATTTTCAAGCACACTTAACCAATATGGAGGCTTCTATAACGTATCATCATTAATAAGTAAACTGTTAAAAGAACATAATTTTATTTTAGACACAGGTTAACTCTCTCACACCATAGAAAACACTTCCTATGATAATTAATACATATAATCAGTCAATAAATGGCATAACATATCCTTCTTTAAATATATTAACGGCTATATGACGTCATAAAAAATTAAAAAATCTTATTTTCTTCACAGCGTTATTTTTTTTTTAAATTCGTACTTCTGTTTTGTTTTCTTGATTCCATTCATCCAGAGGAAGTCTCATAGTAAAGACGAAACGTTGATGAATGTGGTTCTTTCTTTTTTCTATCTGTCTCTCTGTCTGTCTGTCTGGCTGTCTCTCTCTCTCTCTCTCTCTCTCTCTCTATATATATATATATATATATATATATATATATATATAGATATATATATATATATATGTAGATTGTAGTTTGCTTGAAGCATTGTTGAAGAAAATTATAAGGTAAAATTAAAAGTCAAGAACAATGCGAGATTTTTTTTATATAGAGTAAAATTAAATGAAAACAAAAGAAATAAATTTCTTTTTTTTGTTGTTTGTTTTTTCTTTTTCACACAAATTTTAACTCTAAACAACAGTAAATTTTTTTTTCTGTTGTATTCAATGGTGTTATAAATCTCAATATATTTCAGACCTATTAGTCCTTTTTCAAGAGAAGACAGCGGAAGAGTGTTCAAAATTGGAAAAGCAGCTACAGAGTTTGCCACGTGATACCGTGAAATATAGAACAAACTCTGTAGCTGCTTTTCCAATTTTGAACACTCTTCCGCTGTCTTCTCTTGAAAAAGGACTAATAGGTCTGAAATATATTGAGATTTATAACACCATTGAATACAACAGAAAAAAAAAATTTACTGTTGTTTAGAGTTAAAATTTGTGTGAAAAAGAAAAAACAAACAAAAAAGAAATTTATTTCTTTTGTTTTCATTTAATTTTACTCTATATAAAAAAAAATCTCGCATTGTTCTTGGCTTTTAATTTTACCTTATATATATATATATATATATATATATATATATATATATATATATATATATATATATATATATATATATATATATATATATATATACAGTAGCGTCCAAAAGTTAAGGAACGATCGATCATTTTTTTTAATGGCTTCTAACGTTATCTATGAAAAAGAAAAAAAAAATTTTGGTAAATTTTCCAATGTTTAATAATGGTAGTTAAAGAAAAAAAATTTTGTAATTTTTAATTTTAATACATATTAGTTTTTTTTTTACATATAAATAAATTTAATTAAATTACAGGCGTCCAAAAGTTAAGGAACGAGGGAAATTCATTATGAAAAAATAAAGAATCCTTTTAGTATTTAGTGAAAAGCCCCTTGTTTTCAATCACACTATGGCATCTTTTGCTGCAAGACAGAACCAATCATTCACATGTGAAATATTATTCCAGGATGTTTTTATACATTCCCATAAATCATCAAGATTTTTGGGGGGTTTTCTGTGATCTTATCACCAATAATTTTCCAAACATTTTCAATTGGATTCAGGTCTGGGCTCTAAGCTGGCCAATCCATAAGGCAAATATTGGATCTATTTATATGGTTATGTGCAGTTCTAGGAGGTCCAGGCTTTGCCTTCTCACCCTTTGAGAAGGGGTTAGTTTTTTCCTAATCGCCTTAAAGAGGACCAAATGCTTTATATGGAAAAATTAAGGTATTTTTTTTTTCGCAAGCCTAAATGCGCTTTCTCTAGGGTACTTGCTCTGTAACTCCAACTTTCTAATCCTTATGCTATATCGGACCATCGTGAGAAGGAGATGAACAGTTCAATTAACAATTCCTCAGCTAGGGCTTTTAACTCTGTAAAGGCCAACAGAGCCTAGGTCATGATTATGATGGTTTGTACTCTGTTGAGTAAGGTATGTCTCTGGACCTGTGCAGTTCTATGAACCCTCCCACCCCAGGCTTTGCCTTCTCACCCTTTGAGAAAGTATTAGTTTATTGCTAATCGCCTGAGATGCCACTATTATGGAATGCTGACAGGGCTGCTTTTTCTTTTTTTTTTTGCAGATTAAAGTGCTCTTCCTCTAGACCTCACTTTCCGATCCTTACGTCACAGCATCCCACCATGGGAGGGAGATAAATAAAAAATCAGTCAAAAACATCTGATCAGCCGGATTTGGCTTGTCGGCTGTAGGTTGGCAACCCCTTTTATTTAGACTTTCTGAGTAACATTGAAATGGAATTGAACAAAATTTGTTCACAAGTTTGTGTTTCTTTTTTGTTTATTGTTTCTTTGTTATTCTTTGTTCTAAACTCCATTTTTTTTTAGTTGGCATGTTTTCCTTGGACCTGCCAGGGTCGGTCTTTTGTTGACGGAACTAAAGACACCAAATTCTCAACATCCAACGTTTGTTTGGTTTGGGGCCCTGCCCATTCCAAAGGGGCAATTACAATTAATATGGAGATTAATTGTTTTACCAGAGTTTGGTGTTAATTTCGCTCTAATCCGTGCGAGAGGTTAATTAGTAGTTAATAATTGGAAACACACCCATAATATTTATTTTGCATTTGCTTGACGAATTGTCTTTTAATGTAATTGATGTGTATTATATATCATATGTTCAATTGGTAGTAATATTACCAGGAATTTCTTTGTCAAATAGAAAATCTTGGTCACATCCGGAAGTAAAACAAACAATAATTTATATATATATATATATATATATATATATATATATATATATATATATATATATATATATATATATATATATATAAAATGGTGTCATATTTATGCATTATAAATAGGGCCAGGGGTTTATAATGTAATAAAACTTAAAACACAAAGACAAGTTAAATAAAGGCTTGACATCCATTTTCTACATTGGTATGATCACAAACACTATATATATATATATATATATATATATATATATATGTGTGTGTGTGTGTGTGTGTGTGTGTGTACATATATGTGTGTGTGTGTGTGTGTGTGTGTACATATATGTATGTGTGTATATGTACATATATATGTGTGTGTGTGTGTATATGTACATATATATATGTGTGTGTGTATATAAATATGTGTGTGTGTATATATATGTACATATATATATACACACACATATATATATACACACACACGCACATATATATATATGTACATATATATACACACACACACACATATATATATATGTACATTTCTGTAGAAATATATTTTCTTAATCCTTATTTAAGAAGCTCAATGTAATTACAGAGCAATATAGTGAACAAATGACACAATCTATATTCCAAAATTCATGATGTTGACCATCTCATAATTCATTCCTTTAATTCAGTTGACATTTATAATTCTTGACAGTATCTGTTTCGTAGCGCAAAATCAATCACTTAATTATTATATCAATCAGGGAATCTATTATGCATTTAACTCGCCAGAAGAAATAGCAAAAGTCAATCCATCAAAAGGAAATAAAGTGTGATTTGAGATGATTAAAATCTTAAAATTGGAAGAGAAGCTGCAAATTGAAATTCAAAATGGCGTAATAGAAACATATTAAAGGTATTTGCAGCTTCTCTTCCATTTATTCACTATATATATAATTTGAGGTTGCTATTTTTCAAAGGTAAGGTAACCAGTGAAATATAACGAGGTTAATACAAGCGTGCTCAATACGGAGGTAGAGCAAGCTACACTTTCATTTTGTCTTTATATAAGCAGTAATTCGTTGCTACACAGTCATGAGTATGTTTCGGTCTTCTAGTTTTTAGTTACTAGATACCTCTTCAGGCAACAGCACTTATATCCAAAAGCAGAATTCTTAATCGGTTAAGAATTCCACTTTTGAATATAAGCTTTGTTGCCTAAAAAGGTCTCTAGATACTAAATACTTGAAGACCTAAACATGCTCATGAGTGTGTAGCAACGAATTACTGCTTATGTAAAGACAAACTATATATATATATATTGTTATAAGTTTTCTTTATTTCAAATTATATATATATATATATATATATATATATATATATATATATATATATATATATATATATATATATATATATATTTAAATAAGGGGGTAGCCACCAACAATGTCTATTTTTTACCATTATTTTATTTTTCCGTGTCTTGGTTTTTCATTGAGAATTCTGTTTGGATCATTGTAATAATGTTTTTAAAATTTCTGACGCGAACGCTTTACAGAACGTCTGAAACGCGTAAAAACGATTTCAATGATTTAAAAACATTATTACAATGATCCAAACAGAATTCTCAATGAAAAACCAAGACACGGAATAATAAAATAATGTTAAAAAATACACATTGTTGGTGACTACCCCCTTATTTAAATATACATCTTTCTTTCGTTGGAATTCCTTAACCCATTTTATATATATATATATATATATATATATATATATATATATATATATATATATATATATATATATATATATAATATAAAGTTGAACGTCTGTGTGTGTGTCTGGTCACGAATAGGCTCCTATATTGTTGACTATTATAGAAAACTGATTACATATAATGATAGAAGATGTATCGAGGCACAAAAATGGGTATGTTTGATCTGACATAATGATGATTCATTAAAATTGTGGGGTCTGCGTACGCGTCTGGTCCACAAAGTATGGAAATAAAAAATTAAAACATTAAAAAAAAACGTTTACAAGTGTTTTTGATATAGATGTACATAATAATACTTTGATAAGTATGTTTTAACTTAAATAGGGATGGTATAATAAAATTTTGGGGTTTGCATTCGCGCCTGGCCTCCATAGAATGGAAATAGGAACAAACTTTAATAAAGACTTGTCATATCTATCTGCGTAAGTATACTTTGATAATTATGTTTCAGTTTGAAGAAATATTGTAAAATAAAATTATGGGGTGTTCGTTCTTGCCTGACCTCCATAGAATGGAAATATGTCACAAAGTTTAACAAGGTTTTTTTATATAGATCCACAGAATATTGTGATAAGTGTTTCAGTGTGAACAGGTATGGTATAATAAATTATGGGGTTTATCTATTTTATTTTTACTTTCATCATATTTTGCTTTGGTTTTGATACCCCCAAATTCGAAGCTATCTCTTTAAAGCCCTTCCTTTTCATAACCTATCATACTTTCATAAATCAGAGTCCATTTTCTGTAGGCTGTTTTAAAACCCAGTCAACGACGGGTACTTTTGCTAGAATATATATATATATATATATATATATATATATATATATATATATATATATATATATATATATATATAATTTTAAATACAGAAAACTAATAAAAAATCATGAGGAGCACTTCCAGATAACCAACGTTAGCAAAAACGTTTCTGAGATATTTATTGGATAACAAGTCACTTCATCATTACAAATTACAAAGTACAACAAATTAAAAAAGTAACAAAAATTAATAAATGCAATTAAAACAAATGAAAAAAATTGATAAACACAATTAAAAAATAATAAATAAAATTAATGAGCACAATTAAATGAAAACAAGAAAAATTAATCACCATAGTTTAAAAAAATAATAAAAGTCAATAAACATAATTTAAAAAAGTGAGAAAAATTAATAATCTCAATACAAAAATTAGAAAAATTAATGAACACAATTAAAAAATAAGAAAAATTAATAAGCACAATAAAAAATGAGAAAAATTAATAAACATAACAAAATTAATAAAAATTATTAAACACAATTAAAAAATAAGAAAAACTCTAAATCAATTTGAAATAAGAAAAATTAATAAACACAATAAAAATAAGAAACATTAATGAACTCAATCAAAAAAAATTAATAAACTCAATTAAAAAATAAGAAAAATTAATAAGCTCAATAAAAAATAAGAAAAATTATTAAACATTATAAAACTTAAGAAAAATTTATAAACACAACTAAAAATAAGAAAAATTAAAAGACTCAATTAAGAAATAAGGACAGTTAATAAACACAATTAGAAAATAAGAAAAAATAATAAACACAATAAAAAATAAGAAATATTAATCAACGCAATCAAAAAAATAAATAATAAATAAACACAATAAAAAAATGAAAAAAATAATAAACATAATAAAAAATTAGAAAAATTAATGAACACAATTAAAAAATAAGAAAAATTAATAAAGATAATAAATAAATAAGAAAAATTAATAAACTCCATTCAAAAATAAGAAAAATAAGTAAGCACAATTAAAAAATAAGAAAAATTTATAAGCACAATAAAAAATGAGAAAAATTAATAAACATAATAACAAAATTAAAAAAAATTATAAAACACAATTAAAAAATAAGAAAAACTCTAAATCAATTTAAAATAAGAGAAATTAATGAACACAATAAAAATAAGAAACATTAATGAACTCAATCAAAAAAAATTAATAAACTCTATTAAAAAATAAGAAAAATTAATAAACATTATAAAACTTAAGAAAAATTTATAAACAAAACTAAAAATAAGAAAAATTAAAAAACTCAATTAAGAAATAAGGGCAGTTAATAAACACAATTAAAAAATAAGAAAAAATAATAAACACAATTAAAAAATAAGAAAAATTAATCAACGCAATCAAAAAAAAAATAAATAAACACAATAAAAAATAATAAACATAATAAAAAATTAGAAACATTAATGAACACAATTAAAAAATAAGAAAAATTAATCAACGCAATCAAAAAAAATAAAAAATAAATAAACACAATAAAAAATTAAAAAAATAATAAACATAAGAAAAAATAAGAAAAATTAATAAACACAATTAAAAAAATAAGAAAAAATTTAAAACATAATTAACAAACAATAAAAATTAATAAACATTATAAATAAATAAGAAAAATTAATAAACATAATAAAAAAATAACAAAAAATAAATAAACACAATTAAAAAATAAGAACAATTAATAAACACAAGTAAAAAATAAGAAAACGTAATAAACACAATTAAAAAATAAGAATAATTAATAAACATAATAAAAAATAAGAAAAATTAATAAACAATTAAAAAATAAGAAAAATTAATCAACACAATAAAAATTAAGAAAAATTAATAAACATAATATGAAAATAAGAAAAATTCATAAACACAATTAAAAATTAGAAAAGTTAATGAACACAATTAAAAAATAAGAAAAGTTAATGAACACAATTAAAAAATAAGAAAAATTAATGAACACAATTAAAAAATAAGAAAAGTTAATGAACACAATTAAAAAATAAGAAAAATTAATGAACACAATTAAAAAATAAGAAAAGTTAATGAACACAATTAAAAAATAAGAAAAGTTAATGAACACAATTAAAAAATAAGAAAAATTAATGAACACAATTAAAAAATAAGAAAAATTAATGAACACAATTAAAAAATAAGAAAAATTAATGAACACAATTAAAAAATAAGAAAAATTAATGAACACAATTAAAAAATAAGAAAAGTTAATGAACACAATTAAAAAATAAGAAAAATTAATGAACACAATTAAAAAATAAGAAAAATTAATGAACACAATTAAAAAATAAGATAATGTCAGGTAATCAGAAGAGAATATGCACCATTTCAGAGCCTACCCTTCCCTGTAGATTTGTAAAGTTTATCGTTTTTTTTTTTTATCTTGTGGGTAAATCGATTCTGGTATACAGATAATTTTGGGTCGCAGTAGAGAATACGGACTGTTTCGGGACCTATGATTCTCTCCTGAAGAAGAACCAGCATGTATAAAACCCTCACGAAATGTACATATAAAATTACTTTATTTGTTTTATCTGGTTTGTTGATCGCTCACGAGCGAGAACAGAACATGTGCAATCTCACCTGAATGAAAATAACATGCGAGATCTATCTAATTAATAAAACACACCATGTCTGTCTGTCTGTCTCCATATTGTCAAACTCTGCCTCTTCCGAAAAGGCGGCGCTAAGGGCCTTAAGCGATTGGATTTTTTATGGACGACTCTTTTATGGGTCTTTAACCAATTAAATTAGTTTTAAGGGGTCAAAAAAAGGGGTCAAAATCGAAAAAAATAGTCATACATTTTGTACATTCACCTTAGTTTATTTTAAATCAGTTCATGTGGGTGTTACATTGGTACAGTGGTAACGTCACCAACTTTGAATGTTACAGTTTGGTTTTTCGTTTCGGTTTTAGCTGAAGACACCTAAATACTTTTTTTTTTTACTTTTGAAATCACGACTCTATAATAATACATAAGAAATCTGGACGAACTGAAATATCATATTTAAGCGTGTTTTACGGCCTGGCAAAGCTGCATCCCACCCCCTGCTAGTCTTATAAAAGGCACTATGTCTGTCTGCCTCCAGATTTTCAAACTCTATCTCCTCCGAAACTAAAAGTTGCAGAGCGACGCTAGGGGCCTCAAATGATTGGATTTTTTTTATTGGCCGTTCTTTTATGGGTCTTTCGCCGATTAAAATAGTTTTTAAGGGGTCAAAATCGAAAAAATCGTCATACATTTTGTACATTCATCTTATTTTATTTTTACTCAGTTCATGTTCGTGTCACGTTGGGACAGTGGTAACGTCACCAGCTTTAAATGCTACAGTTTTGCTTTTGGTTTCGATTTCAGCTGATGGCACCCAAATACTTTTTTTTTTAACTTTTTAAATCACAACTCTTTAATAATATATACGAAGTCCGGACAAATTAAAATATCATATTTAAACGTATTTTACGACCGGACAAAGCCGGGCGCCCCCCTTCTGCTAGGATATATATATATATATATATATATATATATATATATATATATATATATATATATATATATATATATATATATATTATAAGATATCAAAATATATGTGGCAATTAAGCTACACAAAATATTCCGCGTTTCATTCTCGTGAGAATTCGTCAGGCTTGTATATGTGTGTGTGTGTGTGTGTGTGTGTGTGTGTGTGTGTGTGTGTGTGTGTGTGTGTGTGTGTGTGTGTGTGCTTTATGGTCTCTACCAAATTAATTTTTCACTTTTAGGTCTACAGCCTTGAAACTTGATATGTTGTCTATTCGGGACTGTGGAACAAATGTATTTCATTTTTATCCGGAAAAAAAATGCTAAGGTGGGAAAACTGAAAATTTAGAACCTGGCAGGCATGCCGAACTAATGTGTAAACTCTACACATGTGCAAATATATAGATTTATACGTTTAAATCGGTTAATTTGTAAAGTTGTGATAAGCATGTCGCATTTGCTCAGATGGTAACGAATAACAATGAAGAGTTAAATGTTTTGATTTCAATTCTATCTAACAGCATCCAAGTCATTTTTATTTTTAACTTTTTGAAATTACTACTATATATCGGGTGCAATGCTAATAACCAATAGAGAATTATTTCTATAATAATAAATACGAAATCTGCATTAATTAAAATATCATATTTAAGCGTATGTTACAACTGAGCAACGCCGTGCGGTCTGCTAGTGTTTGATGAACTTGTACCATGTGCGACGATCTTCATTAATGAAAATGTAACATTCGGGAGCAATATGGGTTTTTGGTAGGTTGAATAGGCAACATGGCCGACCGATGCTGACGTCACATGGAGAATTAAAATTGTGAAATGTGGATATGTGAACGAAATGCGTTTCAATCGTTTTTGGCACCAAATAAATAAATAAATAAAAATGAACAAAGAAGTAAATAATACCGACTATTTTTCGTCTTCTATTTTTCAAAAAAAAAATTTTACCGAAAAATTTGGAAAGTGATTCGTTCATTTCATTTTTCAAACAATTTTTTACCTAAATATTATATATTGCTTTTTTGTTTGTTTGTTTTTTTGTGTCTTCTCTATTTCCGACAATTTCTTACCTAAATCTTTTAAAATAGATTCGATCATTAAAATATTATTTTAATTTGATTTATTTTAATTATTCTTAATTACGTTTCATATATTTTATTTCATGTATTGCATTATTTATGTATTCATTTGCGTACTCACGAAAGCAAAATAGACACAAGGTCGTTTTTAATGTGGGGTTAAACCAGATCCCCTAAAACAAGGGTAAAAAGGGGGAACTCTAGCAGTATCCAAAAATATAGTAATTGTTTCAGTATGAAGGGTTTCTCCTACACTGACCAAGGACCAATTAACTTATGTGCAGCATCTGCAGAACAGATACTACACTTTGATCCCGGCCCGATGCCAAGAACAACAGAAAAAAGAAAACGAATTTCGTTCCTGTATCCGCATTTCGCAATTTTAATTTTCCACTTGACGTCAGAATCAGTTAACCATGTTGCTTACCTATTCAAACACCGGAAGCCCATATTGCAGATTCGGGCGTTGATAAGTGGTGACTTCCTTGTAAAAAAAAAAAATTAAAAAAAAAAGAAAAAGGTGTATTCTAGTCCTGACAGACATAGCTTCTTATATCCTTGTCTGGTCGCATTTAGTAATAAATTATCTCATCTAGCAACTGCCAAATGATTTTTTTTTTTCGAATCATTCGCGTAAAATGACATCTGACAATTCATTTCCACGTAATAAACGATTCTCCATCATTGCATTAACAATAGGGATGGGAGCGCTTGGCGTCGTGCCAGCGGAGGGACTACAAGACGTAAGATCCATCGGTTGCACTCGCTAACATTAATCTTATTTCACTGTGAATGGGTGTGTATCGCTGATGCACGTACAGAAAAAGTCAGTCTTGTGTTAGGTTGATTGACAAGCCGTCGTCAATAACTTGTCCATCTGAAGAGAAGTCAATGAACTACGATTAAGGCCAACGAGAGGTCAGGGGTCAAATATATAAAAGTCCAACTATGCTAACCTCGCAAGTAAAGAAAGAATTTTGTTTTACTCATACATTTATAAGAGAACTGACCTGGGTGCCCGGCGTTGCCCGGCGTTGCCCGGCGTTGCCCGGTTCTTTGGAGGTGTGTGTTGAGCAAAAAAGAAAAACATTAGTAAGCATGCAGGCTTGAACTCGTACCGCGAAGGAGGAACAGAACGTGAAAGTGAGAAAAGAAAACAAAAAACAAAAAAAACAAAAAAAACCTGACGTTTTTGCTGCTGCGTCAATCGCCAAACGGGAAGTTGCTAGTCAATCGAAAAGAGGGGATGACTTTCGAAAATATCGTCGAAAAAAGCGGCCCCCTCCTGTAGAAAAGTTGCCAATTGAGGGTGAAGGAATTAATTCTTCGATATTTGTCGTCCGAAGGGCTGGGCTTCAAAACGATACCGATCTCGTGAAAATTCGTCGCCTCTGTCAAAAGTTTTAGGCAGGCATACATACATGATAATTGCAACGTCTTGTCAGACGAGTGCCACTCCCTCAGACACTTAAAAGTTCATGAGCCCAAAAATGACTTTCGTCGTCACAGGACCATTTTAATAGACAAATGCCTGAGGGAGTATCTATACACAGATGATGCTACAGAGTCTTAGCTTTGTACGACAGCTGAGTCTCTCTCTCGGTTCAAAATGTTGAGATCCAGCAACAAGCAAGAGCAAGATAGCCAGCAACAAGTTAAACTGCAGACCAGCTTAATGCGGGTACTGGTCTCTCACTTTATGGTTTTTTAAATCAGAGATTTGCTTCTCCTAGAAAGGTTGCCTTCACCACGGCTTACGGGAGCCCTCTCCACCCCAAAATACATACATACATATATGCATACATACATACATACATACATACATACATTTAAACAGAGAGGTGAGGTTTATATTAGAGAAGATTATAAAGATTCAAGTGTTATCTAATAGTTCATCAAATTGAGCAAAATAATACGAATTGCAAATTGAGCAAAATAATACGAATTGATGTTTCTGAATTTTTGTCCGCAAGAACGCGTGGCCTAACGGAAAAGTACTTGGTCAAATTTAGTTGCAAGTGACTTCTGGATACTGAAGATTCAATTCTCATTGCGGAATAAAATTACGAACTTCTACCCTGTTTTGGCTAATGGAACAAGAGCATGCTACCTCCTTGAATTAAATTAAGGATTACGTTCGAAATTTGGTGCAGATTCCCGATTTCGGCAGAAAGATTCCCGAGTTCGACAGAAAAATTCCCTAGTTTAACGATGTAAACCTGAAGAAGGTTGAAGATTGCCTCTGCCAAAACGTTGTGAAAATAACACTTAAGATAACCACAGTTGCCCAAAGAATCCAAATAATTCGGATAATACTGGATATTTTCAGAGTGGCCAAACTCTGCTGCAATTTTTTTCTATGGTTTTTATTTAATTAGGGATCATCACGTTTCAAGGCTCAAAGACCATTCCACGATAAGGATTATATGAATGTCAGATGAATGGTGAGTATGCATCGTGATGATTGGTAATGACTAGGGCTATGACAACAGCATATTCTTTTCATTGTTTTGACTCTTGAGTGTATATCCGACACGGTTAGACACAATTAATCAGCCGAGAACCACATCACTCAATATAGTAGCATATAAGATATCAACGGATACACACTCGAGAGTCAAAACAATGAAAAGAATATGCTGTTGTCCTAGCCCTAATTATCATAGGCAAGACAGATGAGAACAGAAAGCTAATTAAGCCTGTCATAAGCACTTGGAATTCCGAAAGTAGATAACAACTGAACTGGTCAATGGTCAATATGGACAGTGGCCACTTAAAGACGTTGTTGTTTAGCTTTACTAAGAATACTTCTACTACTACTACTACTACTATTAGTACTCACTAGGACTTCTCACACAGGCCGTCATCAGAGATTACTCACTGACAACAACCAGTGGTGTTCTCTGGGGTCTGAGTGACATGCTTTTTTCTTAGAAGTGCACGCCTGTGGAACTCTCTTCCATTTGCCTGCTTCCCAACTGACTACAACTTGTATGTCTTCAAGTCCAACATGAACAAATTCTTGATGAGCTGCCCTCTTAAGTAATCCAATCTACCAATTTTCCATTAATAACGACTACTACGATATTGTCCTATTGATTACTGTACACTCAATAACCCTTATCCTCGAGTGGTCTCAGGGCTTTGATGACTCCTATGTAAAAAAAAAAAAAATAGACAGAGGCTACTAAGCTAATTCTGGAATGCATAAAACTTAGAGATATCACGATAATTAGGCAATACAGAAGTCCAAAAACATTCTCATTCACACAATTCTGGTTAAAAAAATACCCACGGACTCAAAGCTAAACACGGTGCTTTCAATAAACAACCACATTTTGAATTCAACGACATTTTACTGAAATAATTTTGATCAATCATGCTAATACTAATAATAATCGTTGTCGCCTTGAACGATAGGGATAAGCCGTCTTATTGGAAATAACCAGGAATTGGATAAGTTGTCTATGCGAGTTTTTCTTTTTTTTTTTTTTTGTGATTCTGACGTTTTTTTTTTTTGGGGGGGGGGGGGGTTCAGACTGTCCGTTTGTAACAGTCCGCGAACATGTGTATGGCGGCTGTATACAAACGCCCAGGCGTGTTCAAAGTGACGTCACGAAGAGGGAGAGAAGAAAACGATATAAAAATAAGAACGAGTGCGCAGACAAAGGACCACGTTCAAGAGGATCACGAATCACGCTAGAGACGTGAGTGATGTCACAGCCGTAATGAGAAGTCACGCGTGGCGGGGAATGAGGAATAAGGATCTATTCTTAAAACTTGAAACAGCGAGTTGAATTTCTTTCCTGTTCCTCGTTCCTGTTTTCTTTGCAACAGAATCTACAACGTGTTGGCTGTCTTCATGTTTAAATGTGTGCAAACGTATGTAACGTTACACCAACACTATTATTGATTTCCTACCTTACACCTCTCTCTCTCTCCCTCTCTCTTTCTCTCTTTCTCTCTCTCTCTCTCTCTCTCTCTCCAAGCAGGTTCAGTAGGTCAACTGTCTCTTTTACCGTTACTGTAACTCAATCCCTTTAAATCGTTAAGGCTATTAGTGCCTGGTTAAAGAATGCTGTCTGAATTAAAGCTAAACAAACTACTAGTGTTTGGACGATTAATCAAAATCGGTATCGGCCAGAATATGCCGATACAACATCCACGGAAAAATGGATCGTTCTGCACGGGTATAAGCCTGTACAACCTAAGAACTGGATGTCAGCTGGCTCGCACTCTCCAATTCTGTACTGCAGAACCTGTACTTGTTGCCGTTGCTGAAACCACTCCTTTTGCTAAAAGCATTGGCCATTAACTCATTATCATTTCAACTATTAAAAAAATAGTTCATAGGATCAAACATTGAAATTATCAGACAATTCTTTTTTACAGAAATCGCTCCAGACATGTCATCAAGTCACTTGATGTAAAAAAAAAAAAATTTTTTTTAAATTACTTGCCATTGGCGGGTTAAAAAATTTTTTTTATTGTATTTCCATTTTTCCTTATTGAAATTATCAAACAATAAATGCTTTTATCAGGATGCTTTTTTTTTTGTTTTTGTTTTTTTGTTTTTTTGGCAAGCATTTTAAAATTTTATCTGCACTCGACATATTCTGGCAGTTTATGTAAGTCTCCGTAATATGCCGATGCAACATCCACGAAAAAACGAATCGTTCTACCCGAGTATTCGCCTTTAGATATTTATTTTTTATCACTGCTCCCCTCCCTTGTATATATTTTTGCTTAGGTAAATAATGTAAACAGTTTGTTAATGACCAACCGACTGTGACACTTTTCTGTTGATGTACGCTATTCCCCTAAAGGAGTGGGCGATGCCTGGAATTATGTTCTCATTAATACACCTCCTTTTTAACTAACCCAAGAAGTAAATCCAGAAGTAAATGCATGTGTTGAGAAAATATTCTGGTCATCCAGACTTGAGGTTTTCTTCTTGGAAAAAGCCCCTCAGAAAGAAAGCTGCATGTTGAATATGGACCCACTTGAGATTACTTGAAATTTATGTCCACTTTACTTCATAAATCTCCCTGATAATCAGTTTTTAATATCCGGAAATTTATAGCTGATTACTCACTGTGTGGTCAACCCCATCTGATATCTGATAAATGATGTCTGTATAAACCAAGATGGCTAAAATAATCAGGCAGATAGAGATTTGAGCTGTTTTAATACCTGATCAAAGATGGCTTACTTTGGAAGTTAATTTCTGCCAGCATTTAAAAGGGACATTAAACTGCCATCAACGTCACTGTTGTTGTCATTGTGGTAAGGATTGAAGCTTCAAGCTCCAGAAAACTCTCACTTAGAATTGATAACAGGTAAACGTACTCGTTAACAATAAGCGTACAATGACAGTCTTCTATAGGTTCAGGGTTCAGTCCTTATAACAGGGAGTAATAATTAAAAATAATTAACATTTCTACCTGGTCATGGACGAGGGAATACGTACAAGCTACTCTCAGAGATCAAATGATTGAAATAAATAATTAATGATTAATTCCGTATAGGTTTTTGATTTTTTTTTTTAAGCTTTTGAGATGAGGCTTTATAATTTGTGTATTCATTTTTTTTGCGAACTGTTATCCTCATCTTCATAGTTCAACAAATATGCAGAAAAATGCAAAAAAAAATAAATACACAAATTATAAAGCTTCATTTCAAAGGATTAAAAAAAAAAGATATATAATACCATTCGGTATGAACCCGACAATGGAAGACCAGATAAGAACACAAAAATGGATTTATAAGGACATAAAAATTCAACCTTGATCAGCCTTCGGGGTTCATGGCTCAGTGAATAGAGGCATTTAGTCTCTTTGGTTCTAGGTGAGCATTGTCTAAAGATAGCGGTTTCAATCCTACCCAAAGCAGGCCAGAAGATAAGTTGGCTAACAACTATGGAAGGCAGTAATTACTAGGGATACAGTTACAAGACTCAGCATTCCTATCCCGTCGCAGTTAATCACTTGAAGAAGGCCAGAGGATTAGTTGGCTGGAACGTGGTAAAAGAACAACAATTATGAAGATGAGGACGAGAAAAAAAAAACATGAATAGGTTTTCTGAGTCCATCATAAAGATTCACAGGTTTGAATTGGTATGTCAAAGATATTAAGAAACAGAATCTGCTAATTCTTATTCCAATTTTCAGATTTAACTTCAATTTCAAGAATTCACAATTTCCTGTCCAAGTTAGTCACCTGGGTGTTCCAAACATAGTTAGTCCCATGGGGTGTGTATACACCCCCAAAAACGTTTATAGTGTTATTACTTTGTAAAATATAATTATCCTGCTGCTTCAGGATATATCTACAGTTCCTCTTCAACAGTTTGAATCACTTTTAGCTTGTTTTATTTTTTTTTACACAGGAATCACCACTTATCAAGGCCGGAGGCCACTCGAGGATAAGGGTTAATGGGTATACATTAGTCTATGTGATTATAGCGTTTTTAACATAGGTAGTGGAATTTTTGTAAGTTGGATTACATAGGGGGACGGTTTATCAAGAACTTGTTTACATTGGACTTGAAGACAATCAGATTGTAGTCAGCTGGAAAGCAGGTCAACGGAAAAGAGTTCCACAGGCGTGCAGTTCTAAGAAAGAAGCTCCACTCATGGAATCTATATTTAAGTTTAGGCACAGATAAAGAGCGTGGGAGACTATTGGTAGTGGTTCTGGCTAGACGAATGTTTTTCGTGAAAGTTTGGCGAGGGGGGACTATAGATTGAAGCTCAGACGAGCACTTGCCATAATGTTGCTATTAATATAAAATGATACACAAAACTAAGTTATAAACCTAAGGAAAAATTAAGATATTACATTAGCTAAGCTCATAGTGTACAGCCTAATCACGTTTGACACACCGGTTCCCAAATTCGAAAAGAGGAAACTGAAGAAGTTCGGGCATTAAATCGATTACAATTTTGACTTCACAGTAAAATATGGTTACTTGTTGCAAACTGAAAATTGCAATTTAATTTGGAGAAAAATTCCTGATGCGGTAGCACTGATAGGGACCACATAATTGACAACTTCATAATTGGTAGTGTCAGAATCAAGTATTACCAGATTCAAACACAAACCACGACCAAACGCTCACAGTCATTGAACGAACAACCATTATTATAATGTAACAGAACATTTGCAACAAAACTCGTCTACCTACAACCACTACCAATAGTTTCCCTTTCTCTTGCTACCTAAAACTAAACAGAACTTTTGTAAGCAAAGTTTCTTTCCTAGAACTACCTATCTGTGGAACTCAATACCACAAAGCTATTTCTAAGCTGACCACAACATGGTCGTTTTCAAGTCCAATCTAAAAGTATCCTGCCCAGTCATCACCAATTTTTTAAAATGGAATTCGCTCCGGGCAAAACATGAGGCCACTATATATATACATAGAAATACTACTTCAAGGTCAAAACTTGCCGATTATGACGACGATGTTGTCTCAGCATAAAGCATTATCCTCAAGTTGCTTTTGATTCTTGATAAACGGTGACTTAAAATGCTTCTTGAAAAGAGTGAACTGACTCTTTTATATGAACCCATAAAACACACAGCCAGTCATTTAAAAAAGGCACTATTTTTATTGAAGTCAATTTCTTTTTATTTATAGTGGGGGTAGAGAAAGAAAAATATGCTTCAGCTATATGAAAATGGATAAGCATCTAAGATATAATATGTATTTTTTGAGGGGGGGGGTCCCACAGTAAACCGTTCATAAGATATGGGACCTTTCTCAGAATTATGTAATGTTCCTCTCTTTACAAAAAAAAATAAACAAAAAAGGAAAGTAAAATGTTCTGGCAGTTATAGCCAGTAATTTAAAAAAAAATATATATGAATAAATTGCCTCCCTTTAGCGTCTAAATTATCTCCCTTTGTTTTATGGCAGAATCAGTAGGCAAGTTTCGTATCTCTCCACATGCTCAGGTTTGCAAGTTTTGACGTTAATTATAGGTTGACCATTTTCATTTCTGTCACTGGCACCGTAATAGGATTGAGGAATAACCGTACCCTCCAATGTGTGTGTGTGTGTGTGTGTGTGTGTGTGTGTGTGTGTGTTTGTGTGTGTGTGTGTGTGTGTGTGTGTGTTGTATAGTAGGGAGTTCTGTATAACATGAAGAGGTGTGTATATATTATGTATACTTGTGTCTTGTATATATATATATATATATATATATATATATATATATATATATATATATATATATTACATTTTCACCCCAAACAAGGCACATTGCCATTTTGATGTAGGGGGCTACTATCAGGGACATAAGCTACAGGGATACTATATAGGGAGTTGGGCAGCAAGATGTTGGTTCAAGTTACACTTGAACTTCTGCATGTCAGTACTGTTGGGGAAGCAGGGTCCCAGAAGGGAATTCCAAAGTCTAGCAGTTCTGGAGAAGAAACTACTGGAGTATAAAGCTCTCTTACATCGAGGGATCTCTACTGTAAAAGGGTGGGATTTAGCTCCTCATCGGGTCTGTTGGGGGTATTTACGTCGAGAGGGTATAAGTGCTTGCAGTTCGTCAGAGCATTCACCATTAAAGTACTTGTAGAACAGGCAGAGGGATGCAACATTTCGTCGATGGGACATATATATATATATATATATATATATATAGTCATTCACATACAGTACTGTTTCGCTGTTTCACAGCTCATCAGTGCGGCTAGACAAGCAACTACCTCAAGCCCAAACGACAGTCAGTGCTTCTAACGTCTCTAAATTTTGTGTAATTCATTCAAAGAAGTATTGCAAAAACAAATAACATCTACATAAAACACAATACATTGCAGCAGTCCTGAGAGATAGCCTAGTGGTAAAGGTTTACGCTTCTTTCCATGGGGTCTCAATTTCGAATCTAGTTAGATTCAGCCACTCTGATGAGTACTAGACAACGAAACACGTGTCAGTGGATAATTATATTTTAAAAATTATAATATATATATATATATATATATATATTAGACATTAAGAGGAGATTATAGATAGATATATATAAATACCCTTTTAGATATACTTTTTTCATGATAAAGCTAGAACCCAGTATTAGATGGAATCGAGCAATTGCATCAACAATGGACAACTTGTCACATAGTAGAATGTAGAACTAGATAAAAAATATAAAAATTAAGATCGAGGCATAGCCAATAGATTGCGCTATGGCCCATACGGTTAGGTCGTCAGTATTGCACACTTCATGCATGCAACGACCTGGGATCACGCCTATATCACAGCATGTCACTGATGAGATGCAATACATTGGACCCCACTTTGGGTCTGGCATTGTCCGTTGTCGATGCAATTTCTCGATTCTATCTAATTCTGGGTTCTAGCTTTATCCTGAAAAAAGTATATGTGAACAGGTATTTATATATATATGTGTGTGTGTGTGTGTGTGTGTGTGTGTGTGTGTGTGTGTGTGTGTGTGTAAGGATGTATACTACAGAACCTTTTATTCAATCTTGCACCAGTAAAAAGGTCTATGCAGACACTAAAAGAAACTAAATCACCACTGATTTCAATTGAACCAAAGGAAGGCTGCTTTCTCAATCAGATTGGTTGGTTGGTTGTTTTTGTTTTACAGCATATCAACCTTTTTCGGGTTATTTAATGCCGAATCCAAAGATTTTGAAGAAAAAATTTTTAATAGAATATATTTGTTGTTTTCAAGTCGGTTTCTATTTAACCCATAGTTGGGAGCCTAACAGGTACTACCACTCCGGGTCAGAGTGGACCTGGGAGCAATGGTAATTAAAGGGTGGCTCCACACTCCCCAAAGCCCGCAAGCTGGGGCCTCACCACTGGATATAGTTTAAGGTCATATCCAGGACCCCCATTGAGGGACTTTTACCCTCTGCAGGGGGGCAGTCGGTGTATTCTAATGCCCCGCCGACAGGGCTGTTCTCAATCAGAATCTTTGGTTCTTGGAATAGATGTCCAAGTGAGGTAATAAATGCACCAACAACATAACCATTCAAGGTGAATTTGAACAGATACTGGACTATTTTATACTATTCCATGTAAATTTCTACCATCTTTCCCCTTAATTGCGCTTGAAGCACGATTGTTTTTTTTTTCTTACCAAATAAATTGAATTGAATTTTACTTTTTTTTTTTTTTTTTACTATTTATTCACCTCAAATAAGACACAGTGACACTAAGATTTACCAGGACACTATTTAGAGAGTTGGGCAGCAAGATGTTTTCACATTACACTTAAACTTCTGCATGTCAGTACAGTCAGGGAAGCAGGGGCCTGGGAGAGGATTTCAAAGTCTAGCAGTTCGAGGGAAAAAGCTATTTGAGTGGAAGGCTTTATGGCATCTAGAGATCTGTACAGTGTAGGGGTGGAATTTTGCTGCTTTGTCGAGGGGATACTAATGCTTTGAGTTCGTCCGAGAGCTTACCATTAAATACTTGTAAAACAGGCACATTTCAGTTATGAGAAAGAGGTTGCAGTTTGGCCAACAGTGCGGGACCTATTAGGTTGGCAACTCTTTTTTGAACCCTATCTAGGAGCAAGGGACTGGTGCACCAGTCCAGATGTGACAACAATAGTCCATGTATGGGTGAATAGCGGCTTTGTAGAGATACTTGTTAATTTTGAAATCGTTTCATTACTTATTATTACAAATACTTTTCTATGTAATTATTTGTTCCTCCATAATATTATTTGAAATATAAATTCAACAGATTATTTTCTTTTCTTTTACACAAGTATAAATAAAAATAAAATGGCTTCAAAATTGAAAAATTTCATAATATTTTTTTTATTTTTTTTTCGGACTACTGTTCTCATCTTCAGCGTCATTTTCATAAGGTTTTGGTCGATCTCCAACTTTCTTCAAGGGTATCTTGCCGAAATTAGGGCTGAATTTTGAATGAAACCCTTTATTTACTTCATGGGGGTAGCATGCTCTCGTCCCATCAACCATAACTGGATAGTGGTTTTAAGTAATTCACAATTGTATTTTTCGGCTGCCCACACTGAGAATTGAACCTGCAACCTTAAGGAGAATATTACTTAAAAGGAGAATATTACTTTTACAATCGATTTTTCAAAGTATTCTATCCACTGCACCACGGATCCTTAGACTGTTCAAATGTATCTTGTGAATGTTTCTGCTGAACTTAGAATTTATATCACCGATTTTGTAATTCTAGAATTTTTTATCATTTCCTTTTCTTTCGGGGGGGGGGGTTGAACGGAACCCTTTATTTATTTCACAGTGGTAGTATGCTCTCGTTTTGTCAGCCGTGACTGGATAGAGGTCCTAAGTAATTCGCAATTGTATTTTTCGGTCGCCCACACTGAGAATTGAACCTTCAACCTTAAGGAGAATATCACTTTTACAACTGATTTTTCCAACTACTCTAACTACTGTGCCATGGGTCCTTGCGGAGGTCGGATGTTACATCGACCTAAACGTTGTGAAAATAACGTTTAAGATGAGGACAGTAGTCCGAAGAATCCAAATAATATGGAATTGAAGAATTACCATTTTTTAACAGACTCTTTTGAATTGCTAACATGGAATTTGAAATAAAGAATCCTCTTTTATTTCAATCCTTGGTGAAAAAGCGGAACATTGCCAAAACAAATAATGGTAATGAACCAGAAACAAGGGAATGCGGCACTTGTGGCTGCAACGGAAGAAAAAGGAAATGATCGAACATTCTAGAATTACGAAGTCGGTGACATAAATTTCCATTCATTGCATTTAAAGAGAAATCTCCTGCCAAATAAATTGTTACCTCCTCCTCATCGAATTTAATTTAATGATACTCTTGACAAAAAAAAAAAAAAAAAAACAGGAAAAAAAAAAAACGATTAAACAATGGAGGACAATTTCTGCCGAATTTTTTTATTTTTTTATTTTTATCAAATTATCATTCATCAAGATGCTATTAAAGAACGTTAAGCAGAAAAAATATTTTTGTTGCAAGTTTTGGCTTTTTCGCTTTCAACAATTCCAAGATATTTAGATTTCACACCTGAGACATCGTCCCCCTCCCCTTTCCTTTTTGGCTCTGCTAAATTTAAAACCCCCTTACAAAACTAAAATCATTTTATTTGGAGGGGTTAGTGTTAGCGTTAGAGTTGATTCAGTCGTAAAAGCAATGCTTTTATGATCAAAGGGTTAAAATCTTAATTCAGATGTCACACGATTTAGGAGTAGAATTGAGAGGAAAAAGCAAACCAATTTCAAATCATTGGAGTATGTCAAAGATATTAAGAAACAGAATCTGCTAATTCTTATTCCAATTTTCAGATTTAACTTCAATTTCAAGAATTCACAATTTCCTGTCCAAGTTAGTCACCTGGGTGTTCCAAACATAGTTAGTCCCATGGGGTGTGTATACACCCCCAAAAACGTTTATAGTGTTATTACTTTGTAAAGTATAATTATCCTGCTGCTTCAGGATATATCTACAGTTCCTCTTCAACAGTTTGAATCACTTTTAGCTTGTTTTATTTTTTTTTTACACAGGAATCACCACTTATCAAGGCCGGAGGCCACTCGAGGATAAGGGTTAATGGGTATACATTAGTCTATGTGATTATAGCGTTTTTAACATAGGTAGTGGAATTTTTGTACGTTGGATTACATAGGGGGACGGTTTATCAAGAACTTGTTTACATTGGACTTGAAGACAATCAGATTGTAGTCAGCTGGAAAGCAGGTCAACGGAAAAGAGTTCCACAGGCGTGCAGTTCTAAGAAAGAAGCTCCACTCATGGAATCTATATTTAGGTTTAGGCACAGATAAAGAGTGTGGGAGACTATTGGTAGTGGTTCTGGCTAGACGATTGTTTTTCGTGAAAGTTTGGCGAGGGGGGGGACTATAGATTGAAGCTCAGACGAGCACTTGCCATAGTGTTGCTATTAATATAAAATGATACACAAAACTAAGTTATAAACCTAAGGAAAAATTAAGATATTACATTAGCTAAGCTCATAGTGTACAGCCTAATCACGTTTGACACACCGGTTCCCGTCAGATCACCGAAATTAAGCAATGTTGAGCCTGGCCAGTACCAGATGGGTGACCATTTGGGACTTCCAGGTGCTGTATGTGCTGTCTGCTTATCTCGGCATTGCCACTGGAGTACCGATTTAGGAGAGGTGTGGTTGGAGATTGTGCAACTCTTGCCACACAATTACACACGGTACAGGGGGTATCCTTTTGTTTTTTTAAGACTGAACTGAGTTATCAATCAATAAGCTCATAGTTGCAAGATTGAAAGAATAATGAATTCTAAATAAAATAATAATCACATCAAAACTCATGATAAAGAAAATACTAAAACATATTAATTCCATATGAAATATTACAGAGTAGCCTAATGATACATAATATGCGCTTATATTTACAAATTTTTATTCCCACTAAAAAATACAAAAATATATAAATCATACAATCGTAAGTAAGCTGGGGTGATTGGATACCCCAGAAGGACAAAGTGACGTCTACCTCCAAGTAAAACTAAGACACAACTGTGCCATACCCCGTGTGCTCTACTTTGACTGAGTCAGGAAAGTACTGGAGGAAAAGAAATGTTGCCAACTCGGAACTATGAGAACATTGGTACAATTGGGGTGACAAAACACCCCATGGGACTAACGCCGGGTTAAATACAAACACTTTCTAGTATGGTCCTGGACTTGACATCAAAGTGCTTTTACTGCATGTGTTCTTCAAAATTGTCTGATGTATTCCTGCTTCCTTTGTTCCAGCTCGTTTGTCCTCGTTGATCTAGTGGTCTTCATCAGCTCTTGTTTCATATATTCCAAACATGTCCATCATTAAAACTAAAAATGGTTTACACATTTATTACAGTTGACAATTATGAGAGAAAAAGTGCAGAAACGTGTCTGTAATGTGATTGCCCCTCACTGCACCTTCTCTTTCATAGACGTGATGTAGCTAGTCTCAGTCTTTCTTTTACAAATAATATTATCGCACATATTCCTCAGAATTGTCTGATCTATTTCCTGCTAACCGTATTCCAGCTCGTTTAACTCGTTAGGCTAATGGTCTCCATCAATTCACTGTTTGGATACCTCATTGTAATACATATTCCTGTTCCAGTAGCTTCTTTTCCAAAACTGGGGACTTGGGGAACTCTCATCGTGCTGACTGTTTTCCTCCTACCTATTGTCTTAGGCTTTTCAAAACGAAAGTTAATGGGTATCTCCTGTTCTGGCATTAGTGATATTTTTTTTTTTTTTAGGTCCTTACGCCAAGGAGTTTCATGTCTTGTCTGGAGTGACTTCCATAAAAAATGTAAAAGATCTGTTAGTAAGGCCGTATTTTGAAGACTTTAGGGAATATGGAATTATTCTAGTGGCGTGCAGAGGTCAGCTAATGCCCTGGTGATGTTTTGGTTCAATTCCTTGATTGTATCTCATAGAAATCCTAGTACAAAGAAATAAAAAAAAAAATATAAATAGTTTAAATAGGATTTGATGACCCCACCCTAATTTGGTTACCCGGGATCTATCTATTTATCTAACTGGTCGGGTTCCTTGTTGATACCAATCTGACTCTCTCTCTCTCTCTCTCTCTCTCTCTCTCTCTCTCTCTCTCTCTTCAGATTTTCCTGTCTTTTATCATGTTCTAAAGTTCCCCAGAATACGCCATCCAATTCTAATTCTTGCAATCACATGAGCACCTGCACCTCCTTGTGCTCCAATGGTATAACCAAGGTAAGAAAACCTTTGAACAAGCTCAATAACTTCATCATCCAAATATACTTTCTCTACATCGACTTTGGTAATATTCCTCTGAAGTGATCAGATCTAAGCCTGCCTTATGATTTCTCTCCATGCAACGCATATCCTCAACCCTTACTAGTCAAGCTTCACTTCCATACACACTACATACACATTGTTGAATAGCATGGGTATATATTTAAAGATGACAGGGGTTCATATTGGGGCACATTTATACGGTGACATATAATAATAATAATAATGATGGTGATGTTAATTCTGAGGGGAAGACATTTATAAATGACTGGGATGATTCTTGGAGGTTTCATATTAATCCATCCATGCTTCCGTTCAGTTTTGAAAGAGAAAAGATGCCTCTTAGGGTAGTAGCACGTGTAATTGTGAGGCAAAGGTTGCACAATCTTCAACCACACCTCTCCTGAATCGGCACTGTGTGAGCCCAGTACCAAAGAGAAGACCAGGACGACTGGAAACAATGCCGAGATAAGCAGAGAGCACATACAGCACCTGAAAGTCCCAAATGGTCACCCATTTAGTACTGGCCAGGTTCAATGTTGCTTAACTTTGGTGATCCAGCGGGGAACCGGTATGTCAACGTGATTATGCCATAATTAATAATAATACTGACTGTGAGATATATGCAACATACACATATTAGAGGAGAGGAGATACTTCACTTATGATGGAGGGGAGGACACATAATTTGGAAGAGGTTACACAAGAGTTCGTTACAAGATGATGATAAAACTCATTTACCTTTTCTGTTGTAAAGAATGACGACGCGAAACAACACTTACAAAACATAAATGGTGACCTCTTTATTCATCTGATCGACCGGTCGATGACGTCAGGAATTCAAACTTGGGTCTACATGGTCTAATCTTCTACTCTTCGCTTCTAAGGGGCCCTCCTCTCTAACTAACTATCTCTCATCAACAGTCGACTTTCAACTCTGTCTGATCAACTGACTGACAACTGACCCTAACTCAGATTCCTATATTGAAAAATCTCTTTTGTTTATGACGTCAGAAGTGTGTTTTCAAACGTGACTAATTTTCACGTGGCTGTACATATGCTTGTCCAAACACACTTTTGACAAACAAAAGAATCGTTAATTCTAATTTAACCTATTTTTAAACAATATCTTTTTTAATTTGCATTGTCCATTCTTCAACTGACATATTTAATATCTAGATTTATAAAAGAATGGATATTGGACTCTTTTCCCGATATAAACCATATTTAACTATTTCTAATAGAATTAAAAATAGACTGAATTTCTAATATTCAATTTTTCCATTATCTTTAACACTTGCATACAGGGTTCGATTCCAGCCTTTTCCTAATATCACTTTCACTTATCCAGTATGTCTTCTTACTTACATGAGAAGGTAGCATCCCTTCATGTAACAAACATGGCTTCTCTTTATCAAGCATGTGAACGCTCTGCTGGTTAGTAATGCCAGATATTTTCCGAACTTACTCCATCTTTGACTGAGTAAAATTTTATCTTTGTTCTCTCTAGATTTACCCAATTTGAGGAGCTGGCCATCCCTCAGATCAATAACCAACCTTTTATCTAACTTTTCTCTTGCATGGAGTTAGTAGTTACCTTCCTTCTGCCACAGGAAGATGCTACACAAAACTGGAAGGTGGAAATTGAAATGCCAGTGCTAGATAATTATGACATACAGAAAGTGCATGAGCAGCTCCATCAGCATTACCTTGTAAGGACGCCTCAGATGATTGACAATAAACTAACTCCAGTTCAAAGAGAGAAGATAAGGCCTAGAAAGGTGGACCTTCTAGAACTGTACAAAATCCGACAGAAAAATAAGTATGCATATAAGTTTCTAATAAACTTATACATTTTTGTAAAAAAAAAATTCATTTTGTTCTAGTTGAGAATGTCAAACATTCACCTGCTATTCCATACATTCCAACCGAGAGATCTTTGTAAGATTCTAACCGGCCCTTTAGGCGCAGTTGTTTATATTTCTCTTGCACTTGGTTAATCGGGTATATTTGTCAGGGAGTTTTTGAAATTGTATTTTTTTATGAGTTTCGTTACTTTTATAAGACGTTAGTATTTTATTATCTTTTCCCTCTTAACTCTGACCCATCATCGTTGGGAATTTATATATGCATATATAAGTTTGAATGTGTGTTTGGTTTGCAGGTTATTGTTCTAGAGCAGTAAATGAATGGGGCACATACCCGCCTCTCATGAGAGCCCAAAGTCTCTCATTGAAGACCCATCCAACCAAACAACAAATTAATGGCGAATTTATATTTGCGTCATTTACTGTCAAAGCAAGATGTGTTCAGTTTGTAGGTCATTGCTTTAGAGCTCTAAATTAAGTTATTCCTTCTCTGCTTCTTGCTCCAGAAGTAGAATGCTCATGACATTACAAAAGATGTGAATGCTGAGAGACGGGATATGTAAGCGTTGGGAATTTTCTAGTAGTGTTGAGGAAACTCACATTTTATAAGTAGTTTTGGGAAAACTAATCATTTTTAAGAGGCCTTTGTAAGTTTCTAAAATAATTTGTCAATGCATTTATAATCAGTAAACTACATTCTTTTCGTACCAATATTTAAAGGAAGGCGAAACATTAAACCCTGATAACTTAAACGAATGTAGTTACAAGTGATTTTATATTCAGATCGATGAACGGATATGTTTCCTTAAAAGGATTGCTAACTTGACAAATACACAAGGAAGAAAGTATACGTAAATTTTTGTGCACCAATATTTAAAGACAAATGAAAGATAAAGATACTGATAAGTTAAATTGTTGTAGTTAAAAATGATTTTTATATTCACATGATTCACATATTTCCTCAAACAAAATAAATTAACAAATGAAAAGTATAAGTAAATAAAAGTTAAAATGTATGAAATGAAATGTAGATGTGTAACTTAATTAGTATCCTTTGAATTTGAATATGCTTATGTATATGAGAGCATTGCCAAGGCTGCTGCAAGGAAGGTTGGCTCCCTCTACCGTGCTAGAAAACTACTTACGCCTGACAGTATCCTATACCTCTATAAGGCAACCATTCGCCCATGTATGGAGTACTGTTGTCACATCTGGGCTGGTTCATCTGCTTCTTGTCTCTCGCTCCTGGACAGGGTTCAAAAGAGAGTCGCCAACCTGATAGGTCCTGAACTGTCATCTAGGCTTCAGCCTCTGTCCCATCGACGAGATGTTGCATCCCTCTGCCTGTTCTACAAATACTTCAATGGTGAATGCTCTGACGAACTGCAAACACTTGTACCTCCCCGACGTAACTACCCCCGACAAACCCGACAAGCTACTAAGTCTCATCCCTTTACAGTAGAGATCCCTAGGTGCAAGAAAGCCTTTTACTCCAATAGTTTCTTCCCCAGAACTGCGGGTCTTTGGAACTCCCTTCCAGGATTCTGCTTTCCCAACTGCAATGATATGTAGAAGTTCAAGTGTAATGTTAACAAACATCTTTCTACTCATCTCCCTTCATAATGACCCCGCTAATTAAGTCCCTGATAGTAGCCCCCTGCTTCAAAGTGGCACTGTGCCTTGTTTGGGGTGAAAATTGAATAAAAAAAAAAAAAAAAAAGTTTGAATATGTGTTTGGTTGGCAGACATGTTCTAGAGCAGTAAATGAATGGTGCACATACCCGCCTCTCATGAGAGCTCAAAATCTCTCATTGAAGACCCATCCGACCAAACAGCAAATTAATGGCGAATTTATATTTGCGTCATCTACTGTCAAAGCAAGACGTGTTCAGTTTGTAGGTCATTGCTTTAGAGATGTAAATGAAGTTATTCCTTCCCTACTTCTTGCTCCAGAAGTAGAATGCCCACATACCCACATGACATTACAAGAGATGTGAATGTTGAGAGGCGGGACATGTAAGCAGTCATATGGCACAAGAATAGCTGGTGTGAGCGTGTGAACTCCATCATCTCGACTACGATCGAAAAATGATGATGATGCTGCTGATGCTGCTGCTGCTGATGATGATGATGGTGAATATACTAATGCTTTGTTTTGATATTCTACTTCAGTATAAAGTCTCAGAAATAAAGGGCCTATATAAGAGACTAGCAGGGAGACCTGGCGTTGTCCGGGATTCGATGGGGATCAACAAATGTTCCAACCTCCCATACTTTTCGATGCCTCCGTTCAGTCTCAAAAGACAAAGGATACCCCTCTAGGGCCAGTTGCACGTGTAATTGTGAGGCAAGGGTAGCGCAATCCCTAACCACACCTCTCCTGTTTGTGTCCAGTGGCAAGGAGAAGACCAGGACGACTGGAAACAATGCCGAGATAAGCGGAGAGCACATACAGCACCTAGAAGTCCCAAATGGTCACCCATTTAGTACTGACCAGGCTCAACATTGCTTAACTTCGGTGATCCAGCAGGAACCAGTGTGTCAAAGTGATTACCCCATAATTTTATTGTCATTGAAATCGGTGAAATCGACCATTTTTAAATAAAATCGATTGATTGCCTGCTCTAGTAAGGGACCCCCCCCCTTGCAGTGTACCGGTAGGAAGCTTCACATGGCTTGCCGCAGTGATTTAGTCTACAATATATTGTAGTCTAAATTGCACTGTAGAGAATATTCTGTAGAGTGTGTATCTGTTGATTGTTTTTATCTGTAAATGATAGCTTCAATTAAAATTTTAAATTAAAAAGTCAAGTATCGATGTTCAACTATGCTATAAACAGAAACATTCATTTTGAACGCACCTCTGTCTTATCAAAGAATCAACAGTTGATTTTATTAAATTATTTTATATAATCACTTGAATTATACTTAGATGTGAAAAAGTCAAGTATCATGGTTTAATTGTACTCTAAAAATAAACATTCATTTCGAACGCATCCTTGTCTTATAAAAGAATCTGCAGTTGATTTTATAGGCTAGGCCTTTTAGCTTGTGCGGTGATAATACCTCTCAAATACACTTGTGATATTAGGTGTATAAAGGTGTTAACTTTAGTCAAAATTAGACTGTTCCGCCTTGGATCGGATTTTTTCAATTATCGATTTTCGATACTTATCAGACGCATTCCGATACAAAACCTATGTAAGAAGCACTCCCAGACACATTAAGTACCTTCGTGGGAAATGTCATAAAAATCAGCTCAGCCGTTTCCGAGTCCATATGGAACTAACTTACACACACAAAGAAAATTTCCCTTTATATAATAATTCTATACTCCTATAATTTTTTATTTTTGTGCATTGAAATTCATATTAAAACCCCTTTTTCTATTTATTTATTTAAAAAGAAAATATAACTTTGTTATATATGGGTTGTTGAATTGCATTCATCTGCAAAACTTCTAGCTAATTTGCATATTCTTTTAAAAATTCATTTTAATTAATTCCCTATTAGTTTTTCAGTTTTCTTAAAGGATAATAATCTTTAGTTAACTATTACGTGTAATTATATCCATGCAGATATTCTACATGATTTATACTTGCGTAATAATTGCGTAATATTTGCGTAAAAATCCTATAGTAAACACAAACCTCTTTCTATATATATTTATGTATGCGCATATATTTTTGTTTAAATATTAACTTCAATATATAGGATATTCGAACCCATGCGAAACTTTATAATTGGGTTTTAGCCAGGGAAAATTGGTGCAAAAGTGTCAAAATTGAAAAAAAATGGAATTTGCCAGGTGAAGGTCGAACGACGGCATTACGAATATGCATGCGTGACGTAATAGCTATTGGTTCCTGTTTTAATTTTTAGCTTTTCAGTAAACGGCTTCATAGTACAGTCATTAATGGCAAAGGAAAAAGTAAATCGTAAGCTAAACGTTTTGGTTTCGATTCTCGGTGGTGGCGCACGAGTCATTCTTCTTTTTTTCTTTTAACTTTTAAAATCATTGCTATATGTTGGGTCCAATATCTCTTCTCTTCTCTATATAAATAAAATGAACTCATTTTTTCCCGTCTGATTTTGACATTAATAGGATTAAAAATCAAGATATTTCATGCAAATATAATATGCACAAACGGCAGAACAATATCTGAGGTGTGTTATAGGCTTATTATTTCTCAAATTCCTCGATAATCTTAGATTTCTATACTTTTTCTGCTGAGAAGTCACGGCCAAAATCGGTTAAGATCAATGGAAGTGGTAAAATATTTTTTCTCTAATAAATTCCTCCTCCCCCTGCCACCACTTAACACCGTTTGGGGATCGTTTACAAGGAACAGTTGAGAAGAGAACACCGGTTTGGCTTCGTAGTTCTTTCATGTGAAGTTATTTAAAATCACTAAACTAAGCTGCTACGCTCTGTGGCATAGTGGTTAGCGTGCTGGACAATTCACATTATATTTTCACGTTCGCGCCGACCTACCGTAGTCGTTTTTTTATCCTAAACAACTGGAATGGACTTTTCTTGGTGGCCGAACTGTTAACGTTGCAGATGTTTTTTTTTTGTTTTTTTTTCACACTTTATTTTCCTACTTTTAATCATGACTCCGGGTTTGATCCTTCCTACTTACCTACCATAATATTTTTAAAACTCCCCCCCCCGTCCCGGAAACAAACACTCGGGCAACGCCGGGTACCCCCGCTAGTAATATAATAATATATATGAAATCTGCATTCGTCAATATATCATATTTAAGCGTATTTTACGACCGGGCAATGCCGCCTGGCCTGCTAGTAGATAGATATAGCTATAGTTATAGACATGACATTGTGTAAATATGTGCGTGTATGTATTGTATACTATTGTAAATTTTTATCGAAAAAAAAAAAACGTGTGAGTATTACTTCAATATTAAAGGTCGATTTGTCAACCATTTTTATTTTGATCTGCCAGGGTTTTGATCCCAACTTTAGTTTGAAAGACCACTTAGAAAGAAAGCCGAAAGTTTTCATGACCTTCGTAAAAATGACTTTATCTGTAAAAGGGTTTAAGCAATTCTTTATTATTTCATTCTCTTCGGCGAAAAAACAAACAAACAAACAGTAAAACCAGGAACCGATCTATTCTTAAGACGCATCCCTCCAATCTGTGCGTTTAACAATGAAAATATTATTCCAAGTGGCCGAAAAAAATTCTATTTAAAACTTAAGCATGACAGACCAAAAACATTTCTATTTCAAATTTAAGCACGGCAGACCAAACATATTTCTATTTCAAACTTAAACATGACAGACCAAACACATTTCTACTTCAAACTTAAGCATGACAGACCAAACATATTTCTATTTCAAACTTAAGCATGACAGACCGAACACATTTCTATTTCAAACTTAAGCATGACAGACCAAACACATTTCTATTTCCAACTTAAGCATGACAGACCAAACATATTTCTATTTAAAACTTAAGCATGGCAGACCAAACACATTTCTATTTCAAACTTAAGCATGACATACCCAGCACATTTCTATTTCAAACTTAAGCATGACAGACCAAACATATTTCTACTTCAAACTTAAGCATGGCAGACCAAACACATTTCTATTTAAAATTCAAGTATGACAGGTCGAAAAAATATTCTATTTCAAGTTTAAGCTTTAAAGACTAATGCATATTTTATTTTCACTTAAGCATGGCAAACCAAAGAAAATTCTTTTTTTTTTGTTTTTAACTAATGAGTCCCCGCTTATTATAGCCAAAAAGCCACTCGAGAATTTAGATTAGTGAAATGATAGATTGACAGTTGAATTATAATGATGTCTGGATTGGAAATCTTTATACACCACCCGCTCCAAACGACAGCCGATCTAGAAAACAGCAGTTCTTTCCCCCTTTGTCAGAAACATCGTTTATGAAATGTTTTTTTTTTACATAGGCATCACCGCATATCAAGGCCAAGAGACCACTCGATAATAAGGGTTAAAGAGTGTACAGTAGAAATTGGACAATATAGTAATCGTTAATAATGGAAATTCGGTAAATTTGTTAACTTATATGGAATGTCTCATCAAAAACTTGTTTATGTTAGACTTGAAGACAACCATATTGTAGTCAGCTAGAAAGCATGAAAACGGAAGATAATTCTACAACCGTGCAGTTCTAAGAAAGAAGCTCCACTCATGGAATCTACATTTAGGTTTAGGCACAGACAAAGAGTGCAAACCAAAGGACAGAATAGGTGCGAGTACAACTGGCCGAAAGTAGACTTGAACGTGACAGAGAGAGTGACAGACAGAATGACAGACAGAATGACAGACAGAATGACAGACAGAATGACGGACACATCTTCTTATGAAGGTCTTTAGTTGCATCCATTAAAATAAGATGTACTCATTCATTTCAAATAAATCAAATGATTTGATTGTTGGCTTTCCTTGATATCTTTCTCGCTAGAATGCGTTATAGAAAGATATCGGGTACCCACAGGAGTAACCAGATGAAGGTTGCCAACATCCCCACGTGAAGGTGTTTGTGTGGAAGGCACTAGAATCGAACTTGGCGCATCCAATATTAGTTCGTGTTGTTAATCATTGAGACACGATCATGTGCCTATTAAACACACGCGTTCTTCGATCAAAATCCTATTTTAAATTGAAATGTGACCGACAAACTGACGGACAGACTGATTCATCTAAAAAAAAAAATAAATAAAATAAAAACTTCAAAACAAAAAGATAAAAAAAAAGACAAATCCAAGACACAACATTAGTAGGAAAAGAAATCTCATATAACCTGACTTTAGTGTAATGCCCGGGAGTTACTAGCAATTTCCCAATTTAAAGCTCAGCGCCATCTCGGGTCGGTCTCCGAGATAGGAATTTACTTCAACAAATGGATATTTCTGCCTTAGGAATCTCTATGTGGTGTAAAGTGGTATCCGTCGATGACAGCACTGCCCGAGGGGTGTGGGGAGGGGACGGGGAAGGGGATGAAGTACAGAAGAAGCAACATGTATGTTTAGAGCTTTGTGAGTTAGACTAAGACGTCTACATCTGCCCATTCCGGATTCTGCAGAGGATCGCCGGGGGTGGGTGATAGGACGAAAAGGGGAAAAAGAAGTGGTTGTCATGGCAATTTGATCATTTCAACGTAAACTGTAACAACTCATCTTACATTGATTGTTATTAAAAGATTAATGGAGGTTTAAACTCTTTTCTGTTTTATTCTTTCACTTTTTTTTGTAAAAGTTTTTGCAAAAAAATCATCATCATCATCATCATTTAGTGTGGAAGCCTATGAACAACTGTTAGCTTTGTTCATAGGCATTCACACTAAATGATGATGATGATGCGGATAATGATGATGATGATGATGATGATTTTTTACATAGTGGGCATCACTTATCAAGGCCCAGAGGCCACTCGAGGATAAGGGTTAATGGGTATACATTAGTCATTGTGATTTTAGCGTAGTAAACATTAGTGGGAATTTTATAACTTGGATTACTTAGGAGGACGGTTCAATAAGAACTTGTTCACGTTGGACTTGAAGGCAATCAGATTGTAGTCAGCTGGAAAGCAGGCAAACGGAATAGAGTTCCACAGGCGAGCAGTTCTAAAAAAGAAGCCCTGTTCATGAAATCTACGTTTGGGTGTAGGCACAGATAAAGAGTGCGGGAAATTGTTGATAGTGGTTTTGGCTAGACGAGTGTTTTTTGTGAGAGTTTGGCGTGGGGGGGGGACATAGATTGAACCTCAGATGAGCACCTGCCATGAAAATAACGATAAAGCAGGGACAGGCTCGCTACGTCTCTTCTGTGGGAAAGAGGTTGCAGGGAAGAGAAAAGGGCACCCCCACTAAGCTACGAAGTCTGTTTTGAACTGTAAAGACAGGATAAGCTGTTTCTAGCAGCTGCTGCCCAGATGTGGCAACAGTACTCCATCATTGGCCGAACCTGGCTTTTAAATAGGTAGAGAATTGCATCAGGAGTGAGAACTGCCATTTGCATCATCTAGTGTCAAAGCAAGACGTGTTCAGTTTGCAGGTCATTGTTCTTGAGCAGTAAATGAAGTTATTCTTTCTTTGGAACCTTTACCACCCATTCCAGAAGTAGAATGCTTACATACCCACATGTCATCATTGCAAGGCATGCCAATATTAACAGTTGAGACATGGAAGCAGTCATGCAAGACTGAGCCATTTGGCATGAGCGTGTGAACTCCATCATGGTCGAAAATGATGACAATGATGAAGTATGAATATGCTAATATTTTATTTTTGAAATTTTACTTCAGTGTAAAGTCTCAGACATCAAGAGCCTCCATCGTAAGACTAAACATTGATTTCTATGGGCGACTAACAGGGAAACCCGACGTTGTCCGGAATTGAATGAGGACCAACAAATGTTCCATTCTCCCATACTTTTCTTGTTATTGATAAATGTTATGTTCATAACATTTGTCCAATAGCTGACATGTCTTGATTAATTTTTAAGTCGCATCTTTATTGCTAAATCAGCATCGTTAATGATTGCATCTCATTTTAACGTATCCACTTATCTATATAAAAAGTTCTGTCTGTTTATTAGTCCACCAAATTCAAATTTAAAACAGTATTTTCTTAAGGCACACTCAAGTTGGAAATAAGGCATGCATCATCTGTAACGTAGTCGTTACATGTCAACACTCGGGACCCACACGTTGTATGGAGACAGTCGCAATGAAACAAAGACAAGAAAATGATTCGACTCATTCTTCTTTTTTTCAGTGAAACAACATACATTTATTTACAGGTACTTTTCCAGAATAACGACTTGTCTCTTGTTCAAAATTTTTCTCGTACTCCAATGTGATTAATAAGAGTGCTGTGTCGAACAAGTGGTATTCTGTCTTTGTCCGACCATCTTTAGGACACGTCTTTTCCTCACTCTCAGCCCAGGTGTGTAGCACATCTATTTCTCTCCGTCTCTGACCGCGCGTTTTTCTCTTTTTATAATCTTTTTAATACTTCTGCACTTTAATGCCCGTTTTTCCGTGAGTTCTCGCTCGGCAACGCCCAGTGGACGACGGAAACCGCCAGATTATACCTAACGGACAGAAGTCAATAAAAAAAAACGGACAAAAATAAAAAAACAAAACAAAACAAAAAACCTACCGTAATAATTTCATAAATTTTACCGTTTTATTTATTTATTATTTTCTTTTTTTTTATAGTAACTGTGTTTTTTTTTTAGTTTTTTTTTGGGGGGGGTCATAAAAGTTTCGTTTCTTTGAATTAGTGAGACGACAACAACTACGGAAGGCAGTGATTGCAGTGAATGCAGTCAGGAGATTCAGAATTCCTATCTGTCACGGTTACCACCTGATGAAGGCCAGAGGAATAGTTAGCCGAAACGTTGTGAAACAAGAAGAAAAGATGAGGATAATAGTCCGCAATAAATAAAATTAATAATTTTTTTTATGGAAAGTTATTTTGGTATTGTATTCATTAAAGTATTGAAAAGCATTTACACATTTTTTTTTAATGTGGGGCTATATAAATATTTTTCGTTAGATATTTTTATTTTTAATGAAACGGGTGTATTTTATTCTTTTGGTATTTTTTTTTATATTCAAAGAAAAGTTTGGAACAGCAACTAACGACGGCATTTTCTTTTAATATGCATTTTTCAGAAAAACCAAAACAAAACAAAATTTTTTCCTGGAAATAGTTGTTGTTTTTATGCTTTTTAAAAAAAAAAAGAAAAGAAGTTTGGTTGTTAGTGTTTGTCATTTATTGTGGATTAGGGTTGGGCTTATACTGTTGGGGGCAACATGTGGTTTCCTGAAGATAGGCAATTTCTTTAAGGATATTATTTTCTACCGGTTGGAGTCAAACAGCTGACGACGGCAAAGTAGGCTGAGAAAGGTTGTTGAAGAATGTAGAAGTAGGAAAAGGAGAAGGAGGAGGAGGAGGAGGAAGAAGAAGAAGAAGGTCCTGAACCGGGTAGCTTTCTGCTATATGCTTTATGATAGAGACAAAAGGACTCTTTTCGAATTTTGGTCTCCACATAAATTCACTAAAATTACTGTCAAGCAGATCGGGGTTGGTTGCACACTCTCTTTTATTTCATTTCTTTTCCTTTCACATCCTTCCCGCATGATTTGTGGTAGCCCTAGTTGTAGGGTCCACGAAATTAAGGCCGTGATTAACTGTAAGATGCTCGTACTCATTTGGGTCCTACTTTCCAGAAATCGGAGACTATCGTGGTCCCCGGCAGTATGTATCTTTTAATTAATGGAAGCATCTGCTACTTGTTTTTCGCTCCTTGACAAGTTTCAAAAGAGAGTCGCCAACCTGATAGGTCCGGAACTGTCATCTAAGCTTCAGCCTCTGGTCCCATCGACGAAATGTTGCACCGTCTGCCTGTTCTACAAGTACTTTAATGGTGAATGCTCTGACGAACTACAAGCACTTATACCCCCTCGATGTGAATACCCCCGAAAACCCGACAAGCAGCTAAATCCCACCCCTTCACATTACTAGATGTAAGAAAGCCTTCTACTCCAATAGGTTCCTCCCCAGAACTGCCAGACTTTGGAACTCCATTCCGGGATTCTGCTTTTCCAACTGTACTGACATGCAGAAGTTCAAGTGTAATATGAACAGACATCTTGCTACTCATCTCCCTTCATAATACCCCTCCAACTTATGTCCCTGATAGTATCCCCCTACTTCAAAGTGGCACTGTGCCTTGTTTGGGGTGAACATTGAATTAAAAAAAAGGAGGGTTTCCGATTTATGATCTGGAACTGTGACAAGAACCTTCCCCCCCTTCTCAGCAGGGTCGTTTCCTCCTGACATTATGTTTCCGTCTATAAAAAAACAAACTTGTCAACTTCCACTATGTGCTCTGGGCCTCCGACCTGCAGGGGATTCCTAAGGAAATAGTCTTGGCAAAGTTTTTCCAGTCGGCGAAAGAGATCCAACTCAATATTGCACTCTCGCCGTAGGTTTTTTGTGTGTAGCCATTTAGTACACCCACAAATATATTAATCTAATAATTATAGATAGTCGGAGATGGGACCTCTCGAAAAAGGTGCATGGCGAAAGGAGGTTCAGTGTCTGCAGTGGCCATTAGTGCGCCTCCAGCCGAAACTGTCAGTTACGCTTTGTTGTTTCAATATGCATTTTCGAGGACATGTTCTACACCTCCACTTCGTTGCCGTCAGCCGGTTTTCCTGACAAAACACGAGGATCATTTCTGGAGATTTACAAATAAATTCCAGCCTGGAATAATTCATTTTCCTTCGTTTTCACAAGACTTGTTGCTTAAAGAAGCGCTATGATACTCTTCCCTTTATTTCCTTTTCCTTGTAAACTCTTTTCGTTCCTTTTTGTTCTTCCAATTTTTATCGTCTGCACCCTTGCATCTCTTTTTTATCACCCAGTATAATCCGGCGGTTCCCGTCGTTCGCCGGGTAAAACTCATGGAAAAACGGGCACTAAAGTGTAGAAGTAACATCTTTTCCTTTCCTTCTCCCTCGTCGTTACGTCAACTCGCACACGGCTCAGTTATTTGCATACAGCTGCTGCTGCCATACGCGCGTTCATGCGCTGTTACATCCACTATTGCAATGCAATTCCTACACTTAGGTATATATATATATATATATATATATATATATATATATATATATATATATATATATATATATATATAAGAGCAAATAGTTAATCAAACATGTTAAAAAACACTTTGAAAAAGAGTTAAAACATATTTAATCTGAAAAGGAAACACTTAATAAGTGGATCGTCCTTAATCCGCGGAGTTTCGAAGATATACTTTCCTTCTGATCAGAGGGTAGGAATTAGCAAAATGCGGGATCGGATTTTGCATACAATAGTATTTGGTGAAACTGAAAGTAAGTCAAAGATCTTACTTGATAACAAAAAGTGAAGCAGAGGGAATATGGTGAAGAAAAATGTGATTTCAAGTGAATGGTTAGTCTCGTGAAAGGTAACGTATCCAATGACGGTAAAATCCAAAAATGTAAATCCAAGAAAGTTAATTAATTTTCCATTCGCACAAGTAAAATCCAAGGAAATCGCGTGATCGGAAGATGGTCCAAAATAATCCAAAAGGCCGAAATCCATGGAATAATTAACAAATATGTACAAGGAAAAGGGGGAAAATTCCAATAATATTAATAAAAGAAAAATAAAATATGCGTTTAAAACGGCTGCTGAGAAAAAGTGTAACATGAAATAGAAAAAAATATCAAAATGGCCCAGACAAAATGACGTTAAAAGGCGCGAAAAATATAGGGCAAAAAAGAGGTCAACTGAAATTTACAGGTTATTACTTAAGAAAATGTGAGCAAGAGTTATTAAAATACATTAAATGGAAGAAATAAATAAATAATACATAAATAAATAAAAAAAATAAATAAAAAATATAAAATGAAATATAAAATAAAAAATTATTTAAGGGAGAGGATGGCCGGTATCTGCAAATTCCAGATAAAGCAAGTAAGTATGTAAGTAAATGCATATAGTAAAATATAAGTAAATTTACATACAGGATATGAATTCGTAGGTAGATTGATATATTAGATAGATAGGAATGTTTAAAGACTAAAACCGAAATTGCAGATAAAAAACCGGCCAAGCAAAGAAGAAATAAAGAAATAAAATAAAGGATTATTAAGTTAGAAAGTATTGAGAAAGTATGTAGAAAAAAAACGATAATGTTAAAGAAAAATTATGTATATCTGAAAGGTAAAAGTAAAGGTAAAACTATGTAATTTCAAAATTACCATAATTAAATTTGGACTTATGTTTACAGAAAGAGATCAGTTCGCTTTTAGAATTTATTATATTGTTACTTTGAAAGGAAGTAATTATAGTTATAGCTTCGGTTGTGCAGAGGCGACATGACTTAGAGCCTGGAGTATAAGACTTAACATTTTTATGATTTATATATATATATATTTATATATATATATATATATATATATATATAAATAAAGATTATTGTTGTTAAATAAATGAATATATATATATATATAAAGATTATTGTTGTTAAATAAATGACTATATATATATATATATATATATATATATATATATATATAATAAAGGGGGTAGAGCAATTTTCTATAGAGCAGAGTGTATTTTAATGTTATAGTAAAAATACTAATTAAATTAAAATACAGGAAAAGAATAATGCTCGTTGTAAAGCCGATGTATCAAAGCTCAATAAGCAAATATCCTAGAGTTACTTTTATATTTGGTAAGGTGATTGAACATTTATAATTCCAAATTAAAATTATGAAACAGATCTTTAATTTTTAATTTTAATTTGGAATTATAAATTATCAATCACCTTAGCAAATATATATATATATATATATATATATATATATATATATATATATATATATATAATGGCGCTATTAAACATGACATACTGATATAGGCAAGAAGGAGAAAGAAGCAACCTTAGTAGAAGTTAGTATCCCCAGTGATGTTTGGTTAAACAGAACTGAGAGGAAAAGATAACAAAACACCAGTCTTATGTACGATGTGAAAAGAAACTGGAATCATAGAAAGTTCTCCATCATTCCAATAATTATGTGAACAACAATACTCATGGACAAAAATTCCAAATAAACTGACAAATATACCCTACGAACCAAGTGCAAAAAAATTTAAACAATTGCACTTAAAAGAATCTTAAAAAGATCTCCCGGTTTAAATGTATGAGATAACAGGTGAATGTCTCGCATCCAGTAGGGTGGCCCATCCCCAGCTATAAAAAAATAAGAAAACTAAAAATAAAGTGAAAACATAAAAGAGTCCATGTTCCGTCAGTAATTTGCTCCATCTGTCCATTCGTTAGTCTGTCATGCTTAATTTTGAAGCAGCAAGTATATTGCTAACTGAGCATCTTGAATTACTGCATCTTTTTAAAAATCGTTCAAGTATGAAGCAACCTTAATGTCCGCCAATGATACTGGATTAAACAGAGCTGAGAGGGAAAATATAACCAGATACCTATGTATCACACGAAAAAGAAAAAAAAAAGAAACTGGAATCTAGGGAAGATCTTCATCATTCCAATAATTACAAGAGCAACCGGTCTCATGAAAAAAGAATTTCAAAAACTACCTGGCACATCTACACAGTAAAGTAACACCCGACAGGCTGAAACCACTGTCAATAATTTTTCCCAGTTTATCCGTGCCTAAATCAAAATGTAGATTCCATGAACCAACCTTCTTTCTTAGAACTGCACGCCTGTGGAACTCTCTGCCGCTTGCCTGTCCCCTCCCCGACTTCAACTTAGATGTCTTCAAGTCCAACACAAACAAATTCCTGATGAACCGCCCCCTTAAGTAATGACACTTTATCAAATCTCCAATACTAACTATTACTACGATACTAACCCATTGATTACTGTACACACAATAACTCTTATCCCCGAGTGGCATCTGGGCCTTGATAAGTGGTGACCTCCATGTAAAAAAAGTAAAGTAACAAGTATATTACTAACTGAGTATCTTGAATCACGGCATCTTTTTAAAAAGGTGTTCAAGTGTGTGTATAAAAAAAGTTCTGTTTGTTAGGCAAACAAATTCAAAATTTAAAACATTTTCGTCAATCACACCTGAGTTCAAAAGAGCAGCAACATTGTAGTTCGAAATTGAATTTTCATAAGCCAAACGATTAAAACAGACTTTTCGTCGGTCACATTTAAGTTTAAGATAATTATTTTCATCTATCGCATGTTTAACATATTGTCATCAGTCACGCATTTAAAATAGAATTTCTGTCAGTTACGCGTTTAAAATAGGATTTTCGTCAGTTACACGTCCAAAATAGAATTTTTCGTCAGTCACACATTAAAAATAAGAATTTTCGCAGATACATATTTAGAGTCGAATTTTCTCCAGTAAGACATTTAAAATCAATTTTTTGTCAGTTACACGGAATTTTCATCAAGTACATATTGAAAAATATAATTTTTGTCAGTTACAAGTAAAAATAGAATTTTTGTCAGTTACAAGTTTAAAACAGAATTTTTGTCAATTGCACGTTTAAAGTAGAATTTTCGTCAGTTACATGGTAAAAATAAATTCTTTGTCAATTACAGATTTAAAATAGAATTTTTGTAAGTTACACGTTAAAAATTTTTTTCAGTTACTAGTTACAAATGTTGTCAGTTACAAGTTTAAAATAGAATTGCTGTCAGTTACAGATTTAAAATAGAATGTTTGTCATTTACACGCTGAAAATAGAATTTTTCTCAGTTACACGTAAAAAATAGAATTTTCGTCAATTACACATTTAAAATAGAATTTATGTCAATTGCATATTAAAAATAGAATTTTTATCAGCACATTTAAGTTTGAAATCGAATTTTCATTATTAAATATGCCAATTCAATATCTATTAAACGTTTCAAGTTAAAATAAATATTGGACATTTTAACCACGTGTTTGACTTACTTTGCAAGACATGTGTCGTCAGTTTGTTGTGTTCAAATAAATAACAGTAATAGTACTAAACCCAGGTAAAATAAGTGCCAGTTTTTTTCGAGTGAGAGAAGGTCGGGAGATACAGGGTTTTCTTATCGTGAATACTTATAATAAACTAGCAGGGCCCGTGTACTGGCGTTACCGGGTGGAAGTATGGCACAAAACCAAAACGGATTCGGTAAAGTAATCACCCGCCTCCTTCGAAAACAAATTAAACTATAGTTGTGAGCCCTAGAAAATAGCGGACACTGATGGCCGTGACCCAAATGAAATTATCTGGCTTCTAATGTCCGGCATTGTCTGGCAGTGGCAGCTGGCGGAAGTCACTGTCTTTCACAGCCGTCACTGGGCGTTGCTAGCAATGGGTACTGGTGAGCACTAGCTGTCTTAGCAACTGGCAGTTACTGATGGCCATGATCAGTGTCGGCCTCTATTGGACTGCTCCGAACTGAAATCGTCTGTCTTCAACTTTTTGGAATTGTTAGCAACTAGGATCCTATGTATGCCTGTGGCAGGCACTGATGATTACTGGCGGTTAATGCTGTTTTGGGGTCTTTGCTTGCATTTACCTGCGTTTACTGGTACACACTGCCTGCCTTTCCAACTTTCATTGTCATTTCCCGGCGTTCCTCAGAAATTAAATTGCCTGTTTTCAATGGAGAGCACTGATGGTCATTGGCATTCTTAGGCGGTTACTTGCATTTGGTTATTGTCGGTCACAATCGATCATGACCATTGTCGAGTTGCATCGGACTGATCTAAAATGAAATAGCCTGTCTTCAATATCCATGCCCCGTCATGCATTGTATGATACTCTCATCCAGTGGCGAGCACTGATGACCAATGCCGGTTATGACGGTGATTGACAGTGATTTTCAAGGGGTTACTGTCACGTCTGGACAGCGGTGGGCAATTGCAAGATCTGACCTGCAAATCACCTGTTTTCAATTGTCGGGAACTGTCATCGAGTGGCGGACACCATCATACATGCAATACAAAGCACATGTTTTGAATTTTAAGAAAACTGGGAGAACAAATAATACACAATAAAAATGAAATATAATTTTTTTTTTTTTACATTAATCCAAACGCTAACCCAAGTTCGGGTTGGCAATTGAACTCTGCTGCTACAGAAGCAGTTGAACCAACATGATTACACATTAGAGACGTACATGGTCTCACACTGACATGTTTTCTTTTCAAGAACGTTAACATCACAATAATTTGTTATTGCTATTTTAAGTTGGCTACTATTACTTCATGACACTGGTGGGCGTTGTCATGCTGTTCCGAGTAGATTTCTGCAATTTTTAAGCGGTAACTGCTGTTTTGATGCGATTACTTGTGGTGTTTAATAGCTGTCACTGGCGGACACAGGTGAGCATTCTCTGCCTTAATAACTGTTGTTGATTGGCTGTAAACGTCGCTCATATGCGAACATAACCAATGCAGTGTCTTGTTCCAAGGCCCAGCAAAGCCAGGACCATCTTGTACTTATGCAGAATACGGAGCGTGCTAATTGTTAGCTGTGATGGGTAACTAAAATGTGACGGAATACGATAGTTTGCGTATGAAAACGTTGTTCCGATTTGCAATGTCTCCCCACGGGACAGAGTTAAACACCAGGGTCGTTTTTTTAATGTGGAAAAAAGGAACAAAAATAAAAATTGTCTCAGTCGTGAAGGATTTCTTCTCCACTGACAGAGAACAAGAAAATGAAGTGCAGCATCTGAAGAACAGATACTACACTTTGATCTTGACCCGAAGGCCAAGTTGTTTTTTATTTCTTTTTTTTTTTTTTAATCCGTCGTTATTAATTCAGGATGATTCGTATTCTTCATAAGTAAACATTTGTGAATTAGTCAGCGACTATGACGAAAAAAAAAACGAAGCACGAAAAGAAAGTCGAATAAAAATTAGAAAAAGTTTGTAGTAAGAATACTTTGATAAAAATCAAATTGAAATCGGCACTGCAAAGGTTTTATTCCATTGGGTCAGTTTTACGAGACACGTTGTTTTGATGTGCTCATTATGTGAAACAACGATAATGTAGAAAATTTGTGACAACTGTTCTCGAAGACAATTACCGAATTAAATTTGTGAAGGACAGACAGACAAAGCCAATTAAAAAGATGTGTGGATGCATCTATAACAAGTCAAGCTGCGTGTTTATTAATCAAAATGTTGTTTCTAACTGAAGTGTGACATGCCAACCGACAGACAAACATTAGCTCTCATAGAGATTCGTAGCGAGTGAAAATAATCCTATTTGCAAGTGGTTTGCAACATTTAACGTTAACGAACTATATATATATATATATATATATATATATATATATATATATATATATATATATGCACATCAACTCTTGGGAATTTCACGGAAATTTTTTGCTGTGCTTGGCAGTTTTTGAAACTCCCATCCCATTTGTCAGAGAATTGTTTGGGAGATTTTTATAAACCGTTGAGAACTGCCATTTTCAATGATGACAGGTGTGCTTAAACAAAAGGGAGATGAAAGAAAGCGAACCAATACTATCACTACTACTACTATTACTACTCTTACTATCAATAATAATAATAATAATAATAATAATAATAATAGCAATAAGAAGAAGAAAAAGAAAAAGAATATAGACTGTGCAAAAAAGAAAGCACACAAAACCATGCCATTAACTACAGAAATGGTAAAGATGTCTTTGGATTGTTGAAAACATCTGTGCATTAGTTTTCAATAATAAAAGAAACAGAAATATTTTTATTTTATTTTTCTTTTACCTTGCTTCATATTGTGAATTTCCCAATCTTATTTAATCTTATGTTAAAAGGCATATCGATTCATTTTTGGATTATTTAATGTTTAATGGTTTAGCGTAAATTGTAGGATCCCTTCTGTTTTTTATAAAATGCGAACCAAATGAGGTATAGATTGTTTAAACATTTACATTCAATTTAGCTTAACTTTTTGAAAAAATGACAAGTGCGAACTTTCTTTTTGGCGCCACTGTATGTATATATTATATTATTGCATAAGTTTCCGCCATTTTTTTTTTAAAGAAAATCAAAGAATTTGAACAGTAAAAGTAAGTTCGTGTGGGACCCAACCTCCAAGTTTTTGTGTGAATTTCATCGACTGAAGATGGCGTGAAATTGTCGCAAAATCATGCTTGAAGTTGAAAGAGTTGACCTTTGCAGATTCTACCAAACTTTTCCGCCAATTTTGGGTCTAAACACTTGAAATTTTAAATGTAAGTAACTTGGACATGGGTCAAACATTTTATTTTGATTTGAAACCAAAACAATAAATGTTAAGGGGTCAAAGTTTTTAAAAAATTACCTCTGCTGCGTCTAGGAAATTACTCAAGCATTTTTGGTGTAAACATTCGAAATTTTACATAAAAGTATATTCACACATAGAGCAAGTTATGAACAGTACAAAGGGCTCGAGCAAAGCCAGGCAGAAATACAAGTAGTAAATAAGTTTCGAGAGTCATGGTAAATTAATAGCAAACAATTTTGGGTTTGAGATTAATAGTGAATTATAAGTAATTAAGTTTAGAGTAATAGTAAATAAGTAGCAAAAAAGTTTGGATTTAAGATTAATAGTGAATTAATAGTAAATACGTTTGGAGTTGGGAAAATAGTAACTAAATAGCAAATATTGGGTTTGAGATTAATAGTGTATCATTAGTAAATAAGTTTGGATTTGAGAACAATAGTAAATTAATATCAAATAAGTTTTGGTCTGAAATTAATAGTGAATTAACAGCAAATAAGTTTGGATTGAGACGAATAGTCAATTAATAGCCAATAATTTTGGGTTTGAGATTAATAGTGAAGTAATAGTAAATATGTTTGGTGTTAAGGAAATAGTAAATTAATAGCAAATAATTTTGGGTTTGAGATTAATAGTGAATTAATCTATCTATCTATCTATCTATCTATCTATCTATAAAAGTGAACGTGTCTATGTGTGTGTGTCTGTGTGTCTGTGTGTGTGCATTCCCTACGCAATAACTCTGTCAATTTTAAGTCTACAGACTCGAAATTTGATATACAGTGTACTGGGATTTGGAAAAATCTTTGTGGTCGGTTTTCGGGCAGAAATTTAGCTATTCAATTTTAAGTGTTTAGACGCAAAATTGTCGGAGGAGTTTGGTAGAGTTCTCAAAGGTCAAATGAAACTCCACGATTTGTATATAACAAAGTTGTATTTTCTTTTTAAATAAACAGGAAAAAAGGGGTTTAATATAAATACCAATGCACGCAAAAAACAACTATCAATACACAACAAGTGAAATGCGCATGGTCCCCCGTGAGTGCACAGTAAACGAGGCATAAAGAAATGACTAAGTTAAGCATTTGCGCCCCCCTTATTTAGCCCCAAAAGTCCACAGGGGACGTAAGATTCTGATGAAAATGAACAAACGGGAAAGTGTTAGGCCTTACCATATTTAAATTTTAGTTCTGCAAAACTGCTAAATAGACATACACAGAAAATTTTGGACAAATATGGTAAAATACTCCCAAAAATGAAGTGGTTTTATTAAAATAGCCCCTAAAAGGGTATACACAAGAAGTTATAGCGAAGTATAGACAAACAAAATTATATAGAAATCAGTTACAAATTTTCAGAAAGTTTTATAAAAATCCAAGTCATCATTTTTTTTTTTTTTAATAAGCAAAAAAGTGTCAATTTTAGCCATTTTAACTCGAAAGGCACCCCTAGGGGGGGGGGTCGACCGGAGTTTTCCCATAAAATCCCTTCTGTTACTTTTTACTCATATGATGTTTAATGTTTGCGAAAAATTTCAAAAAAATCCGACGCTGTAGTTATTGAGAAAAGTGCGGACAGACGAACGGACAAGGGTGAATTTACAGGTCCACCTTCCTTTTGTCGGAGGACCAACGAAGTTGTATTTTCTTTTTAAATAAATAACAAAAAAGAGTTTTTCACAAGAATATTAATACACGAAAAAAATTTATATATATATATATATATATATATATATATATACATATATACTCTGGGTAACGCCCATACGCATATATATATATATATATATATATATATATATATATATATATATATATATATATATATATATATATATATATAAACATATATATATATAAACATATATATATATATATAAACATATATATATATATACTCTGAGTAACGCCCATACGCATATATATATATATGTATATATATATAAACATATATATACATATATATATATATATATATAAACATATATATACATATATAGACATATATATACATATATATATAAACATATATATACATATATATATAAACATATATATACATATATATATAAACATACATATACATATATATAAACATACATATATAAACATATACATATATATATATATATAAACATATATATACATATATATATATATATATATATATATATATACTCTGAGTAACGCCCATACGCATATATATATATATATATATATATATATATATATATATAATTTGTGTATGGGCGTTGCTAAGAGGATAAGGAATGAGGGTAGAAAGTTGTATGTTTTGGTTTTGATTCTCATTGCTGTGTATTAAGTTTAATCGAGAGAGAATTGTCTTTATAATAATAAATACGTAATCTGCATGAATTAAAATATCATATTTAAATGTATTTTACGGCCGGCAACGCCAGGAGGCCTGCTAGTATATAACCTTAATTTTTTTTATTTCTTTCAATTTATAAACACAATCAGCCTTTATAGAATAACTAAAAAGGGTGTGTTCGTAAAAAAATTGAGAAATGCTTGACCAATCTTTTCTGATTTTCATCAGCTGTTGAGTGAACCAGAGTCAACTTTATGGAAATCATCGGCCGGTAAAAACAAAGGCACCTTAAATCCTTCAAGATGCATTTATTGATCTGTTATTTTTAAAACTACCCTTTCTAATTAACAGGCAGACAGAAATATATAATGAGCAGTCATTTGTATATATAGCTAAGAATCAAAAACTCCTTTTCTCTTCCCTGCAAACTTTCCCGACAGAGTTTCCAGCCTGACTCTTCTCTATCACTTTCATGTTAACTCTAATCTATGGTCTCCACTTACCAAACTTTCACACACAAAAAAAACTCGACTAGCTAAAACCACTATACATGCTTATAACTCGTGACAGACACATCGGAAGGTGACCGAACATGCATCGTTTTGAGGCACGATACTTCAGGCGACAAATATCGAAAAATTAGCCAAAAACATTAATTCATTCACCCTCAACTGGGCAGTTTTATACAAAGAGTGGTCTGTTTTTGCTGCTCAAGATCCTTAATGCACCACCTCTACGCACCCAGACAACATGATAGGGTAGGAAAAAAAATTTTTTTAATTGGAAATAATGCATAGAAATTAGTTAATCTTAGGATAGACATTTTTAATGTTCAAAATTAACTTTAATTTTCTCATTGTTTTATACAATTCCGAGCAATTTTAGTGACGAAGGA
>NC_136508.1:61372749-61382749 GCF_053919585.1 Euprymna scolopes
AGCTGATGAACGAGGAAAAAACAAAGCTTCCATCGTTAAGGAACCAAGAGCAGAAGAAACTAAAAACAAAAACAGAGACGGTTAACAAGCTCCTCCCACATATCCCAACAAATACAATCACAGACTTAACCTAATTTACGTAGGCGGCAAAATGGTAAGTATGAAACTCAAATCAGAAAAACAACCGGGGACAAGCGGGCCGACAAAACCTGGATGGGAAATAAGACTAGAAACCCAAATACACAAACATAAAAACGAAGCCAAAAGGATCAACAGGAAGAAAGCAATGTGGAGAAAACGGAACATTGGAAATGTAACTGACAGGGAGAGGCTAAACAAGAAACATGAAGAACTGGACCAAAAAATAAAAGCAAAAGAAGCGAGATTGAGACGATATAGATATAAATCTGAACAATGCAAAAAAAAACAAAAAAACAGAACATTTGAAAGCCAATTCTACCAAAATATGAACGGAGGAAAAAAAACCGAACAACCAAATCCGACAGAAACAAAACTCTACGGGCGTAAAATATGAGAAGAGCGTTGAGATCACAATAGAAATGCCGAATGGCTGAAAGACATGAAAGAAGAGTTACAACAAATAGAAGATGGAACAGTGAATGAAATCAGCAAGGAAACCCTAAAGAAAACCATAGGAAAAATGGCAAACTGGAGAGCACCAGGGCACGACGGGATACATGCATACTGGTTCAAAAAATTCACAACCTTACACGAAAGGCTAACCCAAAACCTGAGAAGATGTATACAGGAAACAAACGTACCAGACTGGATGACAAAAGGTAGAACCACACTGCTACAGAAGGACACGGAGAAAGGAGCCGTCCCTAGCAGCTAAAGGCCAATTAAATGCTTACCAACTATGTGGAAGATACTGACAGCTCAAATGAGGGAACAAATTTACCACTCCCTGAATAACGTTGACTCATCCCCGAGGAGCAGAAAGGATGCTAAAAAGGAAAAAGAGGAACACATGGCCTGTTATATATAGATAAAAAAATCCTAAAGGAAGTAAAAAGGAGGAGAAAGAATTTAGCCATAGCATGGATCGACTACAAAAAAGCCTACGACAGGATCCCCCAAGCATGGATAATAGAATGCCTAAAAATGTATAAAATACCAACCGGGATCACCAACGTAATAGAAAATGTAATGAAAATATGGAGACTGTAATTGACAGCCGATGGACAACACATAACAGAAATTAACATACAAAGAGGCATCTTTCAAGGAGACTCACTATCACCATTACTGTTCATCATAGCCATGATGCCCTTGAACAGTATTCTGAGAAAGTGCCAAGCCGGATACAAGTTCTCGAATACAGAGGAAAAAATGAACCACTTGATGTACATGGACGATCTGAAACTTTTTTGCAACGACCGAAAAGGAGCTAGAGACACTAATCAACACTACCAGAATCTTCAGCCAAGATAGCCAAATGGAATTTGGAATGGAAAAGTGTGCACAAGTACTTATAAGAAAGGGAAAACTGGAAACGACAGAATGCATGGAATTACCCAACCAAACAGAAATAGAGGCACTAGGGGAACAAGTCAACTATAAATACTTGGGAATTTCTGAAGCTACTACCATCAGAGCAACAGAAATGAAAGAGAGAATTGTAAAGGAATACTTCAGAAGAACAAGAAAACTCCTGAAAACGAAATTATATAGCAGAAACCTAATAAAAGGTATAAATATATGGGCAGTATCACTAGTAAGATACTCTGGACCGTTTATAGGGTGGACAAAAGAAGAACTGAGAAAAATCGACCAGACAATCAGGAAACTCATGACCATACATAATGCACTGCATCCAAAGGACGATACTGACAGACTCTACGTGAAAAGGAAAAATGGCGGGAGAGGACTGATCTGTATAGAAGACTGTGTGAAGGATACGAAAAAAGAACTAGAAAAATACATAATGCAAAACACTGAAAGGATAATTATGGCAGCGAGAGACACCGAAAAAAACAACAAAACAGAAAACAGAGAGACAAACGGCAAAACGAGAAAAGAGAAATGGGAAGAGAAACAACTCAACGGAAGATTCATAAGAATGACAAAAGATGAGAATAACGAAAACACCTGGACATGGATACAAAAAGGACATATAAACCGAGAAACTGAATCTCTAATAACTGCAGCACAAGATAACTCAATAAGAACCAACCATATCAAAGCAAGGATCGATAAAACACAAGAAAACAGCAAATGCAGACTATGTGGACAGAGAGACAAAACGATAAACCATATAGTAAGTGAATGCAGCAAACTGGCCCAAAAGGAATACAAAAACAGGCATGACCAAGTGGGGAGGGCAGTGCACTGGGAATTATGCAAACAACTGCATTTTGAGCGTACAGACAAATGGTACAAGCATAAACCCGCAACAGCACTCGAAAACGAGAACCACAAAATCCTATGGGACATGGGCATAAAGACGGACAAACCCATCCAAGTAAGAAGACCAGATGTTGCAATAATTAACGAGAAAGAAAAATCCTGTCAAATCGTAGACTTTGCTGTCCCAGCTGACCACAGGGTGAGTATGAAAGAAAAGGAGAAACGAAGCAAATACACAGAGCTAGCCAGAGAGTTAAAAGAGATTTGGATGATGAAGAAAATCAAAATAGTACCGATAATAGTAGGAGCACTAGGAACAATTCTGAAAAACTTCGAAAAAAGAATGGCAGAAATTGGAATCAGAGGAATAACTGCAAAAATACAACGCCTAACGATAAAGAAAACGGCTGAAATATTAAAGAAAACCCTAGAATGTGGGGAATAACACAAGAAGCGTTACAGGGAATGAAGAACGCAGAAGCTGCATATCAACAAGTTCTACACCACCATCATGCATCCCCCCATTGTCTCATCACCGTCCCCCTCCCAATAGAAAAGTGATACCAAAGAGCCGAGAAGGGTCAAGGAGGATGGAAAGACCGAGGAGAGAGCGCTAGCCAGACCTCCACTGGACAAGCGTGAAGAGAACTGGGATCGTGGGGAGGCTTAGCGCCACTCAAATTTCAGTACAAACCAATGGCCACTACCAGCGAGAAATCAATGGCATGCGGCTGTTGCGATGACGCAGATTTATTTGCAAATGCTATCGAAGGAGGTGGAGAGAGCTGGACGTCTTGGGAGACTTGTCACTCAGCTTCCAGAGAACACCACAAGTCTCTAAACCGATCGTTTGTTGACTTGTGTGAAAGCTCCATGTGAGTGGCCAATAATAATAAATACGATAGAAACAGGATCAGGTGATTTTAACTAAAGTTAACGCCTTATGCCGCCTAACATCTCAAGTGTATTTGAAAAGTTTTATTACCACACAAGTAAAAAGGCCCGACATACAAACTCATCAGTAGGTTCTTTGTTATGACAGGGGAGCGTTCGAAATGCATGTTTTTGCTTAGAGTACAATCGAAGAAGGATACTTGACTTTTGCATTTTAAACTTTAATTCAAGTCGTTACATATAAAAATAATACTACAAAATCAACAGTAGGTTCTCTACAGTTTAATGCAAACTACAGTGTATTGTGGACTAAGTCAATGCGAGGAGGCATGTGATGTTCCTTCCAATCTACCGCATGGGTTTCCAACTACAGCTGGCAATCAGTCAATTTGATTAAAAAAACAAGTTTGAAGGAAAGAATCAAATAGATTAAGTCCCAAGAGATTTTCTTTTTGTTTGCAACGAGGTCTCAAGGACTAATTTAATTATTCTTGAGACTTTCTCTTTGCAAACAATTATATTAGTTCTTGAGACCTTTTCTTTGCAAACAAAGAGAAAATCTCTTGGGACTTAATGTAGTTCCTTTTTGATTCTTCTACCAAACTTTTTTCCCCCATTTATTTCCTGCCATATTTCCATCTCATATATATTTTATTTTAATTGTTATTCACTTTTTCTTTTTAGCTCCGGTTGCCCCAGAGTGTGCCTTGCAGGTGGTAATGGTTAAAATTGACACTTTTTTGCCTATTAAAAATAAATGATGCCTTGGATTTTTATAAAAATTTCTGAAAAGTTGTAACTTTCTGATTTCTATGTAATTCTGTTTGTCTATACTTCGCGATAAGTCTTGGCTGTGTTTCAGGGGCTCTTTTAGGGCTAATAAAAACACTCCATTTTGGGGACTATTTTACCATATTTGTCCAAAATATTCTGTGTATGTCTATTTAGCAGTTTTGCATGGTGCTGAACTCAAATTTAAATGTTAAGGCTCTGTGGGACTTTTGGGGCTAAATGGAGGGGGGGCAAATGCTGAACTTAGTCATTTTTTATGTCTCATTCACTGTGAACTCACAGCGGACCATGTATGCTTCATTGTTTTTCCTCATCTCAGATCGACCTTTCTTGCTTTGGCAAGTACAAAATTGATCATATGATCTACTGAGAGATGATCTCTTCTGTATTATTTCAATTGTTCGGACTACTGTTCTCATCTTGGGTGTTAATCTTTTCACAATGTTTCAGACGATAAAACCTCTGACCATTCCCGGGTGCATCCTCTAAAACTCGGGAAACTTTCTCTCAAACTCGAGAATCTGTAGAACGTTTCAAACAGAACCATTATTCACTCCACAGTCGAGGGTAGCTTGCTCTCATTTCTTCAGCCATGATTGGGTAGAGATCTTAAGGATTTTCCACCTCCAGAAAACAGTCACTTAAAAGTGATTATATTAAGCACTTTTATCCGTTGCACCAACTTTTGAACATTCATGATTGAAACGCACGAGGTGCTTTCATTAAATTTCCAGACTTTTTTGTACAGGCATTTAAAATTGTTGTACTCTTGAAAATTCAGTATGTTATTGCACTAAATCTTATGAGATGAGTGACCAATTTTTTTTCTTTTTGATTTCAGATTCAATTGAACAGCTTCAGCAGAAATTGGAATATACCCTACTAAAGCCTATTTGTCACACCTGGTGAATTTCAAAAATGCAATCTGGACATAAGGACAGGTTAAAAGAACAATAGGCAATACAATTCTGTTTTAAAATTGGAAAACATACCAAAGAAACGCAAGGAATGCTTCAAACTGCTTTTGGACCATCTTGCATGAACGTTTTTGAGTGACATAAGAGATTCAAGGAAGGCAGGGAGTCTGCAAGGGATGATGGGAGGTGTGGGAGGAGTAAGGAAGTCAGAACATAGGAGTTGATTGGCCAAATAAAGAATTTCGTGGATAAGGACCGTCATGTGTCTATAGAGACAATAAGTGTATAGTTTGATGTCAGTGTGGGAACTGTAGACACAATTATTCGTGAGGAACTGGAGATGCAGAAGATTTGCACAAAGTTTGTCCCAAGAGTGTTCCATTCTTGTCACAGACTAGTTCATAAAGATGGGCATCAAGACAATTCCTCACCCTCCCTATAGTCCAGACCTTGCTCCCTGTTACTTTGCTTATTTCATAAGCTTAAGGAAAACATTAGAGTCCGTCATTATGAGACAATTGAAAAGATGAAAGAGGCTGCACGAGGGTCATTGACATCCTCACACAAGAGGATTTTCATGGGGCCTTACATAAGTTGTTGGAGGAGCAGTCCTTCACGACTGAGACAATTTTTTATTTTTGTACCTTTTCTCCACGTTAAAAAACGACCCTGGTGTCTAACTCTGTCCCGTGGGGAGGCATAGTAAATAGGTACATAAGTTGTTGGAATTGTCCACCAAGTGCATTAAGGCAACTCGTGGTGTTTTAGTGAATCATAGACTGAAGTTTATTTGTAATAAATATCACTGACTTCCACACAAGATTGCAGGTCTATTAAAAATTACATGTTTTGGAGTCACCTTATGTTGGTGTGTGTGGGGGTGTGTTGGGGAGAATCATCTTATATATTAAAATGGCCGGAGAGAGGATTACGTTGTGGTTGTGAAAAATTTGCATTTACGTCTTTAAGAATTCGATAAGAGATTATTTACGAATATAATTAATACTGAGTGGCCAAATATAGTTTTTTTTTTATGATTCTGAACTTTTGAGATGAAGATTGATAATTCGTATTATTTGAATTATTCATCTTGAGTGTGATTTGCACAACGTTTCGGCCCATGTAACCTTTGGCCTTCTTCAGATGTATTCTGTCATCTTGCAAATCTTTCTGCCGAAGCCATAATACATGGAGATATTGAAAAGTTGGGTATGGATGAAGAATCCACATGGAAACCGAACGGCATCCTTTATTTAATCCACGAGGTGGCATGCTCTCATGCCGTCAGCCATACTGAAGTTTTTTCGTATCAAATATGGTTAGATTGCAGAAAGGATTGTTGGTTTTATTAAAAATCTCATGTGGCATTGTTTATGGGGGGAGGGGGTCACCGGTATTTTGGGATATAATTATCAAGTTTTGCTATATTTTCTTCTTTTTTTTTTACTTGGAGTCACCACTTATCAAGGCCCGAAAGCTACCCGAGGATAGAAGTTAATGAATGTTAGGTGGTAGTGAAGTAATCTTGTGATATCATTGGATAATATGGTGAAGCAGTTGTAATTCTAAGATTTAAAGTGTATAGGGTAAGTCAACCAAGAGTTGTAGATGTAGAACAGTTGAGATATCAAGTCCAGCTCACAGGAGAAGGCCAAGGAAAAGATGAAGAGAAAGAGATAAAAAAATAAACTAGAAAGAGCGATTAATATAGTTCTTGGATCAGTAGATGTAGAAATTCACATGAAGAAGTGATAAAAATGGACTTGAAAGAAAGAGGGATAAATAAGGACTTGCCAGAGATAGGTTAGGTTGGAAGACAATTTCTAAAAGCCGTCCAACGCATGCTAGCATGTAAAACGAGCATGAAATCTATGAAGATGATGATGATAACAACGAGGCTAATGTTGATGATGATGAAGTTGCTGACAATCACGGTGATGACAATGACAATGAAGATCAGGATAACGATGATGATGGCGACGGTGATGATAATGACAACGATGACGATGATAATCATGATGACAAAGACGATGATGACAATGATGATGATGGTGATGACAACAACATTATGATGCTGACAATGATGATGATGACAACGATGTTAACGACAATGATGATGATGATGAAGATGATGATGATGACGACAACGTTGACAACTATGACGATGATGATGATGATGATGATGCTGATGATGACTACAATGATAATTACGACGACTTGAAGCTGACGATGATGATAATGACTATGACTATGATGACGACATTAACAACGGCGATGATGATGATGATGATGATGATGATGATGATGATGACGATGCTGTTGTCACCGACGATGATGATGATAATAATGATGACGACGACAATTAGGAGGACGACGTCGATGATGATGATGATGATGATGATGACGATGACGATAACGACCATGACGTTGACAACGACGACAACGATGATGATGATGATGATGATGATGATGATGATGATGATGATAATTAAATTCCCTTGGTGCAGTATTATAGTTTATTCTTTCTAAAGAAAAACAATACTTTTAGTTCGATCCTCCGCCTATCGCTTGTCATATGAATGAAGCAAGGTTCTTTAATGAGGCCCGCTGACCATAAGAAGAGCTGTCAACTCCAACTGAGAGAGTCACGCCATTTCCATCCAAAGGAATGGCTTTTATGAAGAGGATATAAACACACACACACACACACACACACACACACACACACACACACAAAATGACTTGTAATTCACTTAAGAGTTATGGAACCCATGGAAATGGTCTCCATTGCCACAAGTGGAGTAACATTAGGACAACAAACATGACTTTGTCAGGCAAAGTTTTCAAATATCAAATTACATATAAAAAAAGTGTCTAATATCAAATTACACAAAATGTCTACAGTGGAGTAATTTGCAGAAAAAAAGGGCATCAGTAGTTAAATGGTTGGTCAAATGACGTATTTTTTATTTCTTTTTCTTTTCTTTTAGTTATTTATTTTTATTTCTGATGGGAAATCATAAAAGTATCTCTTCATTGCTTTTCAATTGAGCTGAGTAGGCGATTGCGGGAAAAAGACGGATGCCGATGCGTTTATACAATGAAATTAAAGACCATGACGACGCAAAAAAAAAACACAAAAAAAAACGTTTTTCTTTTTTGGATCAAATTGAGAAAATAAATATGAAATGAAAAAAAGAAAAAATGATTACTAATCATCTATCAATTTCTTTAAACTATCAATTTGTCTACGTCTATTTATTTATTTATTTATTTGCGGGCTCTTATCTTCATATTCATAGTTGTGGTTGTTTCACTACATTTCCGGCCAACTATTCCTCTGGCCTTCTTCAGGTGATTAACCGCGACGGTATAGGTATGCTGAGTCTCTCATAACTGTTCCCTCCTTAAGTACTGCCTTCCATAGCTGTTGTTGTCTCACCACGTTTTGGTCAACTAATTCTCTAGTCTGCTTTGGGTAGGATTGAAACCGCTATCTTAAGACAATTCTCACCTGGAACCGTAGAGATTCAACGCCTCTATCCACTGTGCCACTGAAAAAAAAAAAAAAGATATATATATAATATTAATTTGTCTATGTCCCCATCTTTCTCCTTATATTTTTTTATTCAGATATATCTCGCAATCAAGTGTTATTTCTGAATTTTTCTTTTTGTGGAAATCGTCCCGGACAAGGCGTGAAGCCACTTGATATAGGGAGCTATTAAGAATGAAAGGATTATAACAATGTTTGGATATGAAAAGACCAAGACTATAGCTAGGAAGAAAACAGTCATCAGAAAGAGAGTCCCACAAGCCTGCAGTTCTTGGGGAAAAAGCTACTTGAAGAAGAAGCTGTATTATAAGAAAGTATCAAAACAGCGAATCGATGAAGACAACTAGACCAACGAGTCAAACGAGCTGGAACAAAGGAAGCAGGGAACAAATTAGACAATTTTGAAGAGCACATGCCATAATAGTATTTATAGAAAAGACTGAGACTAACATCTCACATCTGTGTGTGTGTGTGTGTGTGTGTGTGTGTGTGTGTGTGTGTGTGTGTGTGTGTATGTGTGTGTGTGTGAGAGAGAGAGGAGGGGGGAGAGATGAGGGAGTGCAGAGTAGAATAAAAGTGAAGAACGGCTAATCAAATTATAGATACGTTTCTGCACCTTACCAAAAACCCTCAAATGGTTGGATCAGTAGGCATGATCATTCGAACAAAAAAAGATATTCTTAATGCGGGGGAAAGGGGGGAGGCTTCCTATATCTTAGAGGAGGAAAATCATCCACGAAATAGAACTACATCTGTCTTGGCACCATGGTCCCGTCTATGGATCAAAAACTGGAATTAAAAAAAAAAACAGACAATCTTGGCTAGAATCAGGATGTTAGTTATACCTTCATCACCTTTGGTTATAGCCAAGATTACTCTTTTTTAATTACACTTTATGCTCTGCTGACGGTATGACGGTGACAAACAAGATAGTGTTCCTTCTGACTAATGATTGCCTTCCTCTAAAATCATGTAAAAAAAAACCCGACATTCCCTCATATTTCTTGTTCGCTTGACCATGTCTCATTATCCAGCCAAACAGACAGCAGAAACCGGAAGTCAAAACAAGCAGACAATCTGGACTATAACCCCCACCCCATTTCATCCCAGGGCTTCAAATCAGAAGAGAGAGAATCAGCATTTATCTTGTATTTAAAGAATACATTTTTCTTTTTTCTTTTCTTCTTATTTATTCATTTTTGATTAGCAGACATTTTATGCAAAACTAAGTAAACATTTTTTAAATGGGTATGATGTATTAATTTAGGAGCAAACTCGTGGCATACACGATCTTCACATCCCCTTATGTGACATCCTATCCAAAGGTTATCGACTCCTCAACCGCAAAGCATGATTTATTAGAGCATGTGTTTCCTAACAGAAAAAAAAAACAGTTGTCTCTCATTCATTAGGCTGAAACAGTAAAAAAAAAAAGGGGGGGTTAGAGTTAGAATTAGGGTTAACTTGAGCC
>NC_136508.1:61387749-61455249 GCF_053919585.1 Euprymna scolopes
AAAGCAAAACTTGTAACTTTGCTTTTCAAAAATCAAAAGAAATCTGAAATTATTTTCTGATTCAGCAATTGAGGATTAATAATTTGGAAGATAAGGATTAATGATTTTTATTATTTGCATAAGCTTGTTCACACGCTGGTTCTCATTAGATCACTAAAGACTACCATACTTCCACAATGATTTTCCAGGAGGTTGAACATTTGAAAATTTGACGAGCTCACTTGTGGTGATGGTGCAGAGAGACCGAGAGATATTCAACCGAGGCCAATATGCACCTGCTGCAAGGGAATCATGGTTGGATGTGATTGCAAATCTAGAACTGTTGTTATGTAGTTGTCGGGCAACGCCGGTTACAAAATTTTTATCTGTTTATATATATACTAGCAGTTGAGCCCGTACTGTTCATAACTTTATGTGCATATGTATATATTAATAAGTGTGAATATGTACGGTAATGCCTTTCTTAACTACCAAAGAGAAAAGTTGGTAGAGACCGCAGAGGCCGAATTTAAAAAAATTTGACTCCAATTTTGCCCCCTTAACATTTATTGTTTTGGGCTCAAATTGAATTAAAATGTTTGACCAATGTCCAAGTAACCTACATCTAAAATTTCAAGTGTTTAGACCCAAAATTCGTGGAGGAGTTTGGTAGAGTTTGCAAAGGTCAACTCATTCAATCTTGACCTCTTGCCAGCCAAATTTTCGAACAAAAACTGATTAAAAAGCTTGTTGCATGTCTGATTACCCTTTATGTAAAATTTCAAATGTTTAGACCCAAAATTGGCTGAATAGTTTGCTAGAGACCGCAAAGGTAAAATCTTTGGAACTTTGACCCATTGCCAAATTTTCAGCAAAAAAAAAAACGATTCAAAAGCTTGCCCTATGTCTTAATACACTTTATGTAAAATTTGAAATGTTTAGACAAAAAATTGGCTGAGTAATTTGGTAGAGATCGAAGAGGTCAATTTTTTTAAACTTTGACCCCCAATTATGACCCCTTAACATTTATTGTTTTGGGCTCAAATTGAATTATAAAGTTATATCCACGTCTAAGTAACCTATATTTAAAATTTCAAGTGTTTAGACCCAAAATTGGCGGAGGAGTTTAGTAGAGTTAAGAGCCAAATTTCTGGCCGAAAACCGATCTGAAAGTTTTTCCCAAATCTCAATACCCCTTACATCAAATCTCGAGTCTGTAGACCGAAAATTGACAGAGTTATTTGGTGGCGAAATGCACACACACACATTTTGACTTTATATATATATATATATATATATATATATATATATATATATATATATATAAAATCTATTTATACAAACATTAATGGCTACATATGTGCATACATGTTTCTGTAATCACCCGCGTTGGGGGATTACGTCTTCAGACCAAGAATTACTGTCGAAACTATATATATATATATATATATATATATATATATATATATATATATATATATATATATATATATATATATATCATTGACCTGTCCAGCTGAACAATAACAATCCTGAAAAACAGTAAGGTTAACAAACTTTGAAGATGTAATGAAGGGTCAAGGTGTCATAATTTGACATAGTTCAAACTCTATGGCTGACCTAAACTTGCACCGAAAATTAGGTAGATGGGGCCGGATCTGATTTGTCAAAAGTTCTGGTTTGGGGAAATTTAGTTAATTTTAATCGGGTTGGTTCCTAGACACGTAAGTGACAACATGTGAGGACTAGGGGCTCCTCAAAAAGGGTTTGTCCGCATGCCAAGATCGCCGGTCAATTCCTGTCTGCTAAAAGAATACCCATAGAGTGAAATAAAATATGTGTAAAACAACAATCATCATCTTGTGTTCGTTTGGCATGCGTTTGTCTTCAGTTAAGAGACTCAACTCCCAAGATGATCAATGGAGAGTCCTTTACAGCCAAGCAGAGCCAGGTACGTCACGTCATGTTTATGTATTCGTGTTATATGTGATTCACACATCCACACACAAAGAGACATTTGTAGATAGTCACGGCTTGGTAAATACGGCCCGTAAACAAGACAGTTAAATAAAAGAAGTTCAAGAAGTTAGAAAACACTCCCAGCTAGATAAACAGATAAGAAAAACCATTCCTCTCATCTATAATGTATGTATGTATGTATGTATGTATGTATGTATGTACACAAAGAATGCCAGAGTTTGGCAGGGCTTAAAAGCCACCTTTGTGCGGCCCATCACTGATTTGTTTTCGTATTTCTATACATCATATTTTTTTTGTGCTATATCAAGTAATGGCAATGTTCGAAAATGAATTTGCTGCCATCATGTATGTATGTATGTATGTATGTATGTATTATGTTATATCCACGTCTAAGTAACCTATATCTATAATTTCAAGTGTTTAGACCCAAAATTGGCAGAGGAGTTTAATAGAGTTAAGAGCCAAATTTCTGGCCGAATGAACCCTTTTTCGGGGTCAATGGCCAACTAGCACCGTGTGTGTTTGTGTGTATGTATGTTTGTGTTGGGGTGGAGAGGGCTCCCGTAAGCCGTGGTGAAGGCAACCTTTTTAGGAGAAGCAAATCTCTGATTTAAAAAACCATAAAGCGGAAGACCAGTACCCGCATTAAGCTGGTCTGCAGTTTAACTTGTTGCTGGCTATCTTGCTCTTGCTTGTTGCTGGATCTCAACATTTTGAACCGAGAGAGAGAGACTCAGCTGTCATACAAAGCTAAGACTCTGTAACATCATCTGTGTATAGATACTCCCTCAGGCATTTGTCTATTAAAATGGTTCTGTGGCGATGGAAGTCGTTTATGGGCTCATGGACTTTAGGTGTCTGAGGGAGTGGCACTCGTCTGACAAGACGTTGCAATCATCATGTATTATGTATGTATGTCTGTCTAAAACTTCCGACAGAGGTGACAGATTTTCTTGGACGGCAAATATTGAAAAATTGGCCAAAAATATTAATTCCTTCACCCTCAAGTGGGCAGTTTTTCTACTAGGAGAGGTTGATTTTTTGCAAGTCATTATATCGGTTGGATTGACTTTGCTTAATTTTAACGTTCTACACTTCTGGTTGCGTCATAGAGTAGCGGTAAGACGTGAGGTTTTCTTTCACTTTCTTTTCCGCCTTCGCGTCACAGGTTCGAGCCTGCTACCACTTCTTTTTTTTTCTTTTATTGCTCAACACACACCTCCAAACACCCGGTAAACACCGGGCACCCAGCCTAGTATAATAATATAACAGTATTTGATTTTAAGGCGAGGGTCATCGTGCAAAATCGTCATTGTAGGCAGTTCAAAATAGCCAAAAAAACAATAACAAAAAAAACAGAGGGAGATGTGTTACTTGAAGATGAGGATACAACCCTTTTAATCAAGAAATCAGAGCAGAGTGTAGTAAATGTTCGGAAACGTTTTTGGATGCTACATTGTTTACGTGTGTTTGGTCGGGGTCCATTTATTTTTTTTGAACTGTTGTCAGTGAAGAGAATATATAAGAACTACTACTACTGCTGATATTAAGAGCAAACGTCTTTCCTGTTGTTGGTGAAAAGAAGAAAAGAAAGAAAAGAATCCAGCTCCCTGCATGAATACTAAAAGCTGTGTGTTCTTTCAACTCTAAATAATTTACCTGACCGAAATAGGAATTAACCAAACAGATTTTTCAAGTTTCCATGGTTCAGCAGATCAACTTTCTTCAAACTTCACTCTGTACGGTATTGTCTAATCTTGCCTGGAAAACCTTCTTGCAATCCAAGACTTCCATCCTTCCAACAAGGTTTTCGAAGAGGTTGAACATTTTATTAATGATTTCTTAATTTACCTTGGCTCAGTTTTTGATAAATGACATAATCATGTTGATCCACTTATTTCTCTTAGATTATCAAAGTTAAGCAATTTTGAACCTGGTCAGTACTAAATGCGCGACAATTTGAAAGCACCAGGTACTGTATGTCTGAGGGCACTCTGCTTAGTCTGGTATTGTTTCCAATCGTCTTGAACCTTTCGTTTTTACTAGATTAAAAAAAATGCCATTTCAGGAAAGGTGTGGTTTGAAAATGCACAAGCCTAGCTTCACAATAGACTCTCTGTGCAGGCAGCCTTACAGGTAGAGGGTATACATTGTCTTTTAAAGTTCAATGAAAGTCTACAACTACTCTACTGCTTGAAAAGTTCATTAGGTTTTCTCATGGTTCAATGCAAAAAAAATACAATTGCAAATTACTTAGGACCTGTATCCAGTCATGGCTGAGGGAACAAGAACATGCTACCTCCGAGGAGTAAATAAAGTGTCCCGTTTAAAATTTCGTCTAAATTCCTGAATTTGACAGAAACAGTCCCAAGTTGGACAAGATACACCTGAAAAAGGTCGGAGGTTACATCGACCAAAAAATTGTGAAAATGACACTTAAGATGAGAACAGTAGTTTGATAAATCCTAATAATACGAATAACCGATCCTCATCTAAAACATTCAGAAACCGAATATTCGACATATACTTTTCTTTAATAAATCCAAATATTCAGTAAGCAAAGTCTCCAAAAGTGGACTGCATCATATCTACATTAATATATATAAAAACATTAATATATATAAAACATTAATATATATAAAACCTTAATATATATAAAACATTAATATATACAAAAACATTAATATATAAAACATTAATATATATAAAACATTAATATATATCAAACATTATCTTATATAAAAACATTAATATATATAAAAACATTAATATATATAAAAACATTAATATATATAAAACATTAATATACATAAAAACATTAATATAAATAAGAACATTAATATATATAAAACATTTATATATATAACAACATTAATATATATAAAAACATTAATATATATAAAAACATTAATATATATAAAACATTAATATACAGAAAAACATTAATATATATAAAAACATTAATATATATAAAACATTAATATATATAAAAACATTAATATATATAAAACATTAATATATATAAAAACATTAATATATATAAAACATTAATATATATACAAACATTAATATATATAAAAACATTAATATATATAAAAACATTAATATATATAAAACATTAATATATATAAACATTAATATATATAAAACATTAATATATATAAAACATTAATATATATAAAAACATTAATATATATAAAAACATCATATATATATAAAACATTAATAAATATAAAAACATTAATATATATAAAACATTAATATATATAAAACATTAATATATATAAAACATTAATATATATAAAACATTAATATATATAAAACATTAATATATATAAAAACATTATTATATATAAAAACATTAATATATATATACATTAATATATATAAAAACATTAATATATATAAAACATTAATATATATAAAACATTAATATATATAAAACATTAATATATATAAAAACATTAATATTATAAAACATTAATATATATAAAACATTAATATATATAAAAACATTAATATATATATAAAAACATTAATATATATAAAACATTATTATACTTAAAAAAATTAATATACATAAAAACATAATTATATGTAAAACATTAATATATATAAAACATTAATATATATAAAAAATTTAATATATATATAAACATTAATATATATAAAACATTAATATATATAAAACATTAATATATATAAATTATTAATATATATAAAAACATTAATATATATAAAACATTAATATACATAAAAACATTAATATATATATAAAAACATTAATATATAAAAAACATTAATATACATAAAAACATTAATATATGAAAAACATAATTATATATAGAAACATTAATATATATAAAACATAAATATATATAAAAACATTAATATATATAAAACATTAATATATATAAAACATTGATATATATATAAAAACATTAATATATATAAAAACATTTATATATATAAAACATTAATATATATAAAACATTAATATATATAAAACATTAATATATATAAAAACATTAATATATATAAAAACATTAATATACATAGAAACATTAATACATATAAAAACATTAATATATAAAAAACATTAATATATATAAAACATTAATATATATAAAACATAAATATAGAAAAACATTAATATATAAAAAACATTAATATATATAAAAACATTAATATATATAAAAACATTAATATATATAAAACATTAATATATATATAAAACATTAATATATATATATATATAAACATTTATATATATAAAACATTAATATATATAAAACATTAATATATATAAAACATTAATATATAAAAACATTAATATATATAAAAACATTAATATACATAGAAACATTAATACATATAAAAACATTAATATATAAAAAACATTAATATATATAAAACATTAATATATATAAAACATTAATACATATAAAAACATTAATATATAAAAAACATTAATATATATAAAAACATTAATATATATAAAACATTAATATATATAAAAACATTAATATACATAGAAACATTAATATATATAAAACATTAATGTATATAAAACATTAATATATATATATAAACACTAATATTTATAAAACATTAATATATATAAAAACATTAATATATATATAAACATTAATATATATAAAAAAATTAATATATATATAAACATTAATATATATAAAAACATTAATATATATAAAACATTAATATATATAAAACATCAATATATATAAAACATTAATATATATAAAACATTAATATATATAAAAACATTAATATACATAAAAACATTAATATATATAAAAACATTAATATATATAAAAACATTAACATACATAAAAACATTAATATATATAAAAAGTTAATATATATAAAAACATTAATATATATAAAACATTAATATATATAAAACATTGATATATATATATATATAAACATTAATATATATAAAACATTAATATATATTAAAACATTAATATATATATAAACATTAATATATATAAAAACATTAATATATATAAAACATTAATATATATAAAACATTAATATATATAAAATATTAATATATATAAAAACATTAATATTTATAAAACATTAATATATATAAAACATTAATATATATAAAAACATTAATATATATAAAAACATTAATATATATAAAAACATTAATATATATAAAACATTAATATACATAAAAACATTAATATACATAAAAACATAATTATATGTAAAACATTAATATATATAAAACATTAATATATATAAAAAATTAATATATATATAAACATTAATATATATAAAACATTAATATATATAAAACATTAATATATATAAAACATTAATATATATAAAAATATTAATATATATAAAAACATTAATATACATAAAAACATTAATATATATAAAAACTTTAATATATAAAAAAAATTAATATACATAAAAACATTAATATAAATAAAACATTAATATATATAAAAACATTAATATATATAAAACATTAATATATATAAAAACCTTAATATATATAAAACATTAATATATATAAAACATTTATATATATATATATAAACATTCTTTTATATAAACCATTAATATATATAAAAACATTATTATATATAAAACATTAATATATATAAAAACATTAATATATATAAAAATATTAATATATAACAAACATTAATATATATAAAACATTAATATATATTAAAACATTAATATATATAAAACATTAATATATATAAAAACATTAATATATATAAAAACATTAATATATATAAAACATTAATATATATAAAAACATTAATATACATAGAAACATTAATATATATAAAACATTAATATATATATATATAAACATTAATATATATAAAACATTAATATATATAAAACATTAATATATATAAAACATTAATATATATAAAACATTAATATACATAAAAAATTAATATATATAAAACATTAATATACATAAAAACATTAATATATATATAAACATTAATATATATGAAAACATTAATATATATAAAACATTAATATATATAAAACAATAATATATATAAAACATTAATATATATCAAAACATTAATATACATAAAAACATTAATATATATAAAAACATTAATATATATAAAAACATTAACATACATAAAAACATTAATATATATAAAAAGTTAATATATATAAAAACATTAATATATATAAAACATTAATAAATATATAAAACATTAATATATATATATATAAACATTTATATATATAAAACATTAATATATATAAAACATTAATATATATAAAACATTAATATATAAAAACATTAATATATATAAAAACATTAATATACATAGAAACATTAATACATATAAAAACATTAATATATAAAAAACATTAATATATATAAAACATTAATATATATAAAACATTAATACATATAAAAACATTAATATATAAAAAACATTAATATATATAAAAACATTAATATATATAAAACATTAATATATATAAAAACATTAATATACATAGAAACATTAATATATATAAAACATTAATGTATATAAAACATTAATATATATATATAAACACTAATATTTATAAAACATTAATATATATAAAAACATTAATATATATATAAACATTAATATATATAAAAAAATTAATATATATATAAACATTAATATATATAAAAACATTAATATATATAAAACATTAATATATATAAAACATCAATATATATAAAACATTAATATATATAAAACATTAATATATATAAAAACATTAATATACATAAAAACATTAATATATATAAAAACATTAATATATATAAAAACATTAACATACATAAAAACATTAATATATATAAAAAGTTAATATATATAAAAACATTAATATATATAAAACATTAATATATATAAAACATTGATATATATATATATAAACATTAATATATATAAAACATTAATATATATTAAAACATTAATATATATATAAACATTAATATATATAAAAACATTAATATATATAAAACATTAATATATATAAAACATTAATATATATAAAATATTAATATATATAAAAACATTAATATTTATAAAACATTAATATATATAAAACATTAATATATATAAAAACATTAATATATATAAAAACATAATTATATATAAAAACATTAATATATATAAAACATTAATATACATAAAAACATTAATATACATAAAAACATAATTATATGTAAAACATTAATATATATAAAACATTAATATATATAAAAAATTAATATATATATAAACATTAATATATATAAAACATTAATATATATAAAACATTAATATATATAAAACATTAATATATATAAAAATATTAATATATATAAAAACATTAATATACATAAAAACATTAATATATATAAAAACTTTAATATATAAAAAAAATTAATATACATAAAAACATATATAAAATTAAAACATTAATATATATAAAAACATTAATATATATAAAACATTAATATATATAAAAACCTTAATATATATAAAACATTAATATATATAAAACATTTATATATATATATAAACATTCTTTTATATAAACCATTAATATATATAAAAACATTATTATATATAAAACATTAATATATATAAAAACATTAATATATATAAAAATATTAATATATAAAAAACATTAATATATATAAAACATTAATATATATTAAAACATAATTATATATAAAACATTAATATATATAAAAACATTAATATATATAAAAACATTAATATATATAAAACATTAATATATATAAAAACATTAATATACATAGAAACATTAATATATATAAAACATTAATATATATATATATAAACATTAATATATATAAAACATTAATATATATAAAACATTAATATATATAAAACATTAATATATATAAAACATTAATATATATAAAACATTAATATACATAAAAAATTAATATATATAAAACATTAATATACATAAAAACATTAATATATATATAAACATTAATATATATGAAAACATTAATATATATAAAACATTAATATATATAAAACATTAATATATATAAAACAATAATATATATAAAACATTAATATATATCAAACCATTAATATACATAAAAACATTAATATATATAAAAACATTAATATATATAAAAACATTAACATACATAAAAACATTAATATATATAAAAAGTTAATATATATAAAAACATTAATATATATAAAACATGATTATATATAAAACATTGATATATGCATATAAAAAAATTAATATATATAAAAACATTAATATATATAAAAAAATTAATATATATAAAAACATTAATATATATAAAAACATTAATATATATAAAACATTAATATATATAAAAACATTAATATATATAAAACATTAATATATATAAACATTAATATATATAAAAACATTAATATATATAAAACATTAATATATATAAAAACATTAATATATATAAAAACATTAATACATATAAAAACATTAATATATATAAAACGTTAATATATATAAAAACATTAATATATATAAAACATTAATATATATAAAAACATTAATATATATAAAAACATTAATATACATAAAAACATTAATATATATAAAACATTAATATATATAAAACATTAATATACATAAAAACATTAATATATATAAAACATTAATATATATAAAAACATTAATATATATAAAAACATTAATATATATAAAACATTAATATATATAAAAACATTAATATATATAAAAACATTAATATATATAAAAACATTAATATATATAAAACATTAATATACATAAAAACATTAATATTCATAAAAACATAATTATATGTAAAACATTAATATATATAAAACATTAATATATATAAAAAATTAATATATATATAAACATTAATATATATAAAACATTAATATATATAAAACATTAATATATATAAAACATTAATATATATAAAAATATTAATATATATAAAAACATTAATATACATAAAAACATTAATATATATAAAAACTTTAATATATAAAAAAAATTAATATACATAAAAACATATATAAAATTAAAACATTAATATATATAAAAACATTAATATATATAAAACATTAATATATATAAAAACCTTAATATATATAAAACATTAATATATATAAAACATTTATATATATATATATAAACATTCTTTTATATAAACCATTAATATATATAAAAACATTATTATATATAAAACATTAATATATATAAAAACATTAATATATATAAAAATATTAATATATAAAAAACATTAATATATATAAAACATTAATATATATTAAAACATTAATATATATAAAACATTAATATATATAAAAACATTAATATATATAAAAACATTAATATATATAAAACATTAATATATATAAAAACATTAATATACATAGAAACATTAATATATATAAAACATTAATATATATATATATAAACATTAATATATATAAAACATTAATATATATAAAACATTAATATATATAAAACATTAATATATATAAAACATTAATATATATAAAACATTAAAATACATAAAAAATTAATATATATAAAACATTAATATACATAAAAACATTAATATACATAAAAACATTAATATATATAAAAACATTAATATATATAAAAACATTAACATACATAAAAACATTAATATATATAAAAAGTTAATATATATAAAAACATTAATATATATAAAACATGATTATATATAAAACATTGATATATGCATATAAAAAAATTAATATATATAAAAACATTAATATATATAAAAAAATTAATATATATAAAAACATTAATATATATAAAAACATTAATATATATAAAACATTAATATATATAAAAACATTAATATATATAAAACATTAATATATATAAACATTAATATATATAAAAACATTAATATATATAAAACATTAATATATATAAAAACATTAATATATATAAAAACATTAATATATATAAAAACATTAATATATATAAAACGTTAATATATATAAAAACATTAATATATATAAAACATTAATATATATAAAAACATTAATATATATAAAAACATTAATATACATAAAAACATTAATATATATAAAACATTAATATATATAAAACATTAATATACATAAAAACATTAATATATATAAAACATTAATATATATAAAAACATTAATATATATAAAAACATTAATATATATAAAACATTAATATATATAAAAACATTAATATATATAAAAACATTAATATATATAAAAACATTAATATATATAAAACATTAATATACATAAAAACATTAATATTCATAAAAACATAATTATATGTAAAACATTAATATATATAAAACATTAATATATATAAAAAATTAATATATATATAAACATTAATATATATAAAACATTAATATATATAAAACATTAATATATATAAAACATTAATATATATAAAAATATTAATATATATAAAAACATTAATATACATAAAAACATTAATATATATAAAAACTTTAATATATAAAAAAAATTAATATACATAAAAACATATATAAAATTAAAACATTAATATATATAAAAACATTAATATATATAAAACATTAATATATATAAAAACCTTAATATATATAAAACATTAATATATATAAAACATTTATATATATATATATATAAACATTCTTTTATATAAACCATTAATATATATAAAAACATTATTATATATAAAACATTAATATATATAAAAACATTAATATATATAAAAATATTAATATATAAAAAACATTAATATATATAAAACATTAATATATATTAAAACATTAATATATATAAAACATTAATATATATAAAAACATTAATATATATAAAAACATTAATATATATAAAACATTAATATATATAAAAACATTAATATACATAGAAACATTAATATATATAAAACATTAATATATATATATATAAACATTAATATATATAAAACATTAATATATATAAAACATTAATATATATAAAACATTAATATATATAAAACATTAATATATATAAAACATTAATATACATAAAAAATTAATATATATAAAACATTAATATACATAAAAACATTAATATATATATAAACATTAATATATATGAAAACATTAATATATATAAAACATTAATATATATAAAACATTAATATATATAAAACAATAATATATATAAAACATTAATATATATCAAACCATTAATATACATAAAAACATTAATATATATAAAAACATTAATATATATAAAAACATTAACATACATAAAAACATTAATATATATAAAAAGTTAATATATATAAAAACATTAATATATATAAAACATGATTATATATAAAACATTGATATATGCATATAAAAAAATTAATATATATAAAAACATTAATATATATAAAAAAATTAATATATATAAAAACATTAATATATATAAAAACATTAATATATATAAAACATTAATATATATAAAAACATTAATATATATAAAACATTAATATATATAAACATTAATATATATAAAAACATTAATATATATAAAACATTAATATATATAAAAACATTAATATATATAAAAACATTAATATATATAAAAACATTAATATATATAAAACGTTAATATATATAAAAACATTAATACATATAAAACATTAATATATATAAAAACATTAATATATATAAAAACATTAATATACATAAAAACATTAATATATATAAAACATTAATATATATAAAACATTAATATACATAAAAACATTAATATATATAAAACATTAATATATATAAAAACATTAATATATATAAAAACATTAATATATATAAAACATTAATATATATAAAAACATTAATATATATAAAAACATTAATATATATAAAAACATTAATATATATAAAACATTAATATACATAAAAACATTAATATTCATAAAAACATAATTATATGTAAAACATTAATATATATAAAACATTAATATATATAAAAAATTAATATATATATAAACATTAATATATATAAAACATTAATATATATAAAACATTAATATATATAAAACATTAATATATATAAAAATATTAATATATATAAAAACATTAATATACATAAAAACATTAATATATATAAAAACTTTAATATATAAAAAAAATTAATATACATAAAAACATATATAAAATTAAAACATTAATATATATAAAAACATTAATATATATAAAACATTAATATATATAAAAACCTTAATATATATAAAACATTAATATATATAAAACATTTATATATATATATATAAACATTCTTTTATATAAACCATTAATATATATAAAAACATTATTATATATAAAACATTAATATATATAAAAACATTAATATATATAAAAATATTAATATATAAAAAACATTAATATATATAAAACATTAATATATATTAAAACATTAATATATATAAAACATTAATATATATAAAAACATTAATATATATAAAAACATTAATATATATAAAACATTAATATATATAAAAACATTAATATACATAGAAACATTAATATATATAAAACATTAATATATATATATATAAACATTAATATATATAAAACATTAATATATATAAAACATTAATATATATAAAACATTAATATATATAAAACATTAATATATATAAAACATTAATATACATAAAAAATTAATATATATAAAACATTAATATACATAAAAACATTAATATATATATAAACATTAATATATATGAAAACATTAATATATATAAAACATTAATATATATAAAACATTAATATATATAAAACAATAATATATATAAAACATTAATATATATCAAACCATTAATATACATAAAAACATTAATATATATAAAAACATTAATATATATAAAAACATTAACATACATAAAAACATTAATATATATAAAAAGTTAATATATATAAAAACATTAATATATATAAAACATGATTATATATAAAACATTGATATATGCATATAAAAAAATTAATATATATAAAAACATTAATATATATAAAAAAATTAATATATATAAAAACATTAATATATATAAAAACATTAATATATATAAAACATTAATATATATAAAAACATTAATATATATAAAACATTAATATATATAAACATTAATATATATAAATACATTAATATATATAAAACATTAATATATATAAAAACATTAATATATATAAAAACATTAATATATATAAAAACATTAATATATATAAAACGTTAATATATATAAAAACATTAATATATATAAAACATTAATATATATAAAAACATTAATATATATAAAAACATTAATATACATAAAAACATTAATATATATAAAACATTAATATATATAAAACATTAATATACATAAAAACATTAATATATATAAAACATTAATATATATAAAAACATTAATATATATAAAAACATTAATATATATAAAACATTAATATATATAAAAACATTAATATATATAAAAACATTAATATATATAAAAACATTAATATATATAAAACATTAATATACATAAAAACATTAATATTCATAAAAACATAATTATATGTAAAACATTAATATATATAAAACATTAATATATATAAAAAATTAATATATATATAAACATTAATATATATAAAACATTAATATATATAAAACATTAATATATATAAAACATTAATATATATAAAAATATTAATATATATAAAAACATTAATATACATAAAAACATTAATATATATAAAAACTTTAATATATAAAAAAAATTAATATACATAAAAACATATATAAAATTAAAACATTAATATATATAAAAACATTAATATATATAAAACATTAATATATATAAAAACCTTAATATATATAAAACATTAATATATATAAAACATTTATATATATATATATAAACATTCTTTTATATAAACCATTAATATATATAAAAACATTATTATATATAAAACATTAATATATATAAAAACATTAATATATATAAAAATATTAATATATAAAAAACATTAATATATATAAAACATTAATATATATTAAAACATTAATATATATAAAACATTAATATATATAAAAACATTAATATATATAAAAACATTAATATATATAAAACATTAATATATATAAAAACATTAATATACATAGAAACATTAATATATATAAAACATTAATATATATATATATAAACATTAATATATATAAAACATTAATATATATAAAACATTAATATATATAAAACATTAATATATATAAAACATTAATATATATAAAACATTAATATACATAAAAAATTAATATATATAAAACATTAATATACATAAAAACATTAATATATATATAAACATTAATATATATGAAAACATTAATATATATAAAACATTAATATATATAAAACATTAATATATATAAAACAATAATATATATAAAACATTAATATATATCAAAACATTAATATACATAAAAACATTAATATATATAAAAACATTAATATATATAAAAACATTAACATACATAAAAACATTAATATATATAAAAAGTTAATATATATAAAAACATTAATATATATAAAACATGATTATATATAAAACATTGATATATGCATATAAAAAAATTAATATATATAAAAACATTAATATATATAAAAAAATTAATATATATAAAAACATTAATATATATAAAAACATTAATATATATAAAACATTAATATATATAAAAACATTAATATATATAAAACATTAATATATATAAACATTAATATATATAAAAACATTAATATATATAAAACATTAATATATATAAAAACATTAATATATATAAAAACATTAATATATATAAAAACATTAATATATATAAAACGTTAATATATATAAAAACATTAATATATATAAAACATTAATATATATAAAAACATTAATATATATAAAAACATTAATATACATAAAAACATTAATATATATAAAACATTAATATATATAAAACATTAATATACATAAAAACATTAATATATATAAAACATTAATATATATAAAAACATTAATATATATAAAAATATTAATATATATAAAACATTGATATATATATATATAAACATTAATATATATAAAAACATTAATATATATAAAACATTAATATACATAAAAACATTAATATATATAAAAACATTAATATATATAAAACATTAATATATATATAAAACATTAATATACATAAAAACATTAATATATATAAAAACATTCATATATATAAAACATTAATATATATAAAAACGTTAATATATATAAAAAAAATTAATATATATAAAAACATTAATATACATAAAAACATTAATATACATAAAAACATTAATATATATAAAAAAATTAATATATATAAAAACATTAATATACATAAAAACATTAATATATATAAAAACATTAATATATATAAAAACATTAATATATATAAAAACATATAGTGTGAATAATAAATAATTAATAGTGATATTTACGATTAGTTTTCTCACAGTTCAATGCCAAAAAAAATACAATTGTGAATTACTTAGAACCTCTATCCAGTCATGGCTGACGGAACAAGAGCATGCTACCTCCGTGAAGTAAATAAAGGGTTCCATTCGAAATTATGTCCAAATTCCTGAGGTGGCAGAAACATTTCCAAATTCTGAACCTGAAGAAGGTCAGAGGTTATATCGACTGAAACGTTGTGAAAATCACACTTAAGATGAGAACAGTAGTTCTATAAATCCTAATAATACGAATAACTAATCTTCATCTCAAGAATTCAGGAACGTCCTATCACTAGTTATTACCCTGAAAAATACATGAATTAAATGGTAAGATTATGTTGAAGATTAAAAGAATAGTATATCTATAGCACGTGGTGAGTTGCTATAGGAAAAAAGAAAAATTGTATTCCGAGCTCTGTTCTCAGCTATCGTTACAATGATTAATGGCGCTGAAAATAGAACCTCCAGAAAAGTGAGAATCAGGTGGAAATTATTTCTGACATTTTTCTCTTTATTATTTTTTTGTTTGTTTGTTTGTTTGTTTGTGGTTCATTTTGGATCTTTGTTAATTATTTGGTGCCATGGTACCATTCTGTGATTGATTTGCCGTATCTTTTCTTTTCTATTTCTTCATCTTTTTTTTTTTTCTTTCGCCCTCGTTCTTCATCTATATCATCGGGTTTCTTTTCTATTTTTATTCTTCAAAACCTGCCGTGTGCCTCCCCATCCCCCACTATCCTCCGCCCCCCTCGTCTAATTATTCTTATTTGTATCACTTTCATCAACCGAATAGCTCTCCATCTTCATCTTTTTCAAAGTCCTTCTCATCCTCTTCTTTCCATCCCCCTCTCATCATTTTCCCATCCTTCCTTCTCCCTCCCTCATATCATGCTCCAGCTTCCCACTCCTTTTCTTCTGCTTCCCAAGACAATGCTAAGCATTCATTTGTTAAAAAAAAAAAAAAAAAAAAAAAAAAAACGATAAAGAAATGAAAACGTCCACAAAACAGAAACCTCAGATATTTCGAAAACGTTGGACAAAAAAAAAAATAGGCCTTAAAATTAGAGAGGGAAGAAAAGGGACTTAATTTTCCTATTTTTCATATAATGACGTTTATTCAAGGGCAAATAACTATTTTTAACAAATGACTTAACAAAATTATCCTCAAAAATTATTTAAAAAAAGAAAATGCGTTTGAATAAAAATTGACTTCACTATTTTCACCGGGTTTTTCTATCCTGGTTCCTTTCCATCCATTCATTTATAACAATTAAACTGAGAATAATGCACTCGTAAAGAATACACAATGTTTTAATAATAATAATAATAATGATAATAATAATAATAATAATAATAATAATAATGATAATAATAATAATAATAATGATAATGATAATAATAACAATAATAATGATAATAATAATAATAACATTAATAATACTAATGATAATAATAATAATAATAATAATAATGATAATAATAATAATAATGATAATAATAATACTAATGATAATAATAATGATGATAATAATTTTAGAAAGATACACTTGTTATAAGGATTTAATAATAATGCTAGGACAACAATAATATTTTTGAATAAAAAAACATGTAATTAAACAGAATTTGACAATAATAATAATAATAATAATAATAATAATAATAATAATAATAGCTTTGTTATAAAGACCTAATAATAATGGTAGGACAAAAAACTTGTGGTTAAACAGAATTTTATAATGTGAAAGGAGTTGTGTTTGAAGGCTATATCAATGCGGTTCGGGGGAAACACCCTGGACATGAGTTAATATATAAACAAATAATGACATTATTAGAAGGAATTTTCAATAATTTTTTATTTATATTACGTTTATTTACCAACATAAAGTGTTGTACAAGATGGTAGGTGCTGATGTCTTTAATTTTCGAGAGTAATATCTCTTCTTCAGGAGGGGATATACAGAAGCCTGTAGAATTGTTCGGCGGGGTTTTCCTTCGTCTATCTTGTTTATTTTATTTAATATTTTTATTAATTATTTATTTCCGGAAGTTAGTGTTGCATTATTTACTACTACTACTACTACTTATAATAATAATAATAATAATAATAATAATAATAATAATAATAATAAAGGAAAACCCTTGAATGCGGAGATTAACGCACATGAGCTACAGACACAAGCTGAACATACAGAAACTGCTACACGTAAAACACAAAGAAACATCACATGGGATCATGAAAATTGAAAGTGTATAAGCTAACCTCCCCCCTGCGTCCCTGCCTTCCGCCCCCCTTTTTTTATGTGTATGTCACCATAAATTGGTGTCACACCAAATAAGTGAGGAGGGCCAAGAAGGATGGAAAGACCGAGGAGAGATAGCACCAACCAGACCTCTGCTGGATGTGCAAATAGGTCTGGGATCTTGGGGAGATTTATTGCCACTCAAATGTTAGTGAAAAACAAATGATCGCTGCCAATGAGGAATTAATGGTAGGTGGCTGTAGTGATAATGTAAATTCATCTGCAAATGTTATGGAAAGAGTACTGGAAATATGGAAGAACTTGTGGTCACTCAGACTCGAGGGAACACTACAAATTGTTCACAAAAAGAATTATTTTGTGTGAAAAGTCCTAGTGAATAATAATAATAATAATAATAATTTGTCGTAATAATTTACAAGAAAGAGAAGTCCTGTCAAAAAGAAAAGGAGAAACGGGGCAAATACACAGTGCAAGCCAGGGAGCTGAAAGGGATATGGGAGACAAAGAAAATCAAAATAATGCCTATAATAGTACCTATTTACTATGCCTCCCCACGGGACAGAGTTAGACACCAGGGTCGTTTTTTAACGTGGAGAAAAGGTACAAAAATAAAAATTGTCTCAGTCGTGAAGGATTTCTCCTCCACCGAAAGAGAACAAGAAATAGAAATGCAGCATCTGAAGAACAGATACTACACTTTGATCTTGTCCCGAAGGCCAAGGGAGCACAAGGAAAAATCCTGGAAAACTTGGAAAAAAGAATGAGATAAATTGGAATCAGAGGAAAAATACAACGAACAACAATAATGAAAGCAGCTGAATTATTAAGGAAATCCTTAAATGCGGAGACTAACACCCGTGAGCAACAAGTGCGGGCCAGACAAACTGCTGCAGAGGCAAAACATGAAACGTTACATAGAACCAAAACCATTGAAGCCGCATCTCTATAAGTTCTCTAACCCCACCTCGTCCCCCCACTACCACATCACTCCCCCCCCCCAAAAAAAAGTGAGACCAAATAGCCACGTAGAGTCTAGGAGGAAGGAAAGACTGAGGAGAGAGTACTGACCAGACGTCTGTTGGATAAGTGCGAAGAGAATTGGGACCTTGTGGGGGCTCATTACCATTCAAATTCCAGTGAAGACCAATAGCTGCTACCAGCGAGAAATCAATTGCAAGCAGCTGTTGCAATAATGCAAATTTATTTGCAAATGTTATCGAAAGAGATGGAGAGTACTGGAAATCTTGGGAGACTGGTTGTCACTTAGTTTCCAGGGAACACCACAGGCTGTTTTCAAGGAGAGATCTTTGATTACCTGTATAAAAGCACCTTGTGAGCCAAAAATCATAATAAAAAATGCATTGAAAGGAATTGTAATAAAATAGAATTTAATAATAATAATAATAATAATAATAATAATAATAATAATAATAATAATAATTAGCAACACCCGTTGAAATTCCACAATAGTTGAAAATTTTTTAAACACTTTATAAATAAAATGAATAAAAAAATAAAATAAAATAAATAACGACGAATTCAAAACATTTTTTTAGTAAATTCTTTTTTTTAACGTTTTAATGCTAATTAAATTAAATAATAAATTAATAAAATTAAAGAATTAATTTTAAAAAGTTACGTCCTTTTTTTCAATGAAAAGTCAACAGACAACACTGTTTTTTCTTTTCTTTTCTGAATAATTTTGGATGCAAATTATAAAGGAAAAGATGTCAATTCACTTTTTTGCATTTAACAAGAATCTATAATAAAAAAAAACTTACAGTCTTCTCTCATCATGACTTTTTAAAACATTTTAAAATAAAATAGCCAATTTGAAACCGTAAATAGACAGACTTTTTGTTGTTGTTTTGAAAACTTTTGGAGACGAAATAGTTTTAATGATTTTAATTGATAAAGACGACTATAAAGGGGGTTAATTCTTTTCTCATTAATTAATGTTTGAGATGATGATATTTATTTTTGTGATAATAGACGTCGAACAAGTAAATTAATATTTAAATAATAATAATAATAATAATAATAATAATAATATTTTTACAATCATTCAGGGATTAAGGTTAATGAGATAAAATTGAGCAAAAATATTAATACTTTTAGAATAATAAACTTGTAATAAAAACAGAATTATCGGATCTATTCCCTGTTTCCCTTGTTCAGGCTCGTCTGACCCGTTAGTCTAGTGGTCTTCATCAACTCACTGTTTTGATGTCTCATTATAATACAGCTTCCTATTGCAGTAGTTGCTTTCCAAGAACTGCAGACTTTTGGAACTTTTCTTCTGCTGACTTTTTTCCAGACCTATGCTAATAAGCATCTCCTGTCTTTAAGATAATTATTTTTCGTTCTCTTTAGTTCTTTACATCAAGAGGTTTCATGCCTTGTCTGGGGCGATTTCTATAAGAAAAAAGAATAAAGAATCTTGAATAAAGTTGTTAGAAACGGCCGTTTGTTGCTGTGTTGTTAACTTAATTTCATGATTTTTTCTTCCAATATTTTCCTCAAGAATCGTCTGCTCTTTTGCCGAGCATTGATCGGCGTCTTACGTCAAATTACAGTCAAACCCGAGAGCATGACGTCATATTCCGACCAAAGCAGAGCGGCCAATTAGTTACGTCTGGTTCAAATTCTGCATAAGTATCCTTTAAAATATTGGAAAGTGCTCGATGACCCAACTGACGCGAAAGTGGCACTGCGATTTTCAGTTTTATGAAATAGGAAATATTCAGTCGTATTGAAATGGATGTTTTCAACAGAAAAAATATTTAGTAGTATTGAAATGGATTTTTTCAATAGCAAAAATATTTAGTAGTATTGAAATGGATTTTTTCAATAGCAAAAATATTTAGTAGTATTGAAATGGATTTTTTCAATAGCAAAAATATTTAGTAGTACTGAAATAGATTTTTTCAATAGCAAAAATATTTAGTAGTATTGAAATGGATGTTTGTAATAGAAAAATATTTAGTAGTATTGAAATGGGTTTTTTCAACAGAAAAAAATATTTAGTAGTATTGAAACGATTTTTTTCAATAGCAAAAATATTTAGTAGTATTGAAATGGATATTTCGATAGCAAAAATATTTAGTAGTATTGAAATGGATTTTTCAATAGCAAAAATATTTAATAGTATTGAAATGGATGTTTGTAATAGAAAAAATATTTAGTAGTATTGAAATGGATTTTTTCAACAGAAAAAATATTTAGTAGTATTGAAACGATTTTTTTCAATAGCAAAAATATTTAGTAGTATTGAAATGGATATTTCAATAGCAAAAATATTTAGTAGTATTGAAATGGATTTTTCAATAGCAGAAATATTTAGTAGTATTGAAACGGATTTTTGCAATAGCAAAAATATTCAGTAGTATTGAAATGGATTTTTCCAATAGCAAAAATATTTAGTAGTATTGAAATGGATTTTTTCAATACCAAAATAAATATATTGAGGAGAATTAGACAACATATTAACAATTAGAAATTTATAATGAGAGATTTTGGAATTTTAGTTTAAAAACAAAGAAAATGATAGTTTATCATGAACAATAATATTTAAATTAAATAAAATAATACGCCGAAGTTTAACAATAATAATGTTCGGCGTCGGCATTACGTAAAAAGAAGACCATAGTAACTAACAAAGAAGGGGTTATTTTATAAATACAGATAACAGAGTGTGTCAAACAGAGAGAGAGGGAGAGAGAGAGAGTTAGAGACGTGCAGACACTTGGGCAGTTTTACTGGGGATCAATTTGTTGGTTATTGGCTATTTCTTTCTACTTCAACGGAAGCATTTCTGGGCGTACATAGCAGGATGTAAATCGAGAGAAGTGTTGCGACTCCGAGGGAAGCAATAACCCGTATGAAAGAAAGTTTATATGCAAAATATAACTTTTCTACTGGTGTTTATTTCAGGAGAAATTTTCATTACAGTGCTTCATAAAAGCAAGAAAAGGGAACCAGTAAACACAAGCTATGTGGCTCACTTCAGCGCTCCGTAATCAAGAATGTATATGTACGTTTTGTTAACGAACTGTGGTCGTCAACGTAGAATGCATGTTTCATTTATACGTTTCGCTAATTGATTGTTTGAATGTCAACACCAATACACACTCATACACATCTGGATGATACGGTCCGCCATGAACACACATACATTCAGAGACAGCTATGTATATACGTCATATAGATACTTACAAAATAGACGCGTTACATGTATACACGCTACATAACAAAAGATTAAATTCCAAGAATAATTATTCTCTCTCTTCGACAGAATGGCATTACTGACCAGCCGTGGCACTCCAGGAATCGTTTCCACTGACTCCGGTTCTGCGCCATTCTGAGCAACTCAGCCATGCTAGCGTCTGCGATGTCCTTCACGTCTGACAAGCTTGCTTTAGATCTTCCATGTGTTTTTTTCCCAGAGGTTGTATCAAAGAGCAGCTCTTTTGTTAGGCCGCAATTTTCTGTCATTGATGTTGTCTAGCAGTCTTCGGCATGGTCCAATCTTCTCCAGAACCAGTTCGTTTGTATGTTTTTCCACCTAGCTTACACGAAGAATCTACGGTAGCACCACAATTCAAAAGCAGAATTTTTTCTCGTGTTAACTTTCTTCAAACCCCAACATTCCGTTGCGTATGTTGCTATTGAGAATTACAAAGCTTGCAGGAACCGTTTCTTTGTGCGTTGTGAAAATGATCTGTCTTTCCAGATATTCGTTAGCGCAATCATTACTGTCCTTGCCATTGCAATACGTCGTCTTACTTCTTTGGTGGCATCTAATTTGTTTGTAAAAACTGCACTCAGATAGCTAAAATATTCTACAGATTCAACAATGTTTATTCTCCCTCTCCTCGCTTTTGTCATCTTCTTCAGCTTCCGCCTTTTCTGAATATTCATCCCTATTAGTGGCCTGGCAAGGCCACAGGGAAGACAACCGAAGCAGCAAAACCGAAGCTGGCCTGCAGGACATTATATATACAAATCTAGGTATGTGGGTATATTTTATTGGTTTAAAAATATAGGTTCATTTTTACGAATTGTCACAAAATTTTAACGAGAGAATAGTATTATAAGCTTTAAAAAGCCTACAAATTTTCATGTAGTTTCGTCCCATACAACTCAAGATATGAGCATTTTAATATTCAATTTGACTACTAGTACCACTTCTTTGGCACTTTTATGAGTTCCAAATCTCAGTGAGTATTGATCAGAATTCAACAAATGGAGACTCGTTGGAAAGGTCATGACCTGATTTGTGTAGTGGACTATTTGATATTCGCACATTATCCATTATCCAAAGCCTATTTTTGGCACATTGTCTACAGCCATAAAATGTTTCAATCATAGTATTTTTTCCCCGTTTGTTTTGCATATTAATTACAAAATATTTGATATTTCCCCAAAACTTCTGGCCTTGATGGAGGAGAGACTATAACTTGCTGCTATGGTTTCAAAGGATCTGAAATAACAACAAGGGCGAAAATATCTGGAATCAAGTTTCCCCTTTGCTGCTATTTCAGATCATTTGAAACTATAACAGCAAGTTTTAGTCTTCCCTCCATCAAGGCCAGACGTGTTGTGGATATATATATATATATATATATATATATATATATTTACATATATATATTTACATATATATATATATATATATATACATATATATATATATATATATATATATATATATATATATATATATATATATACATTTTATTTGTTTTAAATAAATGCTTATGTAAAACAAATAAAATGTATATCCAATCTTACTTCGGTATTGAGCACTTTTGTATGAACCTCGTTAAAACTCCATTGGTTGCTTCACCTCTGGAAAATGTTAACCTGACACACACACGTGCGTGCACGCGCGCGTGTATGTGTGTGTGTTTGATTCAGTGACGTCATGCTTGCGCCACGCAATCAAATGCATACGCGAGTATGCTACAGAGATGTTGATTTTAATCAATTTATAAAATATATATAGAATTTTCCACAAATATATTTCTGTTGAGCTTGCCGATTGTCGGCTGCTGTTATTTCATTGGCTAAATATTTCGGCAGTTTCGGAATATACCGACAAAACATCAGTTTTAGTACGGTCAGTATTTTGCATAAGTACCGAATTTTTTTATTGCAAAATGGGCAGATAAAATGAATGAATTTTCAAAATATCTGTCCTTCCTTCTCAGAGTGAGAGAAATATATATTTCAACTGAACTTCAGAGTTAAATGTCTTTGCTTCTCTTTCTATTCTCTGCAGACATTTAATTCCGAGCTTACCTTATAAAATGTCTGCTACTTGATAAGGCAGAGTTTTATTTTATTCTTTTTTAATGTTTAGATTAATTCTTTATCTTTAGCTATTTTTAGATGTATACGTTACATTATGAGCCTTCATTTTTGTCTTTCATTTATTTTTTGTTACAGAATTAGACGGTGGATAGAAAATGATGCAGTTATTGATAAAGAAAAAAAAATTAAGTAAATAGTAGAATATAAAATTACCATAAAAAATTTCGTTGTTTATTATTTCAAGAGATTTACTATTTTTTTATGTTTTTATAATTTTATTTTACCTTTTTTCTCTGGAAAATCCTGCCAACAAGATCACAATGCTGTTATCAAAATGGCGGATTTTTGTTGATTCGTCACCGGTAAATGATTCAGCAGATTACAATAACAGCGTCTGAAAGTGCGATTACAATGCATCGAAATTTCAAACTCCCCCGCATTTAATGTAATTTTTTTGTGCTTATTTTAAAAGTCAGCAAAAAAAATATTTTCAAGCATCTAGATGATAGAATATCTACAAGGATTGGATAGATTTGCAAGCAGTTTTTATTTTGAAAAAAAAGAAGAAAATTTAAATATTCTAAGAAGTTTGCAGAATGTAAGCATAGGTCACATATGAATATTTCCTTAAAATTTTTTGGTGCTTAACAGTATGACACACATATGAAAATTTCGTGCTTATGCAATATGGGTAACAGGAATAGTTGGTAATGGGTAACATGATATTTTATGCTTATGTAGTATAGATAGAATATGAATATTAATGCAATATGGTAAACACAAATGTGATGCAGTATGGTAAACAGGAATATTTGGTTAAAATGAATATTTCTGCATGTACAGTAAGGGTAAAGAATATTTGTGCTTATGCAGTTTAGATAACAGGAATTTGTGATGCAGTATACATATTTGCGAATATGCAGTATGGTTAACCTAAATATTTCTGCTTATGGTAACATGAACATTAGTATATATGCAGTATGAGTAACATGAATATATGTGTGAATGCAGTTTGGATAACAAATTAATATTTGTGCATACACAGTATAGGTAACAAACATTTGCGCATATGCCGTATGGATAACATGCAAGAACACCCAAAATGCATATACAAAAATACATGTAACCAATACTGCATATGCACAAATATTCGTACGCTATTGATACTGAATGCAAAAAACGTTCATACATTACACATACTGCATATGCAAAATACTCAGGTGTTACCGATACTGCATAAGCACAAATATTCATGTATTACACATACTACTTATGCAAAAATTTTAATATGTTACACATATTGCATATGCACACATTTTTATATGTTACACGTACTTCATATGCACACATATTAAGGTGTTACCATACTGCATGTGCACAAATATTCATGTAATACACATACTGCATATGTACACATTTTCATATTTTACACATACTAAATATGCACACATTTTCAGATGTTACACATACTGAATATGCACACATTTTCATATGTTACACATACTGAATATGCACACATTTTCATATGTTACACATACTGCATATGCACAAATATTCATATATCACACATACTGCTTATGCACACATTTTATTCTTACACATACTGCATATACAAACCTTTTCATATGTTACCCATACTGGATATGCACATATTTTGATATGTTAAACGTACTGCATATACACATATTTTCATATCTTACACGTACTGCATAAGCACAAATATAATTGTATTACACATATTGCATATGCAAATATTTTCATATGTTACACCTACTTCCTATGAATAAATATTCATGTATTACACATACTGCATATGCAGACAAGTACATATGTTACACATACTGAATATGCACAGATACTAAGGTGTTATCCATTCTGTATATGCACAAATATTCAAGTATTATACATACTGCATATGCACACATTTTCATATGTTACAATACTGCATATGCACACATTTTCATATGCTACACATACTGAATATGCACACATTTTCATATGTTACATATACTGCATATGCACAAATATTCATGTATCACACATACTGCAAATGCACATATTTTATTGTTACACATACTGCATATGCACACATTTTCATCTATTACATATACTGCATATGCAAACCTTTTCATATGTTACACATACTGCATCTTCACAAATATACATGTATTAAATATAGTGCATATGCACTCATTTTCAGATGTTACCCATACTGCATATGCACAAATATTAATGTATTATATAGACTGCATATGCACAGACATTAATGTATTACATATGCTGCATATGCACAGAGTTTCAGATGTTACACATGCTGCATATGCACACAGTTTCATATGTAAGACATACCGCATATGCACACATTTTAATATGTAAAACATACTGCATATGCCCAAATATTAAGGTGTATTACATATACTGCATATGCGCTCATTTTCATGTGTTACATATACTGCATGTGCAAACATTTTCATATGTAACCCATACTGAATATGCACAAATATACAGGTGTTACCCACACTGTATATGCTCAAATATCCATGTATTCCACATACTGCATATGCACATATTTTGATATGTTACACGTACTGCATATACACATATTTTCATATGTTACACCTACTGCATATGCAAAATATCCATGTATTATACATACTGCATATGGTTAAACTAAATATTTGTGCTAATGTAATATGGAAACATGAAAATTTGTGCATATGCAGTATGGGTAACATGAATATATGTGCATACACAGTATGGCAAACATATGAATATTTGTGTATATGCAGTATATGAAATACATGAATATTTGTGCATATGAACATTTGGGCATATGCACTAAATGTAATACATAAACATTTGTGACTAGGCAGTATGTGTAACGTATGAAAATGTATGTATATGCAGTATGTGTAATACATGAATATTGTGCATGTGGAATAAATACATGTAACCCATACTGCATATGCACAAATACTCAGGTGTAACCGATATTGCATTATACATACTACATATGCACACATTTCAATATGTTACACATACTGCATATGCAACACTTTCCAAATGTTACACCTACTGCCTATGCACAAATATTCATGTATACACATACTGCATATGCACACAAGTAGATATGTTACACATGATGCATATGCACAGATACTATGGTGTTATCCATTCTGTATATGCACAAATATTCAAGTATTACAAATACTGCATATGAACACATTTTCATATGTTACAGATACTGCATATGCACACATTTTAATATGTAACACATACTGCATATGCACAAATACTTATATATTACATATATTGCATATGCACCCCTTTCATATGCTACACGTACTGCATATGTACAAACATTCATGTATTACACATACTGGACATGGATAAATATTCAGATGTTTCCAATACTGCATATGCACAAATATTCATGTATTACATATACTGCATAGGCACAAATTTACATATGTTACACCTACTGCATTTGCACAAATATTATTGTATTACATATACTGCATAAGCACACATTTTCATCTGTTACACATACTGCATATGCACATAGTTTCATATCTTACACATACTGCATATGGACAAATATGCATGAGTAAAATATACTGCATATGCACAAATATTTATATATTACACATACTGCATAGGCACACATTTTCATATGTTACCCATACTGCATATGCACAAATATTCATGTATTACATATACTTCATATTACCACATTTTTATATGTTACACATACTGCATATGCACACATTTTCATATGTTACACATACTGCCTATGCACACATATTCATGTATCACACATACTGCATATGCACATATTTTATTGTTACACATACTGCATATGACCCCATTTTCAAGTATTACATATACTGCATATGCAAACATTTTCATATGTTACACATACTGCATATGCGCAAATATACATGTATTACAAATACTGTACATGTAAATATATTCAGATGTTACCCATATTGCATATGCACAAATATTAATGTATTACATATACTGCATATGCACACATTTTCATATGTTACACATACTGCATAGGCACAAATATGTAGGTGTTACCCATAATGCATATGCACAATTTTCAATGTATACTACCTACTGCATGTTAATATGTTACACATACTTCATGTGCACACATTTTCATATGTAACACATACTGAATATCCACAAACATACAGGTCTTACCCACACTGCATATGCACAAATATCCATGTATTACACATACTATATATGCACATATTTTGATAGTTTCATATGTTACACGTACTGCATAAGCACAAATATTCATGTATTACACATACTGCATATGCAGACAAGTACATATGTTACACATACTACATATGCACAGGTACTAAGGTTTTATCCATTCTGTATATGAACAAATATACAAGTATTACACATACTGCATATGCACACATTTTCATATATTACACATACTACATATGCACACATATACATATGTTACACATACTGAATATGCACAAGTATTTCTGTATTACATATAGTGTATATGCACGCATTTACATATGTTACACATACTGCATATGCACAAATATTCATGTATTACACATACTGCATATGCACACATTTTCATATATTACAGATACTGCATATGCAGACATTGTCCAATGTAAAACATACTGCATGTGCACTCATTTTAATATGTAACACATACTGAATATGCACAAATATTAATGTATTATCCATACTGCATATGCACAAAATTTCATATGTAACACATACAGCATTTGCACAAATACTTATGTATTACATATACTGCATATGCCCGCATGTCATATGTTACACGTACTGCATATGATCAAAACTTCATGTATTACATATACTGTACATGGAGAAATATTCAGATGCTACCAATACTGCATATGAACAAGTGTATAATATATACTTCATATGCACACATTTCATATGTTACACATACTGCATATGCACAAATATTCATGCATTACATATACTGCATATGACCACATTTTTATATGTTACACATACTGAATATGCACACATTTTCATGTTACACATACTGCATATGCACACATATTCATGTATAACACATACTGCATATGCACATATTTTATTGTTACACATACTGCATTTATAACATATACTGCATATGCAAACATTTTCATATGTTACACATACTGCATATGCACACAGTTTAATATGTTACACATACTGCATATGCACAAATAGTAATGTATTAGAGATACTGAATAGGCCAACATTTTAATGTTTCCACTACTGCATATGCACAAATATTAATGTATTACATATACTGCAAAGGCACACATTTTTATATGTTACACATACGGCCTATGGACAAGTATACATAAGCAGTATGTGTAACATATGAAAATGTGTGCATATGCTGTATATGTAACCCATGGACAAGTATACATGGGTTACATATACAGCATATGCACACATTTTCATATGTTACACATACTGCATATGCACAAAATTCACGTATTACACATACTGCCTATGCACAAATATTCATGTCTTACCCATATTGCATGTGCACAAAAATTCATGTATTACATATACTGCATGGGCAGACATTTTCATATGTTACCAATACTGCATATGTACAAATATTCATGTATTACATATACTGCATGTGCACACATTGTTATATGCTACACATACTGTACTGCATATGCATCAATGTTCATATATTACTTATACTGCATATGCATTAATGTTCATATATTATCTATACTGTATATGAATGTTCATGTATTACCTAGAATGCATATGCGCTAGTTCATTTATTACCTATACTGCATATGCACTAATGTTCATGAATTAGCTATAGTGCATATGCATTAATTTTCATATATCACCTATACTGCATATGCATTAATGTTCATGCATTACCTATACTGCTAATGCATTATGTTAATATATAACCTATACTGCATATGCATAAATGTTACTATATAACCTATACTGCATATGCATAAATGTTACTATATTACCTATACTGCATATGCATAAATGTTAATATATTACCTATAGTTCACATGGATTAATGTAGATATATTACCTATACAACATATGCATCATGGTTCATATATTACCTATACTGCATATGCATAAACGTTCATGTATTACCTATACTGCATATGCATTAACGTTCATGTATAACCTATACTGCATAGGCATTAACGTTCATATATTACCTATACTGCATATGCACTTATGGCATTGTACTACCGATACTGCATATGCACTAACGTTAATGTATTACCTATACTCCATATGCATTAACGTTCATATATAACCTTTACTTCATATGCAATAATATTAATATATTATATATACTCCATATACACTAATGTTCATATGTGGCCTATGTTGTATATGTACTAATGTTAATATATCACCAATACTCCTTATGCACTGATGATCCTATATTACATATGCACTAATGTTCATATATTATCTACACTCCATATGCACTAATGTTCATATATTACGTATACTCCATATGCACTAATGTTCATATATTACCTATACTCCATATTCACTAATGTTCATATATTACCTATACTCCATATGCACTAATGTTCATATATTACCTATACTCCATATGCACTAATGTTCATATATTACCTATACTCCATATGCACTAATGTCCATATATTACCTATACTCCATATTCACTAATGTTCATATATTACCTATACTCCATATTCACTAATGTTCATATATTATCTATACTGCATATGCACTAATGTTCATATATTACCAATACTCCATATTCACTAATGTTCATATATTACCTATACTCCATATGCACTAATGTTCATATATTACCTATACTCCATATGCACTAATGTTCATATATTACCTATACTCCATATGCACTAATGATCATATATTACCTATACTCCATATGCACTAATGTTCATATATTACCTATACTCCATATGCACTAATGTCCATATATTACCTATACTCCATATTCACTAATGTTCATATATTACCTATACTCCATATTCACTAATGTTCATATATTATCTATACTGCATATGCACTAATGTTCATATATTACCTATACTGCATATGCACTAATATTCATATATTACCTATACTCCATATGCACTAAAGTTCATATATTACCTATACTCCATATGCACTAAAGTTCATATATTACCTATACTCCATATGCACTAATGTTCATATATTACCATACTCATATGCACTAATGTTCATATATGACCTATACTCCATATGCACTAATGTTCATATATTATCTATACTCCATATTCACTAATTCATATATTATCTATACTCCATATGCACTCATGTTCATATATTACCTATACTCCATATGCACTAATATTCATATATTACCTATACTCCATATGCACTAATGTTCATATATTACCTATACTCCATATGCACTAATGTTCGTATATTATCTATACTCCATATTCACTAATTCATATATTATCTATACTCCATATGCACTAATGTTCATATATTACCTATATTCCATATGCACTAATATTCATATATTATCTATACTGCATATGCACTAATATTGATACATTACCTATACTCCATATGCAATAATATTCATACATTACCTATACTCCATATGCACTAATGTTCATATATTATCTACACTCCATATTCACTAATGATCATATATTACCTATACTCCATATGCACTAATGTTCATGTATTACACATACTAATATTCATATATTACCAATACTCCTAATGCACTAATGATCATATATTACCTATAGTGCATATGCACTGATATTCGTATATTACATATACTCCATATGCACTAATGTTCATATATTATCTATACTCCATATGCACTAATATTCATATATTACCTATATTTCATATACACTAATGTTGATATATTTCCTCTACTCTATATGCACTTATGGTCATATATTACATATATTCCATATGCACTTATGTTCATATATTACCTATACTCCATATGCACTAATGTTCATATATTATCAATACTCCATATTCACTAATGTTCATATATTACCTATACTCCATATGCACTCATGTTTATATATTACCTACACTCCATATGCACTAATGTTAACATATTACCTATACTCCATATGCACTAATATTCATATATTATCTATACTCCATATGCACTAATGTTCATATATTACCTATACTCCATATTTACATTAGTGCATATGGAATATAGGTAATATATGAACATTAGTGCATATGGAGTATAGATTATATATGAACATTAGTGCATATGGAGTATAGGTAATATATGAACATTAGTGTATATTGATTATAGATAATATAAGAATATTAGTGCATATGGAGTATAGGTAATATATGAATATTAGTGCATATTGAGTGTAGGTAATATATGAACATTAGTGCATATTGAGTATAGGTAATATATGAACGTTATTGCATATGGAGTATAGGTAATATATGAACATTAGTGAATATGGAGTATAGGTAATATATGAACATTAGTGCATATGGAGTATAGATAATATATGAATATTAGTGCATATTGAGTATAGATAATATATGAATATTAGTGCATATGGAGTAGAGGTAATATATGAATATTAGTGCATATGGAGTATAGATAATATATGAACATTAGTGCATATGGAGTATAGATAATATATGAACATTAGTGCATATTGAGTATAGATAATATATGAATATTAGTGCATATGGAGTAGAGGTAATATATGAATATTAGTGCATATGGAGTATAGGTAATATATGAATATTAGTTCATATGGAGTATAGGTAATATATTAACATTAGTGAATATGGAGTGTAGATAATATATGAACATTAGTGCATATTGAGTATAGGTAATATATGAACGTTATTGCATATGGAGTATAGGTAATATATGAACATTAGTGAATATGGAGTATAGGTAATATATGAACATTAGGGCATATGGAGTATAGATAATATATGAACATTAGTGCATATTGAGTATAGGTAATATATGATCATTAGTGCATATTGAGTATAGGTAATGTATGAATATTATTGCATATGAAGTATATGTTATATATGATCATTAGTGCATATGGAGTATAGATAATACATGAACATTAGTGCATATGGAGTATAGGTAATATATGAACATTAGTGCATATGGAGTATAGGTAATATATGATCATTAGTGCATATGGAGTATAGGTAATATATGAACATTAGTGCATATGGAGTATAGGTAATATATGAACATTAGTGCATATGGAGTATAGGTAATGTATGAACATTAGTGCATATGGAGTATAGGTAATATATGAACATTAGTGCATATGGAGTATAGGTAATGTATGAACATTAGTGCATATGGAGTATAGGTAATATATTAATATTAGTGCATATCGAGTATAGGTAATGTATGAACATTAGTGCATATGGAGTATAGGTAATATATTAATATTAGTGCATATGGAGTATAGGTAATGTATGAACATTAGTGCATATGGAGTATAGGTAATATATGAACATTAGTGCATATGGAGTATAGGTAATATATTAACATTAGTGCATATTGAGTATAGGTAATGTATGAACATTAGTGCATATGGAGTATAGGTAATATATGAACATTAGTGCATATTGAGTATAGGTAATGTATGAACATTAGTGCATATGGAGTATAGGTAATATATGATCATTAGTGCATATGGAGTATAGGTAATATATTAATATTAGTGCATATCGAGTATAGGTAATGTATGAACATTAGTGCATATGGAGTATAGGTAATATATTAATATTAGTGCATATGGAGTATAGGTAATATATGAACATTAGTGCATATGGAGTATAGGTAATATATGAACATTAGTGCATATTGAGTATAGATAATATATGAATTAGTGAATATGGAGTATAGATAATATATGAACATTAGTGCATATGGAGTGTAGATAATATATGAACAACTGGTGAAAAAATAAATTTTGAGGGTAAGTTAGTTATAAATGTGTCACTAAATAGAATGACAAAAAAGCTAAAAGTTTTCATTCTTAGGAACGCAACGAACTTATTCAAGACCGATTGGATTCAGGAATTTGCATTATGGGACTCGCCAATACATGTAGATTACACAGGCCTACTGGATGGAAACTATTATTTACTAGTGGTTGACACGAATTGCTTACTAGGTTTGGTGTGGTTGATTGTCTAGTGTCAGACAATGGCATATAATTCACTTCAGCAGATTTTAAAAGTTTCTCCAAGGATTTCCAGGTTAACCACATAACGACGCCAACCCATCATCCCAGATCGAACGGTCAGGCAAAGGGGTTTGTAGACACGCTGAAAAGAGCCCTGAAAAAGGTTAAAGGAACGTCATTAGAAAAGGTGCTACAACAGTTTTTGCAAGTTTACTAAATTACGCCAAATGAAAGCACTCTATCAAAGAGGTCACCGGCAGAGTTAATGTTCGCGAGGAAAATTAGGCAGGTCTTCAAGAAACTTTTGCCAAAAGGTATTTACCGAGTAAAAAGGTATTTTTCCAGGGACACAAAAATAATAGTACGATGTGGGAACTGGGAAAGATCCAGAAAAAGATCGGGCGGATGGTCCACATTAGTGAAAGTCCAAGTTTTACTCACAAAAAACATTCAAACCAAATTTGGAAACGTATCATAGATGACGAAAGACAACCTCCTGCTGAACAAGAAGAGGTAATGGACCAGATATATGACACATTCGACTTGGTAACACCACAAGCAACCTGAAAACGCCGGTCCACAAGACAAAGGAAAATGACCGACCCCAGGAAAAAGATCTGTACGATCATCCCAGGGGAATGAAAAGCTCGGGAGGGGGGTATTGTGGGGTGAAAATCACCCCTATTTCAGAACTAAGTGGAATCAACTAGTCCTATGAATACCACTGGTTTCAGAGACTAAATTGAGACATTCATACCATGTTTAACCGCATGCTTCGAACACGTTCCTCTCATACCACTTTAGTGGCTCCTGTATTCTTTATGATAAATACATATTATATTTTATACCCTTTACACTACTTGTGGTTTCTTTCATTTGTGACCCCTAGCACGGGTCTACAACAATTACTCGTACAGTGTATGCACCAATGTTCATTTATTACCCATACTTCATGGGCACATGTTCCTGTATTACCCATAATGCACGTTCATATTACCCATACTTTATATGCACTAATGTTCATATCTTACCCATACTGTATATGCAATAATTTTCAAATTACCCATTCTGCATATGAGATGATGTTCATATATTACACATACTGCATATGCACAAATGTTCATACTGCATACGGATAACATGAATATTTGTGCATATGGAGTATGGACAACATATGAATGTTTGTGCTCTTGCAGTATAGGTAACATATGTTACCCATACTGCACATGCGGCATGGATAACATATGAATATTTGTACATGTGCAATATGAGTAACATATGATCATTTTTGCACATGCAGTATTGAAAACATGAATATTTGTGCAGTCTTGGTAACATGAATATTTTCTTTTGCACTGTGCATATGCTGTATAGGTAATATGAATATTTAGGACATGTAGTAGTGGTAGAAAAAACATTAATGTTTTTCACACTCATTAAAGGGGAACTTCACTTGATCTAGGGCTTGATCCGGGTTCAGTTGTGGGTTGGGGTAAGAAATGGCTTGTTTCATTTAATCCAGGGGAGATCCAGCTTCGTCTTTCAATGGTAGGCATGTCCTTTTCCTTCCTGATATTCTTATGGATGGCTCAGTTCTTGAAAAATCAACTCTGAAACTTCTTGGTGTTGCTTTCTCATCAAATATTTTACTAAAGGGAAATATGAGGATCCAAGATCGTTATTACCCACAATTAAGTGACAACAGACCATTCTAATGAAGGCTATCCACTGTTTCATATAAAGGTTATAATCAGGATTCGGTTCTGGGGTTCGGGAAGGAGTGAGTCACTCTTTCGACAACAGCACGTTTTTGCCCTCTTCTTTTCCAATCGACCACACCTGGCCTCTCGCCACCAATGTCACACACCGCACAATCCGAACGTCAGCAATACAAAATTATTTTCAAGAGATGTTCACGACTCTTTTCTCTCTGCTCCCCTAAGGAATTTTTCTCAGCTTTATATCCTCCTATCTAGAAAAAAAAAGGAAGAGACAGGAAAAAAAAGCTTCTCCCATCATGCTCTGCCTTCCCAAGATGCCCTTCGCGTATACAAATGCGCTGGCCATCCTTTCCTTCTTCTTTCCCAAAGAGCGATGCAGATACGCCCGGTACGTTTCTTTTTTTTTTTTTCTTTTTCTTTTCTAACCATATCCCCCACAGGAATGTTGCATTTTTCCTTAATGATGTCATTTCAAGAAACATCACTTACCTGAAAGCTCCACCAGACTAGATGAATTCTTGTCCTGGAATTTGGCGAGACAAAGAGACAACAAGAAATGCATATCATGTTAATATATTTAACTGCTCAATTAAAGAAAAAAATTAATGTTTTTCACTCTTGAACGCAGATATCAAGGTCAGTCCCAAAGGAAAGAGAACAGTTGATTTCTGAATCATTACAATGACATAGTCCCCGTGAATCTCTGCCCCATTTTAACATTCTTGAGAAAAAGCAGAAACGAATTTGCAATTTGATTGGCCCCACTTTATCTTCTTCTCTACAGCGTCTCTCTCTCACACAGACGTTATATTGCTAGTCTCAGTCTTTTTTTATAAATGTGTTTTTAAGAATTGTCTGAACTGTTTCCTGCTTCCTTTATTTAGGCTCGTTTGACCTGTTGGTCTGGTGGTCTTCATCACTGTTTTCAAACCTCATTTAATACAGCTTCCTACTCCAGTAGATTCTTTCCAAGAACTGCTGTCCTGTGGAACTTTCTTCCTGCTGTTTTCCTTCTACTTATAGTCTTCATCTTTTCAAGACAAACATCGATAAGTATCTCCTGTCTTTGTCTTGTGTTCTTGTAAGCTACGTAGATTAAGTAGTTTCACACATTGTCTGGAGCAATTTCCATTAAAAGAGAAATGATGATATGAATTATCAACCCCCATCTTAAAAATTCCGAAACATATTTTGATTAATTACATCAAATGAAAAAATGAAATGTAAAGTCGTAAGAAACTTACTTACAAATGTAACGTTACATACTTACACACGTGTTAGTACGTAGACATCCGGAACCCAGCACGTTGTAGCAGAGTACGTCACAAGGAACATAGGACAAGGAATAACTCGACTCCTTTTTTTTATAACGACATTAATTTCTGAGTACTTACCCAAATAAAATGTGATCGTTTTCTTTTTTTTTATCACATTCTCACCCTAAACAAGGCATGGTTTCACTTTGATGTATGGGGCTACTATAAAGGACATAAGTTGCAGGTATACTATGTAGGGAGGTGAGCAGTAAGATCTGTTTACATTACATTTGAACTTCTGCATGTCAGTACAGTTGGGGAAACAAGAGCCCGGAGGGAAATTCCAAACTCTCAGTTCTGGGGAAGAAACTATTAGAGTAGAAGGCTTTCTTACATCTAGGGATCTCTACTGTGTAGGGGTGGGAATTTGCTGCTTGCCGGGTTTGTCAGGTGTATTTAAATCGAGGGAGCACAAGGGCCTGTAGTTTGTTGGAGTATCCACCATTAAAATACTTGTAAAACAGGCAGAAGGATGAAACATTTCGTCGATGGGACCGAGGTTGGAGCTTAGATGGCAGTTCAGGACCTATCAGATTGGCGACTTTCTTTTGAACTCTGTCCAGGAGGGAAAGACTAGTAACAGATGCACCAGCCCAAATGTGGTAACAATGCTCCATACATGGGTGAATGGTGGCCTTGTAGAGATACCGGATACTTTCAGGCATAAGTAACTTTCTAGCATGGTAGAGAGAGCCCACCTTCTTCATAGCAGTTTTGGCAATGCTCTCAATGTATCTGTTCCAACTTTGAATATTGATCCATTCAATTTTTTCCTGCACGGGGCAATTCAATGATGCATCTCTGCTTTTGGTGCACGTCCACGGCAGGTGGTTCTTTCTTTAGAATTTCACGCCGTCAATATCTGCAACAGAGAGATGAAACTTGCAGGCCATAAATGCATACGTTCAGTCATTATAATAATGCAATTTGCAATCCCCTCTGATCTATTTGGTTTGATTAAAAAAAATAGGAGGCATTACTTTTGGAACGCCCTTCTTATATATAACTAGTTTTAAAATACATAAAATAATGAAGACAAAGTTACGAAAAGTTCTGATTGCGAGAATTTATAACATCGTTGTGTCTGAAACCAGACTTTATTAGTTCTGACCATTTTATCTTTTTTTTTATTATAAAGGGATTTCTTATTTTTTATTTTTTATGTTTTTTTTTGTTTCAATGTAGTTTTTGATCAAATTAGGAATAAAAATAGTTTACATCTGCGAATCTATCGACATATGTTAAGTGTAAGAGAGAAGTAATTTGTGCACCTCGTGTCTTTGAGAAACAAGAATGTTTTACTGCCAAACGCTGTTTATTCTCCGGCTCCTCTCGACCGGTACAAGAGGAAAAGTAATTTCATATCAATAATAAATTAAAAAGAAGAAGAAAACGAGGAATGCAATATAAAATCCTTCAAAAAGCAAAAGACATTTTTTTTTTTGTCCATTTCCTTTTCTTTTAAAAAAAGATTTGGTCTTTATTTTGGTATATCTGATTCTATTATATTCATTAATTACGATGAACATGTTTTTTTTTTTTTTTTTTTTTTTTGCAGACAGATGCTTCTGTTCATTTTCTTCATTGTATTCCAAAGACAGTATTATCAGAGTTGGTGCTGCTTAAACTATTTTCATTTAAATGCCTCATTTGAAAATAAGATTCTTCATTCTGTCTATGTAAACAGAAGCAACATTACATAAATTGTCGCGACCACATGAAATGGATCTTTTTTTTTATGGCTAAAAGTGGAAAACAACATTGAAATTTATATAAAGTGTTAAAAAAAATAATAAAATGATTTCAAAAAAAAAAACACCTCTTGTAGAATAATTGTGTTTTTCAAAATATTTCTCACACTTCTTTTACAAATTACCATTTTTATTTTAACCCCCCCCCCACCGACGCTTCTAACAATTTGAAAACTTGCATTTCAAGTTTAAAACTATCAAAGTTTTTAAAACTAAAGTCAGACTTAAAGAAAAGTGAACGTTTTAAAGTTGACTACATTATTCAGTCGTAGGTGTTTGCCCTCGACACCAAATTCCACAGAGTTTGGGTCGTTTTTTAAAAAATGGCTTTGTTTCCTGTTCACTGCAGCATATTGCTGATGCTATGCAGTTCCATGAAGTACAGTTTGGTTGTTTGGTTTTATGGCATATCAACCCTTTTCAGTTTATTTAATGCCGAATCCAGTTATTTTGAAAATAGTATTCATGTTGCATCCAGTTATTTTGTAGAAGTTTTTTTAATTCTTCAAGCTCTTTGTATCTTCAATTGCTAGTTTGTAGTGTTTGGTTTGATTGTTCTATAGTGGATTTTATCGTTTTTGTTCCTTGCCCTGCAGAACATGAATGAGTTTTGCAATTAGAGAGGGAAAAGGGTTACAGTATTAATGTTTGGTACATTTTAAGTTAGGAAACCTGTCAGGAAATGGGAGAGATAGAAAGAGAAAGGGGAAATGGGAAGAAGGAAAGGGAGGGGTAAGTTGTTGTTTTTGTTTTTGGTTCTGCAGAACATAATTAAGTTTTGCAAAAGAAAGTAGAAAAACAAAAGGCATCAATGTTAGGTGCATTTCGTCTCAGGAAGCCAATATCTTCAGACTGCCTGATCTGGTAGCACCAGCCGTTCTAGGAGGTCTGCCCTTCCATGCTTGGCCTTCTCTCTTGGAGAAGAAGTTAGTTTATTGTTAATCGCCTGAGGCGCCCATATTGAGGGGACTTATCTAGGTAGGTGAAAGAATAACCTATCTTTCCTTTGGTAACATTTATTTGTTATGTATTTGGATTTTTTACCCTCATTTCATTTGTTGGCTTCTCTGCTAAATTCACCAAAATTTTAAGGCTTGAGTTTAAAGGGTCTAAATGAAAAATTACAATTCAAAAATTTTTGGTTAATTTGGGGTCTAATGACTATGGATAAAATTTAATAACAAATCTAAAATATTTGAATTTTGAAAGAGGAGATTGTACCCTCTAAAAGTTTTTAAAATACCCCAAACAGATTTGGAACAGGCCAAAAAAAAAAATTGTATCTCGGACTTATGCATAACATACCAAAAGAAAATGCTATTTAAAATGTATGCATGACAAACCAAAGAAATGGAAAACTTGTGACACAACGGATAAAAGTACTAATTAATAATTATTTCTTCGTGATACTCTTCTGAAAGTTGAAGATTCAAGTGAGTGATACTAGAGTTATAATTACGAGTTTACATTACGTTTCTGAATTTTTGAGATGGGGATTGGTTATCCGAATTATTTGGATTCTTCTGGCTACTGTTCTCATCTTGAGTGTTATATTAACACCGTTTTGGTCGATGTAAGCTTCCACTTTTTTAGGTGTGTCCTGTCGAATTCAGGACTCTAGACAGAATTTCGAATGGAATTATTTACTTCACGGGGTAGCATGCTCTCATTCCATCAGCCATGATTGGATAGAGGTCCTAAATAATTCACAATTGTATTTTTCAGACGCCCACACTGAGAATTGAACCTTCAATCTTCAGGAGGATCTCATTTTTACAATTGATTTTTCTAAGTATTCTAACCACTGCGCCACAGGACCTACAAATACAATTGCAAATTACATAGCACCTCGATCTAATCGTGGCGGATGGAACAAGAGCATCCTACCCCAGTAAAGCAAATAAAGGGTATCGTTCAATATTCTGTCTAGATTCCGGAGTTCAACAGAAACATTCCCGAGTTTGACAAGATATACTTGAAGAAGGTCGGAGGTTACATCGACCAAAATGTTGTGAAAATAACACTAAAGATAAGAACAACAATTCGAGAAATCCAAATAATACAAATTATTAATCCTCATCTAAAAAAAATTCAGTCATAGATTGCAGTTTGCGAGGTGCCTTAAATTAGTTTCCAGACTTCTATTGAGAATACATTCATCAAACTCTCGCCCCCTTTTCGAAGTGATCTCCTCCAGCTGCAATGCACTTGTACTATTCCAACAACTTCTAGAGGCCCCTATGGAAGTGCTCTTGTATGAGCGTGTCAATGACTCTCGTCACAGCCTCTTTCATCTCCTCAATTGTCTCATAACGACAGCTTCTAAAGTTTTCTGTGAGCTTAGGAAATAACGAGCAGTCACTTGGAGCAAGGTCCGGACTATATGGAGGGTGAGGAACTGTTTTAATACCCATCTTGGTCAAATAGTCTTTTCTGTTCTGACTTCCTTACTTCTCCCACACCTTTCATCATCCCTCACACACCTCCTGCCTTTGAATTTTTTTTATGCCATTCAAAAACTGATGCAAGATTCATGCAAGATGGTCCAAAAGCAGTCTAAAGTATTCCGTACGTTTCTGTGGCATTTTTTTCCAAGTTTAAAACAGAATTTTATTGCATATCTTTATTCTAATGTGTTTTCACGTCGAGATTGCATTTTTTGAAATTCATCAACTATGACAATCAGGCTTTAGTAAGGTGTATTCCAATTCTTGCTGTACTGTTCATTTGAACATGAAGTCATAAAAATTGATCAGTCATCTCATAAGATGTATGACAATAAGATACTGAATTTTCAAGAGTCTAAGACAATTTTGAATGCTTATTGAAGGCACCACAAATATGGTTGGGATTCAAAAATGATGGTGAATTTTATTACATGAGTAGCATTTTTTTTTTTGAGTCATCCAACATTAACTTTATGTTCAAGTAATGCTTCTCGATCTAAGAGATTTAGACAAGAAACGGTTGATTTAAGATCTATGAGAATTGCGACATAAGATTTCCATTAAAAAAATATCCGGATTCATTTGGCCAGTCGCATAACTTTCCTGTTGCTTAATGGCAACTTTTAATTTCATCGTGACAACCTAAAATTATAGAATCATAGAAATTATAAAATTGGACACTTGAGATGCCGTCACTTTTCATTGGCAATAAAACAAAAACGATTCTTCCTGTTCAAAGAATCATCATCATCATCATCACCACAATCACCATGATTATCATCACCATCACCACCACTGTCGTCGTCATCATCATCATCATTATCACCACCACCATTACCACCCCGCCATCGTTACTATCACTACGCCATCATTATCATCATCACATTACCACCACCACCATCATCATCATCATGACCATCACATCCATTGTCGTCATCATCATCATCAACAACACCACCACCGTTATCATCAATCAGCATCATTATAATCATGATCACCAACACCGTCGTCGTCATCATCATCATCATCATCACTGCCATCATCTACATCATTATCACCATCATCATTACCACTATCGTCATCATTAGGGCTGTGACAACAGCATATTCTTTTCATTGTTTTGACTCTCAAGTATATATCCGACACAGTTAATAAACTGAGAATCACATCACTCTATATGAAATCATATAAGATATCAACGGATACACACTCGAGAGTCAAAACAATGAAAAGAATATGCTGTTGTCCTAGCCCTAATCATCATTATCAAAATGACTGTTTCTATTCGAAGACTACTACTACTACTACTACTACTACTAACAATCATCACCATCAGTTTAACGTTCGCTTTACATGCTGGCATGTGTTGGACGGCTTTAAGAAATTGACTTCCAAACTAACCTATCTCTTCCCAGAGCTTTATTGATCCATTTTTCTCTTCTCTCGCGTCCCTTTTTTTTTTTTTTCACTTCCTTCCACATTTCCCTTTGCCTTCTCTTGTGAACTGGACATGCTACCTCAACTGTTCTAGATATACGAACCCTAAAACTGTCAACCATACTTTCAACGTAACCATATTAGAATATTTGGATTATTTGGATTCTTCAAGCAACTGTTCTCACCTTGAGTGTTATTCTCACAACGTCTCAGCCAATTTAACCTTCGAATTTCTTCGGGAGTGTCTTGTTAGAATCAGGAATCTTTTTTGTTGAAATCAGAGATATCGAACTTGGGAGTCTACATGGAATTTCGAAGAGAACCGTTTATGGAATCCACAGGGGTATCATGCTCTTGTTCCATCAGCCATGACTAGGAAGAAGTTATAACTAGGGCTATGACAACAGCATATTCTTTTCCTTGTTTTGGCTCTCAGATATGTATCCATTGATATCTCATATGTTTTTACGTAGAGTGATGTGGGTCTTGGTTAATTATTTGTGTCTAACTGTGTCGGATATATACTCGAGAGTCAAAACAATGAAAAGAATATGCTGTTGTCATAGCCCTAGTCATAAGTAATTCGCAGTTGGATTGAATCTTCAATCTCCAGGAATGTAACTTTTTGCAAGGACCCGTTGCACAGTAGGTAGAGTAATTGGTGAAATACGTTTGTGGATCCTCTTTTCAGGAGTTCCAATTGGGAATGAAAATTGGAGGGGAGCGGTTTTAGGGATAAATTTTTAGCGAAAACTGTGTTCAAGTTTATATTTAAATGTGAGGATGGGAAAAATACTAGATAATAAACACAAACAAAAGGATGAATTCGCAAAAGAGATCTTTCATCATTCAAACACGGAAGTGTCTGAATATATCGTTAAGTGGCAGTTTTAGTCATTTAGAACTGATTAAAGCTTCACCGCTCACCCATTTTTCGACCAAATTTCAAACAATTATTACAGTTTATAGATCACCTTCTCAGCTATATTGTGAAAAAAAGTTTTTCAATTTTCGTTCAATAAAACAAAAGTTATGATGAATTTTCTGGTGTTCAAAATTGTAAAAAACGTAAAAAGGTGAGGGGCGTTTTTTTATGACTGGTTTCCATAGCAACCACGTCGTTTCACCGATTAGTGTTTCTACTAATTCACTGCTGTCGCGAAAAGAGAAGTAACAAGTGAAACAGACGGAATGAAAGAATGCAAGAGAGATAATTTGGCGGATTTTATTGAAAGCAGACGAGTGCCATACATTGTTATTACATATGTGTATGTCATGTTTATGGGGGCAAAAAATAAGACTGAAATTAAACAAAGAACAAGTAAATTTATTGGAAGCCTGGAAAGATCATGGATTACAATAGGAAAATGCGAGCATGAAAAGTAATATGGTAAGCTTAAACATGGAAAAGTAAAGGACTAGTTGTTAAAACTGGAAAAGAAAAGGGCAAGTTATTCTTGTAAAACTTATACTTAAAATATTGCAGCATTAAGAATTTTTTTTAATTCAATTTATACCATTATATAAAATTTTTTTAATGCTGCAATATTTTAAGTTATAAATTTAGTATATTTTTTATTAGAATATCTTGCCCTTTTCTTTTCCAGTTTTAACATCTAGTCCTTTACTTTCCCATGTTTAAGCTTAACCATATTACTTTTCATGCTCGCATTTTTCTGTTATAATATATGTTTAAAATGAAAGTTAGCATAACAAAACAAAATGAGTGTTCATATTTTATGAGTCCTTGCAGAACAAGGAGGAATTAATTTGCTGATATATCGAAGAAGTAAGGCTTTTTATGTAGTCAAAGTCGATCAAAACGACAATTTCTATAAATTCAGAGGACGGCATCTGATTAGCTATAATGTTTTTTTTAAATTTTTTTATTTGTTTTAAAGCAATCAGGCGAGTATGTGCGCAGAAAACATTTTTAAAAATTAAATTTTGCACAGCAAAGAGTAAACCTCGCTAGCTACAGATGTAACATTCAAAAACAGGGAGGAATTATTTGCTGACATATCGAAAGAAGTCCGAATCGATAATTTAAGATCCTTGAATTATCCACCGGTCTGAAAAATCGTCATTAAAACTTCTCCACTCGACTACACAAATTACATTTGATTAAAACCTATTAATAAGATGCAATGCTTATTTATTTTCACTTTAGAAATATAATTCAACGGGAAAAGTTATGAGTATCTATATATTAATACTATAGTATGTGTGTTATTTTCTGTGTCACGCTTACATCCGGGTCGTTTAATTGTTATGTACTTCCATTTCTCGTAATAAATAATTTTACCAAGAATTCTTCATAAGTTTTGTTTTCGGTTTCGATTATAGCTGATGGCACTTAAATCATCTATTTTTTTAATAAATAAATTTTATCCAGAATTCTTCATAATTTTGATTTCGGTTTCGATTATGGCTGAAGGAACTCAGTTATATATATATACATACATATTTTTTTTTTTCATAAGTTTTTATTTCGGTTTCGATTCAAGCTGATGCATCCAAGACATATGGATGTACATATATATTTTTTCTTTTCAAATTTCAACTTTATAATATATAAAAATAAAATGAACGTTAACTAATATTAATTAATATATACGAAATCTGCAAGAATTAAAATATCATATTTAAGCGTACATTATGACTGGGCTTTGCTGGGCGTTCGTACTAGCTTAGATAAATACTTTTGCAGTTTTACCAAAAAGGCTACAATAATATCAGAGCCTCTCCATTTACACTGAACATCTACAGAATGCCAACTTTCAATATATTACATATGAATGAGTCCGCTGTGGAATTTCCACAGGCCCCGCTAGTTTAAAATGAACAAGTTTATGCATTTGTTTTTGATGAACAGACGATAATGAGAATAGTTAATGAGTTGCGCGCGTGTGTGTGTGTGTGTTCATTAATGCCCGTGTGTGTATGTTTATGATTGTATGTACGCGTGAGTTGAAAAAGCAACCCCAAGCCATGGCCAAACCCAGTAGAGAGGGTAGTGGGGCTGAGGCAAACTAGATCTTAGTTCTCTCGCGGATTTTGACTCAACTCTTAATCAAAAAAAAAAAAAATATCTGGGTTTTTAAGCATTCATGGCAGAGTAAATTTATTGGAAGCCTGGAAAGATCAAATCTGTTGCCAGGGACACTGGGAAAATGGTAGGATCCTTCTACCGCTCCAGAAGATATCTCACTATTGATGCAATTCTCTATCTGTATAAAAGCCAAGTACGTCCAAGGATGGAGTACTGCTGCCACATCTGGGCAGGAGCTGCTAAAAACAGCCTATCCTGCCTTGACAGAGTACAAAATAGACTTCGTGGCTTAGTGGGGGATGCCCTTTTCTCTTCCCTGCAACCTCTCTCCCACAGAAGAGACGTTGCGAGCCTGTCTTTGTTTTATCGTTATTTCCATAGCAGATGCTCGTCTGAGCTCCAATCCCTCGTCCCCCTCTCGCCAATCTTTCACAAGAAACATCCGTCTGGCTGAAACTACTGTCAATAATTTTCCCCACTCTTTATCTGTGCCTAAATCCAAACGTAGAGTCCATGAGCAATGCTTCTTTCTTAGAACTGCACGCCAGTGGAACTCTCTGCCGCTTGCCTGTTTCCCACCTGACTACAACTTGGACGTCTTCAAGTCCAACATAAACAAAGTCCTGACAAACCGCCCCCTTAAGTAAGACACTCTATCAAAACCCCCAATACTAATGATTACTACAATACTATCTCATTGATTACTGTACACGCAATAACCCTTATACCTGAGTGGCCTTCAGGCCTTGATAAGTGGTGATCCCCATGTAAAAAAAAAAAAAAAAAAAAGATCCAAACGACAATTTCTATAAATTCATAGAACAGCTTAGAATATCTTTTTATTGTTTTTTTTTTTAAATTAATTCAGGCGAGTGTATGCGCAAAAACTATTGTAAACATTTAAATTTTCCACATCAAGGAGTAAACTACCTGCTAGAGATGTTAAACTACCTGCTAGAGATGTTAAACTACCTGCTAGAGGTTAGAGACATCACTCCATCAAAGTCATATTCTTTATAACCTTGATATAAAACTCTCTTTGGAATATTTTACAATAGCACAGATAAGAGAACGTTTATTTATTTATATTTTTGTTTTCATAAACTAATGATATAACACTTACGTAAGCCAAAAGCCACTCAAGGATAAGCATTAATGAAATTGTTAGTTGGATGATGTGTAATAGTATGAGAGGCTTGAAAACGATGAATCCAATAAACAATGTGATAATGTAAATCTTGGATCCCTCGTCACCAGTGGTGTGACCTTGCAGGTCAATAATAATCAAAACAAACGTGGCAATGGTATGACTAAGCAAAATGTAAGGATTGTTTTACAATGCACAAAGATTAGAAAAAGTGTTCAAAAGTAAAATACATTTTTTTTTTTTTTTTTTACACAGTGATCACCACTTATCAAGGCCCGGAAGCCACTCAGGGATAAGGGTTATTGCAAGTACATTACGTTAGTGTGGAGATTTGATGAAGTGTTTACTTAAGGGGGCGGTTCATTAGGAATTTGTTAACGTTGGACTTGAAGACATCCAAGTTGTAGTCCGGTAGAAAGCAGGCAGACGGAACAGAGTTCCACAGGCGTGCAGTTCTAAGAAAGAAGCTTTGTTCATGGAATCTGCGTTTTGATTTAGGCACAGATAAAGAGTGAGGAAAACTTTTGACAGTGGATTCAGCTAGACGGGTGTTTTTTGTGAAAGATTGGCGAGGGGGGACCAGAGATTGGAGTTCAGACGAGCACTTGCCATGGAAATAACGATAAAACAAGGATAGGCTCACAACGTCTCTTCTGTGGGAGAGAGTTGCAGGGTAGAGAAAAGGGCATCCCCCACTAAGCCACGAAGTCTATTTTGTACTCTGTTAAGGCAGGATAGGCTGTTTTTAGCAGCTCCTGCCCAGATATGGCAACAGTATTCCATCCTTGGACGTACTTGGCTTTTATATAGATAGAGAATTGCATCAGTAGTGAGATATCTTCTGGAGCGGTAGAAGTTGCAGGAACGGGAGAAGTGCATTGCGGTCGGAGGAGATTACTAAAGGCAAGATAAGTTACTCTTCTACCTAGCTGGATAGATTATTTAGTGTGTTTACTTAATTTAAAATGTTTCTTCGGCTCAAAAACAACTAATGCCAACCCATACACAAACACAAGAAAAATGGCCGCCTAACAAATATATTGCGGAAATTTTTCCTTATGCAGTTGATATAAATTGTTTGTTTTTTTTAAGCCGAATAAACATTTTACATTAAGAAAGAACTGTATAATCCTACCCAGCTAAGTAGAAGAGTCACTTATGTTGCCTTTGGTAACATTATTTTTTTTATATTTGATTTTTTGACTACTTTTTCGAATCTCTGTGGATTGTAAAACAAACCCAAAAAGTTTATTAACAAAAGTTACAAAAATGACATTTAGATATAACCATATTTATTGTCTCTGGGTAAGTCCATTTATTACTAAAATGAGTAGATTAGATTAGTCCATAACAGAAAAAAAAAATTGATTACTTAAGAAAACGGTCTCACAAATAATTTTTTACCCTGGACTTGATGACGAATATGCTGTAATCTTCAGGGAAGCATTTTCCTGGCAATGTGCTCCAAAGATAACAAGGTCTTGGAAAGAAACTTTGCTAATGGAAATTCTGTTGCCTTTTAGGTACATAGAGGAAGAAAGTAAAACACAGGGTGTCCCGAAATGATCTGACATATTTGCAGGACCAAAAAAAAAAATTTAATAAAAATTAAATCAAGAAAAAATTTTTTAATTTTTTAAATATACGTAGAATGCCATTTTTATTTCATACAGTCTTAAATATTAAATCGGCCAAATGTTTCCCTTTCATTGCTAACACACGATTGTAGACGTCCACGAAAAGTGGATCATTTTGTGTTGAATAACAGCTCGTTTTAATTACTTCAAGAGATTGAGGGCGGTGGCGGAATACTTTTGACTATAAATTTCCTCACAAGAAAAAATCACAGGGGTTTAGATCAGGTGATCTTGTGGTCCAACCGATAAGAAAGCAAATAACTTAAGAACATTTCCTTAAAAAAAAAATGCATGATATATATAAATAATATAACAGATATAAATGGATTTTGACCTACTTAAAATAAAAACGCATCCTACGTATATTTACAAAATAAAAAAATATTTTCTTTATTTAATAGTTATTTAATTTTTAATTTTTCTTTTTGGCCTACAAATTTCGGATCAGTGGTAATAAGGCAAGTTCCTGATGTGAATGTTTCATTGGTATAAACCAGTGATTAGAGATCACTTGAGAAAGTTTTATTAAAACTTCCTACTGATGATATCTGTAGAATATGTAGAATATAAATGTTAAATTTGAAATTGAACTCTAGAAACCTAACAAAAATAACAACTGATTTTTAAAAGTAAATATATTTGTTTGCAATAAATATAAAATCCCAAAAAATGTTTGGTTGGCTTGGCTTGGCTTGGCTTGGCTTGGTTGGTTGGTTGGTTTGGTTTGGCTTGGCTTGGCTTGACTTGGTTTGGTTTAGCTTGGCTATGTTTGGCATGGCCTGGCTTGGCTTGGCTTGGCTTGGTTTGGTCATTTTGTTTTACGGTATATCAATACTTTTTGAGTTATTTAATGTCGAATTCAATCATTTTGGTAAAAGTTTTTATGGTTCAAATTCTTTATATCTTTAAATATTGATTCATAGTGTTTGGTTTAGTTGTTTTATTTTATCAAATAACAAACTTTTTCGGCTATTTAATGCCAAATCTATTAACCTTGATAAAAGTTTTTATGCTTAAAGTGCTTTAAATTTTCAAATATTTATTCATGGCATTTGGTTTGGTTGTTTTGTTAAATATATCAATCTTTTCCAGATTATGTGATGCCAAATCTAGTAATTTTGGTAAAAAGATTTTATTTACCTTTATATATTTATTCATAGTATTTGGTTTGGTTTGGCTGTTTTGTAGAGGAAAATTCTTAATTTTGTTTTTTGCTTTGCAGAACATGATTGAGTTTTGCAAAGGGAAAGGTAAAAAAAACAAAAAATAATAACAACAATGTCACTTGTGCCATAATAAGTTGTTTTAGGTGAAACTGGTCAGCCTTGGAAGGCAGTTTCCCTAGGGGAAAAGTGAAACCTTAATTTCAAACCTCCGCCACCATGTGGAATACCCACTCTTGAGAAAAGGCTCCAGGAGAAAATCCCAAAGGAAATATTTGTAGTGCGGCCTCTAGGACAGTTTGACGTTGCCTACAACTTTGTTCTACCAGCTCCTGCAATGGCGTTGGTGTCAAACTATTGCAACCATGCTGTACTTTTGGATCCTGCATGTACGTAGAGAGGAGGACGTGGTACATGGACAACTACCTGTTCTCCATATCCCACTACAAAGACTAGAATCCAGTAACACTCAACCAACAAAGCCCCAACTTGAAGAGAACCCTTCAGTTTTGCAAAGGGAAAAAAACAACAAAGCCGATATCTTCAGACAACCAGATCTGATCCGCCAGTAGAAGCTTTCGGTTGGCATAGATTATGTTTTTTGTTTTTTTTTGTTTTTTTTTATTACATTTTCACCCCAAACAAGGCACATTGCCACTTTGATGTAGGGGGCTATTATGAGGGACCTAAGTTGCAGGGGTACTATGTAAGAATGTAGCAGCAAGATGCCTGTTCACATTACACTTGAACTTCTGCATGTCAGTACAGTTGGGGAAGCAGGAGACTGGAAGAGAATTCCAAAGTCCTGCAGTTCTAGGGAAGAAGCTATTAGAGTAGAAGGCTTTCTTAGATCTAGGGATCTCAACTTTATAGGGGTGGGACTTCGCTGTGTCGGGTTTGCCGGGGGTATTTTCATCAACCGGGTACAAGGGCTTGTAGTTCGTCAGCATCCACCATTGAAATACTTGTAAAACAGGTAGAGGGATGCAACATTTCATTGATGGGACAGAGGCTGAAGCTTAGATGACTGTTCAGGACCTATCAGGTTAGCAACTCTTTTTTGGACTCTGTCCAGGAGCAAGAGACTAGTAGCAGATGCACCAGCCCAAATTTGACAGCAGTACTCGATACATGGGCGAATGATGGCTTTGTAGCGGTACAGGATCCTTTCAGGCGTAACTTTCTAACACAGTATAGAGAGCCCACTTTCTTCAGCAGCCTTAGCAATGATCTCGATGTATCTATTCCAACTCATGTTTCCTGTGAACGTGAAGTCAATGTACTAAGATAAGTCAAATTGTAGGGTGAGTCTGCTTTGTGCCAGTTTAAAGAATAGGAACAGCATTGGCTTAGATTCAGGGCCTTGTTCCCAGGGGGTTGAAAACAAAAACTGATGAATGTTGTTTTTTTTATCTAAAAATTAATTTTCCAGAAAATAGCTTCTGCGGTTCTGTAAATAAGAAAACATGTTTTCCTCAAGAGATTCCGATTTCAAGGCAAATCAGTTTTTCGGAAACCTGGATCATCGCTTCTGTTGTATTGCTCCCCCAAGAGTTTCTCCTTAGTTTTGAGTTTAAACAAACAAGAAAAATGGTCAGACACGACACGATATTTAAATCCTTCGTAGGAAAAGGAATCTTGTTGTAAAATTTCTTAAAAATAGTTTCTTTTTCTTTGCAGAAAGTGTATGTGTGTGTGTGGGGGGTGCACAAACAATTGGAAGCAGAAACTATGTTTGTATGCTTCATATACTTGACTGTATAAACATTCAATAAGTGATGGCTCTGAATATTTTTAGATGAGGGTTCATTATTCATGTAATATAGGATTCTTCAGACTACTGTTCTCATCTAGAGTGTTTTTTTTCCATCTCCCCAAAAAACAAAAAACAAAAAAACATGGCACAGTGAATGAAGAGAAGATAACTTTAGCATTTTTATAAAATTCAGAAAGTTTCTTATTTTATTTATTTATTTATTTATTTTTTACTCACGTTCACTCTTAACAAGACATCTGGACATAAGGAGCTACTATTTAGGACTATGCCTAGGAAAGATTAACACGATGTTAGTTTACATTACATATAAACTTCTGCATATCAGTACAGTGAGGGAAGCAGGTAGCAGGAAGAGAATTCCAAAGTCTAGCTGTTCGAGGAAAGAAACTATTAGAGTAGAAATCTTTCTGGAATTTAGGGCCCTCAACAGTTAAGGGGTCAGATTTTGTTGCTAAGCAGGTTTGTCAGGCTATATACGTCAAGGGGCACAAGTGCACCGAGTTCATCAGAGCGCATTCCATTCAAATATTATAAAACAGTCACAGAGATGCAACATTGTGGCGATGGGATAGGAGTTGGAACTTAGTCGACCTATTAGATTGAAAACTTTTTTCGAACTCTATCCAAGAGGGAGAGGCTAGTAGTTGATGCATCATCCCAGATGTGGCAACAATACTCCATGCATGGGCGAATGGTGGCCTGTTAGAGGTACAGGATACTCTCAGGTGTGGTTAGTGTTCTAGCATGATAGAGGGAACCCATTTTCTTTGCAGCAGCCTTCGCAATCTCCTCAATATATTTGTTCTAGTTGTCTGTGAATGTTAGGCTGAGGAGTTTGGAGGGAGAATGATCAGGCAGGGTGTTATTGGTCCAAAATATAATTATTTGTTTTTATTCAGGATAGCGTATGTGCAGGCAACGTGTACACAAACGCGTTTCCACATTTTGAGTTCACTAAGATACACCTGAAGAAGGTTGGAGGTTACATCGGCTGAAACGTGAAAATAACACTCAATATGAGAACAGTAGTTCTAATAATACAAATATTACTAATACTGAATGATATTTCAGAAACTTAAATTGTGCTACCATTTTTTTTTGGCACGACTCGGTTCTTTAGTTTGCATTTGTTTTCTTCGATTCTTTGTGGAATCAAAGGGACCACACATGACGGGACCTGATATTTTCCCTCAGAACCAAAACCAAAATAGTGTAGGCCATTGTTGGGATGGCGTTTTCTCTGTTGATTGCAATATGGTTTTGGTCTTGTGCAGTTCTAGGAGGTCCACCATCCCAGGCTTTGCCTTCTCCCTTTGCTAAAGGTTACTTTAACCCCTTTGCAAAGGGAGAAGACAAAGAAAATTGTTTGAGGCGCCCCTACCAAGGATCGGCAACAAGGCTGTTCAGGTTCAAAGTTATCCAAAATCAAGCGGCCCTTTCGTTGGGCTGACACCTGATCTCTATAAGAGATAGATATTCGAATCGTCTGTTAAAGTTCCCTTTTACCTTTCAAACGTTGAGGAAAAAAGTAAAGAGCATTAATTTTTCTATCCTTAATTGACCAGCGTTATCTGTGTTATAGTATATATTTCGTGTGGTGTCGCTGGAGTCCTGGTCAAGAATTCATCTGGTCTGGTGGAGTATCCAGCTATATGCTGTTACAAAAGTCAACATCAGTTGGAGAAGAGGCATCATTCCTCGTATGAGCCAGTGTTTTTTAGTCATACCGAGAGATTTTATTTCGACTTCAAATACTATGTGATTTTGAATATTTGGTCAGGGCTTACTTAGAGGGGGGATGTTGTCGTGACAAATCCTTGTATAACGAAGCCTTAGACATTCGAGAATGCTGTCTAGTTTAAATTCAAATTGTCTCCATTAGAAATTCAATTTTTCTTTTCTTTTTTCTTTTTTGCAATTTTCTTATCATTTTGTTTTTGTATGGGATGGGGCATCCCCCCGGATGCCAGTCATTCAGTTCCTATCCCAGAATACCAATCGAGAGTTCTTTTTAAAATTCTAACCGTCCGATTAAGTGCAATTGCTTTTATCTCTCTTCCACTTGGTTTACCTTAGTTTTTTTTTGTCTTTGTTTTTGTTTTTTTTTTTGGTTCGTTTTTTTTTTTTTTAATTTTCTTATAAGTTTGTTCTAGCTGGGGATGGGGCATTCTACCGGATGCCAAGCATGCACCTGCTATCTCATATATTACAACCGAGAAATCTTTTAAATGTTCTAACCGCCCCTTTAAGTGCAATTGCTTGAATCTCTCTTGCACGTTGTTCACCGAATATATTTTATAAGTAGCTTTTAAAATTACCCAGCAAATATACGCGGTGAACCAAGTGCATGAGAGATTCAAATAATTGCAGTAGCCGCTTCTTTAAGTGCAATCGTTTGAATCTCTTTTGCACTTGGTTCGGCGGGTATATTTGTTGAGCAGTTTTTGAAATTACTTAGAAAATATACCCGGCGGTGAACCAAATGCAAGAGAGATTAAAACAATTGCACTTAAAGGGACGGTTAGTTCTGTATAGTTTAAAATATGTGTAAAGAAATAAAATAATAATAATAATGATAAAAATCAAGTTGATGTTAATGCATCCCGGGTGACGCTGGGTCGCCATTACGGTAATCAACACAAAAGAAAAAAGCCAGAAGAGAAAATATAGTGATAGGTGGGTATACAAGGGCGATGGAGAAAACGAATAACTTTCTTTTACCCCCCCCCCCTGCCCACGTTGCCATCATCACCATGATGAAGCGTATAGTAGAGTAGGGTAGGGTAGGGGCCGATATAGATGAGACAAAGGTATAATAGATTAGAACAATCCTGAAACATTTCTGGCACAATTCCTTCCCTCGTGTCAGCCGGAACATATGGCCTCGGTCTTTTTGCTAACAGGGACGGAAAAGGACATCTGAAGTTTGGAAAAGAATTGCTAGTCTATTTACATAGGGGATAGGTGGGGGGGCCGGATAGGGACAGAGGAACGAATGCGATTGATTAGGGCGGAGAGGGGAAAATTGTTGAATAAGTGCGGAGGTGGGGCGGAGGTTAAATGGAACTAAGGTATTCGTTGTTTGAGTCTTTGGGGTTTGAAGTTTGTGCTCTTTTCCTCCGCTTCCCTTCTTGATTTTGTCAGAGGCAGATTTACTACAGGGTTCATATATCAATATAAATTGAAATATTTGGGGGCAGGGGAGACGTTTTTACGACGGGTACACGTACACAAAAACACACACACGTACACACGTACACACGTACACACGTACACACTTCGTAGGTATCAAGAATTCTACATCAACTAATCTGTGTACAGTTGTTTCTGAGAGGATACATATTTCTAATTGAAATGAAGTCTCTTCGTTAGCATAGGTATTAGACACCAAATAGAAAATTTAAATATACACAGGTGGCAATAAGATAGTCCGCACTTGTAATTTTTTCAAAAACTGCAACTTTAAGCTAAATTTAATGTAACTGTTTAAACAAACTCTACCTCATTTGATTGGCTTTTTATTCCTCGCTAATTTTACCTGTTCATATTTGACTTTTAATTGAAATATTCTAGTGTTGACGTCAATTTAAAAAAATAACTTCAAAATGAAGAGGCAAAAAGAAAGTCCGCACAATGGAAAATTGTTATTTAAATGTAACTTTAGGACATTAATGCAACACAAATACAACAGGAACACAATGAAATAGTTTATATTTAGTAGCATAGCCCTTCTGCAATTTGATAGCCTGCAATCTTTTAGGAATTGCTCAAATTAAACTGCAGCAATACTCCGGGAAAAGGGCATCCCACTTTTTAAAAATATTTTGTCCAAAGTTCTTCCAAATTTGAAATTTTATCATTGCGTAGCTGTTGCTTGATATAATGCCATACATTTTCAATTGGATTGAGGTCTGGAGATTGTGCAGGCCAATCTAAACACGGAATATCATGCTCTTCCAGGAACCTCTTGACATTGCCAGCTGTGTGAATGGGAGCATTATCCTACATGAAAATAGGATTATCATCCAAATTCCGACCCGAGTAGGGTAGAAAATGCTCAGTCAACATATTAATGTACTTGGTTGAATTAATTTGAGCTTGCAAGCGAAATATAGGCCCTGGACCATTGGTACTAATAATGCCCCACACCAAAACTGAACCTTCACCACCTGGCAGTGTTGAAACTGAGTGCCTAGGATTAAATTCTTCGTCTTTCCTCTGATGGACGCACTGCCTACCATCACTGCCTATCCTATTGAATTTGCTTTCGTTGCTAAAAAGCGCTTTCGACCAATATGAAGAGTCATGATCTTCATTGAATCTTTACAGAAATCATTGGCTTGCGTCTTGCAACATATTCTCTCAAATTAAATTCCAAAATCTGTTCTTGACAGAAGAAAGAGATCACATTTTAACAAGATTGCACTGTTGTTGGATTTGGGGAGCCGTTTTAAATCTGTTTCCTTAGGCTGCGTATCTTGTTAGCATTGTCTTCTCTGTTAGAAGTAACTCTAGTACGACCAGATTTAGGGACATCACAAACACTGTCGCTGTTTTGATGCTTTTGCACAGTGTTTCGTACCGCTTTTTCATCATATTTCAATCTGCGTCCGATTTCCTGATTGGATAAACCAGAAAGGTGGAGATTAATGAGCGCCTGACAATCACTAAGAGAAAGTCATGGCATATGGACTAAATGTTACGTTGTATAACCTGGAACAACAACAATTACGATTAGAGATGCTTTGTTGCCTGTTGGTGGATATTTTAAACTGATTTAGGGGCGATGATTTAAGCTGGTTTTAAGCGAATTTGTTGCTGCGGACTTTCTTTTTGCCTCCTCAATTTGAAATTATTTTTGTAAATTGACGTGAACACTAGAATATTTCAATTAAAAGTCAAATATGAACAGGTAAAATTATAGAGGAATAAAAGGCGAATCAAATGAGGTATAGTTTGTTTAAACAGTTACATTAAATTTTGCTTAAATTTGCAGTTCTTGAAAAAATTACAAGTGCAGACTTTCTTTTTGCCGGCACTGTACGATGAAGGCTCGCGCAAAAGCGCCAGGAAAGAAAATGGTTTCTAATATTTTTGTCTATATACTCTAAGGTTCCTCAACCTTTTTCAGAACACTCGGATACCTACTACCACCCTTCCCTACATGCACCCTTACATAATAATTTTAATAATTTTCCCCACTCTTTACCTGTGCCTAAATCCAAACGTAGATTCCATGAGCAGAGCTTCTTTCTTAGAACTGCACGCCAGTGGAACTCTCTGCCGCTTGCCTGTTTCCCACCTGATTACAACTTGAACGTCTTCAAGTCCAACATAAACAAACTCCTGAAAAACCGCCCCCTTAAGTAAGACACTCTATCAAAACCCCTAATACTAATGATTACTACAATACTATCTCATTGATTACTGTACACGCAATAACCCTTATCCCTGAGTGGCTTTCGGGCCTTGATAAATAATAGTAGTGCCAGTACATAATTAAAGCAAAAATAAATACATAAATATTCGTATAGTTTATTCAACAGAATTCTACACTGTCGATCGAGTGGGTCAATTAATAAATCAAACTATTGCTAATACAATAATCGATAAAATAGAAATCAGAATGATAATCACATGAATCACCAATCAATGTGTAGATTGTTAGCAAGAATATTTAGTTCCATATTTGATAGAAAGAGTTTTAGATCATCACATTTCACTATACCCATTCGGTTTCTATTCCCAGGACATATTCGATAGACGAGAACGACTTGTTGAAAATGTGAATCAGAAATCAATTTGATTCAAGAAACACATAAGAAACTTTGTCAACATTACGGGACGTGATTCTTGAATTAATTTTTACAATTAAAAATAAGTATGATGTAATTAATTTCCACATGAATTGTGAATCCCAAAGAAGATAGGTTGAGAAACATGTAATGTTACTAGACGTTCTCAGTTTTCATAAAAAAGGTATATTTAATCTGCAGCAGACATTTTCACGGCAGAAGTAGACTTTTGTGTAATCGTCTGGCATAAAAAAATAAATGGTCAGCAGAGAGAAATCTAGAACTGTCCATCTACACCAGAGTTTCCCAAACTTTCCCCGCAAACGCCCCCTAGAACACTCGGATGTCTGTTACCATCCCTCCCCTTCATACATCCTGGGCGAGCCTTTTCTAGTCTCACACAAAAACACGCGTTCACATTTCAAGCTATATTACTTGTCGCATACATACGCGCACACAAACATACGCGCCCACGCCCACACACGTACATATATTCACGTTCGCGTACATACACTCACATTCACGTGTATATACACACACACTAACGTACACACATGTACTCACACACGCGCACTCGTAAGCACGCATGGACAACGTCACTTCCCCTTTCAAAGGAAATCCACACATGCGTAAAAGATCAGCGGAAACACCTATAAAAGCAAGAGCAATAAGCAGCTTCTCCCTTTTAGGACCAGCTTTCGAGCTGTACGGTCTACGGACCGACAGCGTGCCTTTTCGGCATGCGCGCGTACGCGCGTACCTCACACCACTTGCTACTATGTAGGACAAAACGCCAACAGACAGTACGTACACTTTATACGCTTTCTGTCTCCATGAACTGAATTGACTTTCTCACTCTATCTCCCCCTTCGCTTTGGTCCATCAAAACAGACATGTGCGCAACGCTCTACTGAGCTTAGCCCTCTCTTTCTACAGGCCGGCTTGCCACTTCGCGTTTCTCTATTGCATTCCCCTTTCCTTCCACGCGCGTAGTCGTCAACGGCTGAATGAACACGTGTACACCCAAGACTTTCATTTCTCAACAGAAAATAAGCGACATGTTTATTTTATTCCAGCATTTGAGTTCTTTGTTTCCTTCATTCAATTCGTTTCATTATTTTTCCTTGTAGCGAGTTAGGGTATTTATAGCCTAGTCTTCTACAATCCTTATTTAGTAGTAGTTGATGTATATCATTAAAGTGAAAATAAATAATTGAGTATTCATATAGCTTTGTCAACATTACGGAGTGTGATTCTTTAATTAATTTTTCCAATTAAAAATAAGTACGGTGCAATCAATTTCCACATGAATTGGGTTGAGAAACACCTAGTAATGTTACTAGAAGTTCTCAGTCTTTCATCGCCCCCCCCTAAAGGTTCTCATCCCCCCCTCTAAAATAAGTTCTTCTATCGCCCACCTGAAGTTTTGTAACGTCATCTTGGTGGGCGGCACGGACTCTGTTGGAGAACCCTGATCTAATCTAATAGGCGCTTTCGATGCGACGGTTTTGCGATGACATTATTGTCCATCTTTTAAATGTCTTTTGCTTTTGGATTGTTTAAATTTTTGTATGAATTTTTCTCACTGTATACTGAATATTTGTTAATGAAACATTATATAAAATCTTTTCCTTATTTTATTCTAAACACTTTTTGTTTTTAGAGAATTAAAAAAATTTTACACTTACAGAACGTTAAAAATTTTCGTTTTGTAAGTGTAAGATTTTGTATTTTTAAGACCTTACACCGAATGAAATGGTTGCATAATGGCAGAAAGAGGAGAACTACATATGAAGAGAGAGAGAGAGAGAGAGGGAGGGAGGGAGGGAGAGAGAGAGATACTAATAAAGAATGAAAAATTCTACATTATACTAAAACTCTGTGTCTACTTGTTTGTCATGTTATTTGAGGATATATTTTAATATCTAATAAAATAGATAGGGGAGTTAGAAACTTGGTTTTATTAGTGCCCCGGAAACCTCCTTACTTTTATTTAGTGCTTTAAGTAGCGCTTTGGATGCCCCCACTGATATTTTTTACTGTTCACTTAAAAATAATTTCTATTCTGGGAGGAGGCAATTACAAATTTGCTTTTAGTAGTACTCTGGAGGCCTCCTTATTTTTAATTAATGCTTTCGATAGCACTCGGGGGCCATCATGAGCTTATTGTCACTGCTCACGTATGAACTTGTTTTTTGTATTCATTACATTTTGTATAAAAGTGGTAGATACACAGATGAAAACATTATTACGTACTTATATGGCATGTCAAAATTAGTATAATTTTTTTTTAAAGAACAGATTTATTTCTTCCACTGATCACTTAAAAATAATGTCTCTTCTAGGGGTAGGCATAATGTAATATCTAATAAAACATATAAGGGAGCCTGAAACTAAGTTTTATTAGTGCTCTTGGGCTCTCCTTTTATTTTGTGCTTTTAATAGCGCTCTTGGGGCCTCTTGAGTGAAGTTTTTTTTTTCTTTCAGTGCTCACTTAAAAATAATTTCTCATTAAGGAGATTAGAAACTTTGTTTTAGTAGTGCTCTCATTTTTAATTTAGTGCTTTCAGTGGCGCTCTGGAGGCCACCTGGGTTTTATTATTTTTACTGATTACTTATAAATATAATTTCTATTATAAGCGGTAAAAACTTGGTTTTAATAGTACTCTGGGGGATTACTTACTTTTATTTGGAGGTTTTACTAGCGCTCTGGAGGCTATTTTCAGTGCTCACTTAAAAATTAATTTCTTCGAGGGGGGGGTAGAAACTTGGTTTTTATAGTGCTCTGAAGGTCTCCTATCTTTTAATTGGTGCGTTCAGTAGCGCTATGGAAGCATCCTGATTTTTTCACTGATTACTTAAAAAAAGAATTACTCTTCCAGAGGAAGGTAAAATATGATAAGTAAAACCTTGAATGAAATCAAAAGCATAATTTAACATTTCGACTTTGATTTAAAAAGAAGCCTCACGTAGGGAGTTTTATCCCCGGCTCCCAAATCAGCTGAGATTAGATCATTTTTGTAATGATCCGGTCCCTGTTGATTTTGCGGTTGGAGCTAAGTTCTGTACAGTTTTAGGAGGTCCCCCCTCCCAAACTTTGCCTTGTCTCTTGGAGAAGAGGTTAGTTTATTGCTAATCGTCTGAGGCCCCATTGAATTAAATAAAGGTTTTCTTCAAAATTCCATGCAGATTTCTCAGTTCGACAAAAAGATTCCGAGTTCAATAAGATACACCTGAAAAAGGTTGGATTTTACATCGGCCATAGGCGCCTTACTGAGAAATGCCAACGGAGGTGCCCAGACACTTTTTGCAGGCCAGAGTACCCCTCCTCGGAGGCGCTGACTCCTTAATCCCACTTTCCGACCCTGGTGTCTAAGTTCTTGCAGTGGGAAAGAACTAAAATCCTTTAAAAGAAGCCTCACATTTTCAATTTAGAAATTTGAAGATTCTACCAAGTAGTCCTCTACTTGAGAATAATTTTCAGAAGCATCGCTCCGGGCTCTTATTTAGAATTCATCCTTATAAAAAAAAAAAAAAAATTAAGAAAAATTTTTATTCACATACTCGTCACGGAACGAAAATGTCATAATCCAAAAATCGCAAGATTGATCAAGTAGTTTTATTCTTAAAAAGAAAATCATTTTTAAACAACTTTAAGCGATTAATGTAAAATCGGTAGCATTACAAGGCAGATTTCAAAAGTTTGAATTATTGCGGGATTATTGCGGACTACATTCAGGGCCGCAACACGAGATATTACCTTTTTCTTGCTCAAAATGTGATTGTCTTAATTAAACTTAAAACTACTTAATTAATTTACGTGATATTTGGAATATGACATCTTCGTTCCGTGAAGGGTACGTAACAACATAAAATTTTATACATCCCGGAACAGCAATGTGATATTCCAAAAAATCACGGAAATTGATCGACTAGTTTTATTTTTATAAAGAAAATCATTTGATAACGATTGAAAGCGATTAATGTGAGATCGGTAGAAATACAAGGCTGATCTCTGAATTTTGAATGTGATTAAATTTATGCTGAGAAGTCCTCCCAAATAAGCAGATTCTGCTAAATTTCCACCATCATTGTGAATCATCACGTTGTAGTCTCACCGTCGATCCGACACTAACTGAACTGTGGCACTTAGAAAATATTTTTTCCGGAAATCAAAACTTATCATTTATACTATCCAAAGGACCAAGCGAAGACAAATCTATTGGAGAACAGGGGAGATATATTCATCTGAATCTGCGTTCAAAATCACTAATTAGTGGGGTGGGAGAGACCGAGAAAGATCAATAATCACTATTTAATCATATCTTGTCAGATCATTTAAAATTAACATATCGATATGTTACGTGTCTGCAACGAATTAGTCGGCGTCACTATAAACAACAGTTCATCAGTTGAGACCAAGGCAATGGCTTGTTATGTTGACGGGGCATGAGAAGATTGTCTTGGAAATAAATCTATACTCCTACAATTTTTTTTGTGTATTGATATTCATATTAAAAGCACTTCTTTCTATTTATTTAAAAAGAAAATTCAACTTTCTTATATATGGGTCGTGGAATTGCATTCATCTACAAAAGATCTAGCTAATTATCATATTCTTTTAGACATTCATTTTAATTAATTCGCTGGTAGTTTTTTTTTTTTGTTTGTTTGTTTTTTTATGGGATGATCATCTTTAGTTAACTGTTACGTGTAATTATATTCATGCAGATATTCTACATGATTTATACTTGCGTAATATTTATATAAAATGTTTATAGTAAACACAAACCTCTTTCTATATATATATTTATGTATGCGTATATATATATTAGTTTAAAAAATTTTGCCTACCAAACTCCTCTGTCAGTTTTGGGTCTACAGACATGAAGCTTAATATGTAGGGTATTCGAACCCATGCGAAACTTTATATTTGGGTTTTAGCCAAGGAAAATCAATGCAAAAGTGTGAAAATTTAAAAAAAAAAATGGAATTCCCCAGGCGAAGATCGAAGGACAACAGTATGAATATGCATGCCTAACGTAGTAGCTATTGGTTTATGTTTTAATTTTTAGCTTTACAACAAACATGTCTTCATAGCTCACGCATTAATGTCAAGGGAAAAAGTAAATCATAAGCTAAACGTTTTGGTTTCGATTCTCGGTGCACGAGTCATTTTTTTTTAAATCATTACTATATATTGGGTCAAATAAACTATAATAATAAATACGAAATATACATTAATCAAAATATCATTTTTAAGTGTATTTTACGACTGGGAAATGCCAGACAGACTATTAGTAGTTATATATATATATAGTCTAGCCACACTGATGAGCTGTGAAACAGCGAAACAGTACTATATGTGAATGACTATAATGCTCCCTATCTTGGGTTGAGTATATTGAGAAGTGATATACAAACTTCTATTAGCGTATTAACGATAACAGTGCACAAAATTAACACAATATCTTTGATAGATATGAACTGTCATCGACAATTCCATAGACGAGACGTTTTCATAAATCGAGGTTAGGGTTAGGGTTGGAGGTCTATTCATCACCAAGTTTTGTCTAATGAAGATTCCACATCTATGCACAGATGAAAAATGAAAAAAAAAGAAAAACAACCAAACATACAAATATTCCCCCCCCCCGCATGCCTCAAAACAAAATAAAAATAAAACAATTTTGACAGCAATAAAAACAAGTTATAAAACTAATTTACGCATTCTTAAAACCACAGGGAAATTCATTACTAACGTTAAAAAAAAACACCAATTCCACAATATTTGTAAATTTACAAATATGCATTTTTTTTTTAATTGAATAGTTCACATTTTATTGTTCTGTAGAAAAAAAAGAATATGTGGGAACGTGACTATACTTTATATATATATATATATATATATATATATATATATATATATACTAGCAAAAGTACCCGTCGTTGACTGGGTTCAAAAACAGCCTACATAAAATGGACTCTGATTTATGAAAGTATGATAGGGTATGAAAAGGAAGGGTTATAAAGAGATAGCTTAGGATTTGGGGGTATCAAAACCAAAGCAAAATATGATGAAAGTAAAAATAAAATAGATAAACCCCATAATTTATTATACCATACATGTTCACACTGAAAGACTTATCACAATATTCTATGGATCTATATTAAAAAATCTTGTTAAACTTTGTGACATATTTCCATTCTATGGAGGTCAGGTGCGAACGAACACCCCATAATTTTATTATATGTTGACACACCAGTTCATGCTGGATCACTGAAATTAAGCAACGTTGAACCTCCATCCATAGCCCTTGAGCCCCTGGAGGGACATCGACCATCTACAACTTTGTAGATGCTTTTGTAGTGACTGAGTCCTTTTTACAGGGTGAGGGTGCTGGCCCCACGCCCAAACTTCCAAGAAGGTACATACAGTGCCTAGCCTTCCCAAATGGTCACCCATCTAGTACTGGCCAAGCTCAAAGTTGCTTAACTTTGGTGATGTGGCAGGAGCCGGTGTGTCAATGTGATTGTGGCGTACATAATGTTGAACCTGCTCAGTACTAAATGGGTGACCATTTGGGACTTTCAGGTGCTATATGTGCTCTCCGCTTATCTCGGCATTGTTTCCAGTCGTCCTGGATTTGCTACTAAACCCAAACAGTGCCGATTAAGGAGAGGTGCGGTTGGGATTGTGCAACTCGTGCCTCACAATTACATGCGCAGCTTCCCCTGCAGGGTGTATCCTTTGTCTTTCAAGACTGAATCGCGCATTGCTATAATTGCTTATATGTATGTGTTTTAATTGTGCGTATAAAGGGTTTAGGCATATACTTGTAGTTGTGTGTGTAATGAGGGTTTGAGTAGCTGTAAGTTCAAAAGTATAACGTCAGCAGATAAGAAGAAGTTGACATTTGATGTCAGTTCCATTAGAGAGCGTTGTGGCCTCCTTTTCCATTCAACCGCGAAAGCATGTAGACTCTTGTAGACTACATGCAAGTTCAGTAGAGCAAGTAGGGTCGACACGTACTCTCCGTTGCTTCATATTAATTATTTTTAAAGATTCATAATGAAAAAAAAAAAAAAATGTCAGTGTTTATGTTGGATTTTGCTTATAAAGTTTAAATATAAAATTCTCCTAAAAAGAAGTTAAAACTAGTGATGGGACGATTCCAATATTTTCCCAGTTCCGACACAATTACAAATTCTTTTCTCAATTCATAATTCCTACACAATTAGATAGTCTGTCCTAAATATCCGATTCCAGTACAATTAGGGATTCTGTTTTAAAGTCTGTATTGCAATGCAATTATCGATTCCGATCTAAATTCACAATTTCGATACACTTAACGATTCTGATACAATTACCGATTCTGTTCTAAATTCCCAATTCTGATACAATTTGGGATTCTGTTCTAAATTTCCTTTTCTGATAGGATACAATCAGTGATTTTGTTTTAAAGTCTTTATTTTGATAAATCAAGGGTATAGCCAGTAAGTACCAGAAATGGAGGGGAGGGGTAAACTTTTCGAAGCAAAATATTTACAAAATATGTTTCATTCATTGTTTCATCTTAGTAAATTTTCGTTTTGTTTATCTTTTATTATAATTAGGGCAACCTAAAAATCGCAGTTAATGCTCATTAAATGTTCTCATAAAATAAAATGTAAATCTTTTTATTGATGCATTACATTTTTTTTTTCTATAATTACTTTGTCAAATTACTCAACCTGATTAATAAATTTTGTGATTCCCTAATTATAACTTTTTATGTTTCATAGATTTTTGTGAAACCTCGATACCTTTGCTACATTCTGGTTGTAATTAAATACTTAAGAGATGCACAAAGCAAAGCGAACAATGAACGAAACGATAGGAAACGTTAAATCTTATTTTTATACAAAAAATTAAAATAGTAAATATTTTGAACGAAACCA
>NC_136508.1:61467749-61482749 GCF_053919585.1 Euprymna scolopes
TTTTTGAGGTCAACAAGATACACCTGAAGAAGGTCGGCGGTTACATCGCCTTAAATGTTGTGAAATTAACACTCAAGATGAGAACAGTAGTTCGAAGAATACAAATAACCAATCTTCATCTTATATATATATATATATTGTTATCACATTTACACCGCAAACAATGCACATTGCCACTTTGATGTAGGGGGCTACTATCAGGGATATAAGCTACAGGGGTACTATGTAGGGAGTTTAGCAGCAAGATATCTGCACATTACACTTGAACTTCTGCATGTAAGTACAGTTGGGAAAGCAGGGACCCAGAAGGCAGTTCCAAAGTCTAGCAGTTCTTGGGAAGAAACTACTGGAGTAGAAAGTTCTCTTACATCTAAGGATCTCTACTGTGTAGGGGTGGGATTTAGCTGCTTGTCGGGGTTTTTCAGGAGTATTTACGTCAAGGGGACACAAGTTCTTGCAGTTCGTCAGAGCATTCACCATTAAGATATTTGTAGAACAAGCACACAGATGCAATATTTCGTTGATGGGACAGAGGCTGAAGCTTAGATGACAGTTCAGGGCCTATCAGGTTGGCGACTCTCTTTTGAACCCTGTCTAGGAGCGAGAGACTAGTAGCAGATGCACCTGCCCAAATGTGGCAACAGTACTCTATACATGGATGAATGGCGGCCTTATAGAGGTACAGGATATTTTCAGGCGTTAGTAGTTTTCTAGCATGGTAGAGGGGTTGAAACGTAAAACGAAAAACAAATCTTTTCTAAAGAGGTTAATAGATTTCTTAAAAGGATGTGTTGTATTCAAGGCTATACTAGGTGACCTTGCTGGTTATAAAGATGCCAGGAAATCTGAGACATGAATAATTCAAGGGATTGTAAAAGCACTAAAACCATTTCTCTTGGAAAATGTCTGGGTGTGGCAATAGTTAAGGAATCGTAAGTGATGTCATTAAATTGTTTGGACATGAAAATTGTGAAAATCTGAAAAAGGGGGAAGAAATGGAATGAGAAAGAAAGGATGAGAAGGAGAGCGTGGGAGAAAAAGGGAATATATGAAAAGGATAAAAAGAAGTGAGGGGAGTATATCAGAAAGAAGGAAAGGAAGAAAGAATATAGGAAAAGGGGATGGAGGAGAAAGAAAAGGTTAGAAAAGCGATGGAGGGAAGAAGAGAAAGAGAAGTACAATGGAAGGAGAAATAGAGATGAGAACGGGAAGAGGAGAGAAAAAGAAATAAAGGAAAAGGATAGAGGGAGTGAGAAGGAGTATATCAGAAAGAAGGAAAGGAAGAAAGAATATATGAAAAGAAAGACTAAAAAAGAAAGAGAACAGAGTGAAAAAGAAAAAATAGACGTGAAGGAGAAAGAATGAGTTGAGATAAGAAGAGAAAGAGGAAAAATACAAGACAAGAGGGAGAGAAAGGGAAGGGGTGTCAGAAGCATGTAAGCAAGAAAGATAGAAAAGAAAACGAAATATATAAGAGTAAAAATATTTAAAAAAAAAAAAACATGAACGTAGATATTGGTAAGCTGCGTCTACTCAATCTGTTCAACGTAAGCATGATAGACCAACAAAGCCTCGTATAGAAATCCATAGACGCATCTGTGATTAAATAATTAATAGTGAACTACTAGCAGTTCGGCCCGGCTTTGCTCGGGCCCTATGTACTGTTCATAACTTTATGTGCATATGTATATATATTAAAAAGTTTGACTCACGTCCAGGTAACCTACATCTAAAATTTCAAGTGTTTGGACCCAAAATTGGCGGGGGTGTTTGGTAGAGTCTGTAAAAGTACACTCTTTCAACTTTACCTTTTGGCAGCCAAATTTTCGCCCAAAAAAACTGATTAAAAAGCTTGCTGCATGTCTGAATACCCTTTATGTAAAATTTCAAATGTTTAAAATCAAAATTGGCTGAATAGTTTGCTAGAGACCGCAAAGGTAAAATCTTTTGAACTTTGACCCCTTGGAAGCCAAATTTTCGGCCAAAACCCGATTAGAAAGCTTACCCTATGTCTGAATACACTTTATGTAAAATTTAAAATGTTTAGACCAAAAATTGGTTGAGAGGTCAATTTTTTTTAAAACTTTGCCCCCAATTTTGAGTCCTTAATATTTATTCTTTTGGACTCAAATCAAGTTAAAAAGTTTGATCTTTGTTCAAGGAACCTACATCTAAAATTTCAAGTGTTTAGACCCAAAATTGGCGGAGGAGTTTGGTAGAGTTCTCAAACGTCAAATCTTTGAACTTTGACCCCTTGACAGCCAAATTTCCGGCCAAAGACCGATTAAAAAGATTTTCCCAAATCTCAATACCCCTTGTGTCAAATCTCGAGTCTGTAGACTGAAAATTGACAGAGTTATTGTGTAGGGATATGTACACACACAGACACAGAGAAAATTTCACTATTATAGATATTAACTATTATATACTTTTAACTAAAATTTGGTTAAATAATAACATGGTTAGATTCGTCACACTGTTTTTCAAGTTTACAGTCCAAATTCGCTCTCCACCGTCTCTGAAAAACAGGCTTGATATTCAAGCTGTAAGTATCTCATTTACATATAAGGTATCAAGAAATCATGTTGTTTCACGCGACCTGCCACAATATAATTAGAAGTGTAACGTCATACCCAGAACGTTGTAGCCTCAGTCACAAAGTAGATAAAGAATAGGAAAGAACTTTAACTCTTTTTTTCGTAACAACATTTATTTCCTCATTCTCCCGCCATGCGTGACTTCTCATAATGGTTGTGATGTCTCTCATGTGATCGTCTTCTCGAACGTGTTCTCAAACGTCCTTCACGTTCTTAATGTGATCTCGACCGTCATCCACATCGCTAACATGATCATCTTCTCGAACATGCTCTCTTCTTTTTATAGTAGTCTTTTCCCTTACCATGACGTAATTTCGCCCACGGCCTGGTATTTGTATATAGCCGTCCATGCTATGTCACAAAAGTGCTATTTCAAATGTAGACATGACAGACCAACCGACAGACAGCTTTTTGTAGGTGTTTGGGCGTATCTGTGCATTTGCTTATTAAAATGCTTTTGTTTTCAAACTGAAAGAGTACAGATAGACAGACGGATAGTGCCACTTTTATAAATATAAAAAAAACATGTATGTTGCATCCCTGTGCCTGGTTTATAATTTATTTAATGGAATATGCCCTGACGAACATGTAGCACTTGTGCCCTCCTCTCGAAGTAAATACTCCCAGCTAATCCGGTGAGCAACAAAATCCTGCCCCATCACTGTTGAAAATCCCCAGATGCAAAAAAGCCTTCTACTTTAATAGTTTCTTTTCTCAAAGTGCTTGACTTTGGAATTCGCTCCATGTTTCCTGCTTCCATAGCTCTACCAACACGCAAAAAATTTAAATGTAAGATGAACAGATATCTCTCTGCTCACCTATCTATATAGTGTGCCTGTAGACACGGCCCCTCACGTTCCAAGTGGCAACAGGCTTTATTTGGGGTAAATTAAGGGTAAGAAAGTAATGAATGAATAAAGGAGAGAGGAAATCCGAAAATAAGAAAGAAAAGACGAAAAAGAAAACGAGAAGATGATGATGCAGGTAAACAAAAAATAATTTTTAAAAAAATCATCTAAAAATCATCATCATTATCCTCATCATCATCATCATCGTAATCGTCGGTTTAATATACGTTCTAAATGCTGGCTTATGTTGGACAGCTTTAAAAAAATTAATAATCAAGACAAACACACTGTATTAGCAAAAGTACCTTCAATAAGTTTCCAGACTTTTTTTTGTATCTGCACTTTTATTGATAGTACACACATAAAATGCTAGTCCCCTTCTAAGTAATCTTCTCCGGCTGCAATGCACTTGTACCATTCCAACAACTTCTGGACAGTCCTATGGACGTTCTTTTGGGTACCGGTGTCAATGACCCCATCACAGCGTCTTTCATTTCCTCATTTGCCTTAGAACAACAGCCTCTAAGGTTTTCCTTGAGCTTAGGGAGTAACCAAAGGTCATAGGGAACAAGGTCTGGAGTATAGGATGGGTGATGAACTGTTTGAATCCCCATTTTGGTCAAATAGTCTGTGACAGAGGTGGCGTACCCTTGAAACAGATTTCACACAAACCTTTCACATCTTCAGCTCCTTCGCAAATAATAGTGTATACAGTTCCCACACTGTGCACTTACTGTCTCTATTTACATACAATGGTCCTTATCCATGAAATTCTTTATTTGGCCAATCAACTTTGGTGTTCTGACTTCCTTACTTCTCGCAAGTCTCTCATCATCTCTCACAGAGTCCCTGGCTTCCTTGAATCTTGATGACACTCAAAAATTGATGCTCGATTCATGCAAGATGGTCCAAAACCAGTCCGAAACATTCCATATGTTTCTGTGGCATTTTTCCAAGTTTTAAACCGAATTTTATTGCATACCTTTATTCTAAAGTGTCCTCACATACAGATTGCATTTTTGAAATTCATCAACTATGACAATCAGGCTTTAGTAGGATGTATTCCAATTCCTGCTGTAGCTGTTCATTTGAACCTGAAATCATAAAAATTGGTCAGCCATCTCATAAAATGTTTAGCAATAACATACTGAATTTTCAAGAGTTTATGACAATTTTAAATGACTGTATAAAAAGGTCTGGAAACTTGTTGAAAGCATCCCGTATGTTACAGAAGTGTGCGTCATGATCCTGGGATCATAACTGCCATGAATCACTGCCATGATGTAAGAATTTTAGTGATGGGACGATTCCAATATTTTTCACAATTCCGATACAATTACCGTTTCCGATTCCAATTCTTTATAAATCTCTAAATATTTAACTATAAAATGGTTATTTTTTTCCCGATTATTGTAAGAAACATATGTTAAATGTGTATGTATGTTTTCAGACTTAAAAACACACGTGTGGGGTTGATGCATAGTCTTTATATTTACTGGTAGTTTAAAACCAATAAATATTTATAATTTTATGATAACTACCAGCAGTGGAAAATTTTGTTTTAAACAAAATCAAATTTAAAAAAAAAAAAAAATGGTTAAATGAATCGTTTTTGGCATCGGAAAATAAGCACAAATATCCCCCAAAAGTTCTGATTTTTCCGATTCACGATTAATCGTCCCAACTCGAGTCACTGTAATTATTGTATTTGGGTAAGTCCATTATTCCTGCACGGGGTAGATCAGCTTACTCCATAGCACCTAACCAAGTCTTTTTTCCTCGGGTCTATTTTTTATCACATACCGCCGTGTTTTTCTTAGCCTTCCCTTGTAAACTGACTCTGCTACCTAAACAGTTTTATACCTAACCCAAAAAACGCTCATCCATCCTTTCAATATGGCAACGTTGTGCTAGTTAGTAATGACAGGCTGACGATCAACTCACCAAATACATGTTGCTAGTCATTTTTTGCGCTTTCATACATTATCACACTGCGTATACAAAAATAATATAAAGCAAGGAATAAATCCTATATTTTAAAAGTAGCAAAAAAGACAATGGTTGTGGAAAGAGCAAGAAAACCGCTGATGAGGAAGCAAGAACGAAACGAGCAAATAATGAAAAAGAAACATAAAATTAAAAAAAAAAACAAGTGATGCATGCATGGTCCTCCGTGAGTGCACAGCGAACAAGACATAAAAAAAATAACTAAGTTTAGCATTTAAACCCCCCCCCCCCGCTTAGCCCCAAAAGTTCCCAGAGGACGTCAAATTCTCGTGAAAATGAACAAACGGCGCATGTTTTAGGCCTTAACATATGTAAATTTGATTTCTGCACCATGCATAAAAAGAAAAAAAAATGACTAAGTCCATCATTTACCCCCCCCCACCACCACCACCATTTCGCCCCAAAAGTCCCCAAGGCCTTAACATATTTAAATTTGAGTTCAGCACCATGCAAAACTGCCAAATAGAAAATTTTGTACAAATATCGTAAAATGGTCCCAAAAATGGAGTGTTTTTATTAGCCCTAAAAGAGCCCCTGGGGCACACCCAAGAGTTATCGCGAAGTATAGACAAACAAAATTATATAGAAATCAGTTAATTACAACTTTCAGAAAGTCTTATAAAAATTCAAGGCATCATTTATTTTTAATAAGCACAAAAGTGTCAATTTTAGCCATTTTAACCTGAAAGGGGAGGGGACAACCGGAGTTTTTCCGGAAAATCCGTTCTGTTAGTTTTTACTCATATCATGTTTGATCTTGTGCACAAGTTCAAAAAATTCCAAGGCGTAGTTATTGAGGAAAGTGCGGACAGACGAATGGACGAACAGACAAACGGATGAACGGACAAGGGTGAATTTACAGGTCAACCCTCCTTTTGTCCGGGGGACCAAAAAATGATCGATGGCAGGGAATTAAAAAAAAGACAGAAAACCATAGAGTAAAAATGGAGAAAAAAAAATGGAAGATTTTTTAAACGTATAATGGAGTAAAAACTGAAGTATAAAATGATAGAAAAAAAGAAAGAAAGAAGGAATAAAATGGGGAAAGAAAAAGAAAAATGAAGTAAAAAGAATGAAAGAAATAAGAAAAATGTAGCAAAAATGAAAAAAAAATGGAAAAAAAAAGAAAGGAAAAGTTAAGAATATGAACGAAACAAAGAAGAAAGAAATAAAATGGAAAAATTAAGAAATAAATAGGAATATTTAAGAAAGAAAAAGAAAGAATTAAGAAAAAAGAAATTAAGAAGAAATAATTAAAGGACGAATAATAAGGAAGAAAAGAAGAGAAATAGGAAGAATACCAGAAGAGAAAAAAATAGGCAAGAATAAGGAATTGAACCGCTCTACCGCTCCAGAAGATATCTCACTACTGATGCAATTCTCTATCTATATAAAAGCCAAGTACGTCCAAGGATGGAATACTGCTGCCATATCTGGGCAGGAGCTGCTAAAAACAGCCTATCCTGCCTTGACACAGTACAAAATAGACTTCGTGGCTTAGTGGGGGATGCCCTTTTCTCTACCCTGCAACCTCTCTCCCACAGAAGAGACGTTGCGAGCCTGTCTTTGTTTTATCATTATTTCCATGGCAGGCGCTCGTCTGAACTCCAATCTCTGGTCCCCCCCTCTCCAATCTTTCACGAAAAACACCCGTCTAGCTGAATCCACTGTGAAAAATTTCCCCCACTCTTTATCTGGGCCTAAATCAAAACGTGGATTCCATGAACCAAGCGTCTTTCTTAGAACTGCACGCCTGTGGAACTCTGTTCCGTCTGCCTGCTTCCCACCTGGCTACAACTTGGATGTCTTCAAGTCCAACGTTAACAAATTCCTAATGAACCGCCCCCTTAAGTAAACACTTCATCAAATCTCCACACGAACGTACTGCACTTGCAATAACCCTTATCCCTGAGTAGCTTCCGGGCCTTGATAAGTGGTGACCACCGTGTAAAAAAAAAAAAAAGCCGACATTTTGTCACGAATAACAAACATAAGAAAGACGAAAGAAATAAAAATAGAGAATAAGGAAGAAATAAGAAAGAAAAAAAGAAAAGAAAAAAACATAAAACACTTTTTCTTCTTCTTTCTTTCTTATTTCTCTTATCTTAATCAAGAAGCCTTTTCTCACCCCTTCCATCCCGTTTTCATTTATTCTTCTTCCTTTCTTTCCTTTTTTCTGATATGAAGCCCCTCCACTCCCTCTATCCTTTTCTTTTATTCCCGTTTCTCTTCCGCCCTCCTCTCCTCCTTTTTTTCTCCTTCCATTTCTTCCCCCACTTTTCATTTTCCTTCAGATTTTCCTAATTTTCATGCCATAAAAGAAATAAGAAAGAAATAAGAAAAAAGAATTTAAAAAATGCGAACAAGGAAAGGAAAAAGAAGAGGAAGAAATAAGACGAAAAAGAATAAAGGAAAAGAAAGAAGAAGGGAGAAAAAGAAAAAGAAATAATAAAAAAAGAAGGAGGGAGGAAAAGAAACAGAAGAAATAATAAAAAAAGAAGGAGGGAGGAAAAGAAACAGAAGAAATAATAAAAAAAGAAGGAGGGAAGAAAAGAAAAAGAAGAAATAATAAAAAGGAATAAGAAAGAAAGGACATTAAGAAAGAAGAAAAATTGGTAATAGGAAAGAAAGGGAATAAAAAAGAAAGAATAATAAAAAAGAAAGAGGAATGGGAACGAAGGGGGAATAAAAAGAAGAAGGAATAAAAAAAGAGGAAGGAATAAAAAAGAAGGGATATTAAGGAAGAAAAAAATGGGTAATAAGAAAGAAGGGGGATAAGAAAAGAGGAAGTAAAAGGAGGAAATAAGAAGAAAGAAGACGAAGAAGGGGAAAGAAAAAGAAAGAAGAATAGAGAAAAAGAAAATGAAGAAATCAGAAGGAAGAAGAAAGAAGGGGGAATAAGAAAGAAGAAATGATAAGAAAGAAGGAATAAGAATAAAAAAGAAAACAAAAAGAAATAAAACGTAAGAAGCAAAAAAATAAATAGATAAAATTGAGATAAAAAGAAAGAAAAAAGAAAGAAAAAAGAAAGAAAAAAATAAGACGACATAGGAAGAGTAGCAGAAAAAAAAACAAAAAATTTAAAAAACAACAAAAAAGAAAGAAATAAGACGGCATAGGAAGAGTAACAGAAAATAAAAATAAATAAAAAAAAAACAGAAAGAAATTAAAAAATAAAAAAAAAGAAAGAAGTGAATATTCTGGCACGAGTAAGAAACATGTTTTGTCTTCCGGCAGAACAAGTACGGAACGATAAAAACAAGTTTAGGTAGGCACAAATTGGTTTGTTCAAATAAAACGTGTGTATGGGAATTTCCACACATGATTCCTACAATGCTTGTTCGTTTCCGGGGAAATCTCTTTCATCCAATACCGATTCCTCAAATACTTTCCAGATCTGAATTCTACCAAGATTATTCACAAGTCTGTGTCTGTTTGAAGATATTTTCGACATGGGACATTGTTATGTACATTATTCACAGCTTTCAGACTGATTTTCTCACTTTCTTTGTTGCCGTTTACACGATGTTTCGATCGTTGTACACTCCGGCTTTCTTCAGCTGCCTTTTATCATCGTTGATAACTGTATGGGAATTTCAAAGCAAAAAAAAAAAAAAAAAAAAAAAAAAAATGTGAATTTTCATGTATCATATGTTTTGTTTTGTTTGTTTTTTTTTTTTTTCTGCCATTTTTATGGAAATTACTCTAAACAATACGTGTAGCCATTTCATACAAAGGGATAAAAAATACAACTTCAAGGTAAAAAAACAAACAAAAAAATATAGCCAACAATAAGTATAGGTTACGATACAGAAAAGAGATTAGAATTCCTACACATAACTGTCTGTCTTCACACAGGGAAGAACTTTGCTCATCATCTTCAAGCTTTTTCAATTCAAAGCCTTTTCTGGATTGATGCTGCCATTATTACATTTTTGAGATGCGGATTGTTTATTCAGTATTATTTGATTGGTTGGTTGTTTCTGTTTTACGGCATATCAACCCTTTTCAGATTATTTAATGCCGAATTCAGTTATTTTGAAGAAAATTTTTTTAATAGAATATATATATATTTTTTTTCAAGTCGGTTTCTATTTAACCCATAGTTGGCACCCTAGCAGAGAATGGACCTGGGAGCAATAACAATTAAAGGGTGGCTCTACACTCCCCAAAGCCATCAACCTTGGGACTCACCATCGGATATAGTTTAAGGTCATATCAAGGACCCTTATTATTTGGATTCATCTGACTACTTTCCTCATCTTGAGTGCGATTTTCACAACGATGTAATCGCTGACTTTCTTCAGGTGTATATTGTCAAACTCAGTACTGTTTCTGTTGAACTCTAGAATTCCAAATTCCGCTCAAATTCCTGAGTTCGACAAAAACATGCTCACCTTCGACAAGATACACCTGAAGAAGGTCGGAGATTACATCAACCAAAACATTGTGAAAATGACACTCTAAATGAGAACAGTAGTCCGATGAATTCAAATAATACATATAGCAATTTTCTTCGGAACAATATTTCTTCTAAAACTAAGATTGCTTACAAGTCAAAAGACCACATGAAAGTTCCCAACATCGATAAAGGAAACTTGGACTATGGAACGCATTGGATTCGAACTTAGTCCATCCAAGTTGTCCGTTTGCCTCATTAACCACCACTGCCACCACTGCCATTTCTTACGAGAATCAGATATTAGCAATGAAAATCACACGAGGGTTTCCAATAACCATAACTGAAAGGGGTGCAGTGGATAGTCTGGATTCAAATTTGGCCCACCCAGGTCTTCATATAACATGGCTGTTACGCTAGAATTGTGTTCGTTACAGTTTAAACCTTACTCAGACCCCCACGCCGCCTGGTACTGTCAAAAAGTAACAAACAAAAATAAATAAATACAACTCGGCTTTTTCTTTGTTCTATTTTAGCAAAAGGCATTTATTACCATAACTTTCCAAACAATGCCTGCCTTTTTTTCTAACTGTTCATTTCGTCTGCCATGAGATTAACAAAACCCCATCGTCTCAACACCAGCTTAAAAGTTTCTCACCTCCACTACGGGACCACACGTCCATCTCACCCAGCTTGTTTTTCTTTCTGACCCTCGCCACGTGGTGCATTTTTTCTCCATTTTTTTCTTCTGATGCAAACCTGTGCACACTTGCTAATTTACATACGTGCTCAAAACGGCTGCTGCTGCTAATCATCCATCCTTTGGCTGCTGCTAATATCTTCACACGCTCTCATACATGCTCTGTAACATTAATCGCTTAAGCACTCCTAAAAGAATCAGATACTTAGAGGGGAAACCACACGAAGGTTCCAAACACACATAAGTGAAACTAATAATATAGAACTGACCGGATTTGAAGTTAGTGCTCCCTGGTCATCAGAGCGCCTCATTGTCCACTTCTCAATCGCCAGCTCCCAAACAGAACCCATCATTTAATCCATGAAATGATGCTTGTACCCGGGCGTCCAGAGAGAGCTTTGTCATACAAGGACCGTTCAAAAATAAAACCTCCTATTTTTTTTTTTTAACTCAAACAGTTGAAGAGCTACGAATACGAGAGCGAGATCATTAAAATGAGCGACATTTTGTGCTTCAGAATTTGTTTTCTACATAGTCACCACCATTCACTATGCACTATTGCCAGGTATTTAATGACGCACCTTTGCTTTTGACACAGATCCATGACCGGAGTTGCTGTCTTAGAATCTTATCCTGTAAATATATGCAAGAGAGAGATGAGATTTTTAGGTCATGAATGCATGAGTACAGTCATTATAACAATGCAGTTTGCAATCTGCTTTGATGCGTTTGAGTAAAATTTTTAAAAAATAGGAAGCATTACATTTGGAACGCTCCTTGTAGTCTAATTTTTGAAGTCATCATTTGTAGGTATGTTTCTCTCTCGTACATATAAAAAAAGAGCCATTGTCTTCCAGCATATTTTAAAAATAAGGGTATACATCACTGACAGGGTCAGTTTGACCCCAGTTAGTAGTGCATATTAGGAGCATAAAAAAATAATGTGCAAATGCCATTACAAGAAAATTGCAGATTTTGGAATTTATTTTCATCAAAAATCAATTAAGTAGGATTATGTATTCAAATTGGCACTGATCTCTTCATTAAAAACTGCCATATTTTATTGGTCTACAGATATAAAAATAAATCCAAACAACCGTTTGACTTTTTATTAACTTAGCGTTTCCCTCTTTTTTTTTTTGCGGGGCGGGCGGGGGGGTGGGCTTTTTATTTATTTATTTTTTTTTAATTTTTTTTACTGTTACTTCCGATCCTCATTTTTATACTGTGACGAAAACTCTGGCTACCACCGAATAGTATCACTGGATTGTAACAAAATTAAAATTGCCTCGGTCTAGAAAGATTTCTTTTTACACACATTATACAAAGAGCACATCGTATGATCATTTTCGATTACTTACATTCATTGCAAGAGACTACAAAACATATATTTTTTTACTCACATTAACTCCTAACAAGGTATATCGCCATTTGGACGTAAGGGGCTACTATTTGGGACCATGCCCAGGAAAGATTAACAAGATGTTAGTGTACGTTACATTGCATCTCTGCATACAAAACAAACTGGCATACAGACACACACAGTGCCTTATATATATATATATATATATATATATATATATATATATATATATATATATATATATATATATAAACAAGTTATAAAAATATATATGGCAATTAAGCTACACAGAATATTCCGCGTTTCATTCTCCTGAGAAATCGTCAGGTTTATGCAAAGACTTGTGGTTAACTCGCGTTGTTATATACACACAGTCCATTGAATTTTTTAGTAAGCCAATCAGCTTCCTAGTTTCCATCGCGACCATCCTAATCAGCCAATGAGCGAGTACTTTCAGAACATAGGCACAACTGACCTTAGGTTCACCCCCTTCCTTCGTGTGTGTTTTTCATGTGAAGAGTAGCTATCTAAGTAAGCTGACCTATTTTCAACCTAGGTGTAGTTAAGATTTCGAGAATGAAACGCAGAATAATCTGTGTAGCTTAATTGCCATATATATTTTTATAACTTCCCATCTAGCTCTGCCTATGTATTGAGCACTGTTGAAGTAAATACTAAAACTTTATGCATAAAATTATATTTTTATATATTAATTTATGTGATGAAATGAAGTAGTCATATATATATATATAACAGATTTACATGGGTGCCACACTGGCCATGCAAATGTTTCGGACAAATGGTCGTTCAAAGCCAGAAGTCCTCATCAGGCGACTTAATATATGGTTATTTCCACAAAAGAAATCAGTCCTCAATCATTTGTTTCTTCTTAGAAAGCAATCATTTATTAAGTCGCCAGACGAGAACTTCTAGTTTTAACTGAGTATTTGTCCGAAACATTAGATTGTGCAGTGTCGCTACTATGTAACTTTGTTTAGATTACTATAAATATACCTTGCTATTCTTTTATTGAGCACTCTTAGTAATCTCGGTAAATTCATTAGTTACCATTCTTGAATACCTTTACATGGTATATATATATATATATATATATATACTAGCAAAATCTCTTAACATTTGACCTTGACCTTGAGAAATAGTGTGCATCATCCCTAGGTCGGAGACTATCACCATATCAAGTTTGGTCCTTAATGGTTCAATGGTTGTGGCTGTAGGAGAGTATATACACATAGGTTTCACCTTTAAACTTGAAAAATGGTGTACGCCAGCATGCCAGGTTTGGTCATGATTGGTACAATGGTTTGGGCTGTAGAAGAGTTGTACACACACACACACGAACACTACTATTACATAATTATTTCCACAGCCAGACAACGTCGCAGCTCACAGGAGCCATGAAAGCCAACAAACCGGAAGTCCAGGACTCGAGTTTCGCCCTCATCTGGGCTCATCAGTTAGACACATTCGAACTCCAGCGGCACTGATGAATTGTGATAAAACGAAACAGGATCGTATGTAGATGCCTACAAATATATTTTAAGCCCCCCCCCCTCTTTTGGGAGAGCACTGTCGTAAATAATCTCAGCCGCTACTTAATTGGCTGAAAAATGCGATTCTCGCTGTTAATTTATAAATAAGTGGTTTGAGCACTATAAAAGTGGTGGACGAATGTTTGTTCAAAAATAGACATCTGGCGAGGTTATTTGCAGGCAACGCTCCCGTGGATCAATCGGTAGAACTGCTAACTATCAACGCGACGGTTCTAGGTTCAAGCCTCGTCGAACATTATATATATATATATATATATATATATATATATATATATATATATATATATATATATATATATATATATATATAAGAGGGAGATAGAGGAATGGAATAGAGATGGATGGGGATTTTTTTGAAAATCAATTCAGTTATTTCAGTTTTATGATATATCAAAATATTTAAAAATTGAAAGTAAATCTCGACTGCAAGTTCGATCATTTATAAAATAATGTGTTCTTTTGCTTTTTTTATTAAACGGATTTTAGTGTTCTCACAAATTCTCACAAATGATTGCATCTTTAGTGTCAATCCGACTTTAGGTTTTAAATAAATCACATTCCTCATAAAGTCGTAAAACGTGGAATCCAATTGATTTTCCTAATCTCGTTTTTCTTCCTCATTCTATCAAATATTATTCCATGATATATATATATATATATATATATATATATATATATATATATATACACACATGTGTGTGTGTGCATGTAGAAAATATGTATATATATGTATATATATGTATATATATTTGTATATACATGCGTACGTGTATATATATATATACGTGTATATATATATATATATATATATATATATATATATATATATATATATATATATATATATATAACTTACTTCATAAGCCATATATATGCATGTGGGGGGTATAAATATATGTGTATATATATGTATATATACACATATATTTATACACTCCCCCCACACACATATATGGGTTTATGAAGTAAGTTTATATATATATATATATATATATATATATATATATATATATATATATAAAGTATTTGATGAAACAACAAGTAAGTCAAAGATCTTACTTGAAAACAAAAAAAGTTAAGCAGAGGGAATATGGTGAAGAAAAAGGTTATTACACATGAATAGATAGTCTGGTGGAAGATAAAACATCCAGTAACGGTAAAATCCAAATGTAAAACTTCAAGAAAGTTAAAAGAATTTCCATTTGTACAAGTAAAATCCAAGGGAATTCCCGTAATTGGAAGAAGATGGTCCCTAATAATCCAAAGGCAGAAATCCATGGAATAATTGACACACATGTGTACAAGGAAAAAATAATGTTAATAAAAGAAAAATAAGATGTGCTTTTCACTCTACTTCCGAGACATAACTTCTGCATGCAAAATGCGATCCTGCATTTTGCTAATTCCTACCCTCTGATGAGAAGGAGAGTATTTCTTCGAAACTTCGCGGATTAAGGACTCTCCATTTATCTAGTGTTTCCTTTTCAGATTAAATATGTTTTTAACTCATTTCAA
>NC_136508.1:61497749-61590249 GCF_053919585.1 Euprymna scolopes
CAAGTTTTTTTTCATTTGTTTATACAAATATTTGCTAGTCAGTGTAGGGTTCTTTAGACTAACCAATCTGCACATGACATGCAAGTGTGTTGGCATTCCCCGACGTGGGTAGAATGTGTCACGTTGGTTGGTTTAATGGATAGCGCAGTGCCTTTCCATCGTCGGGACTCACTTAAAAAATTCCCTACCTCTTCAGTATCCCTGACAATTATGAAGTCTCTGTGACAAGCATGCTCAAGAATTATATGCCAATATCTAAGTCCGGCCAACCTACGGCAAAAATGAGTTTGTCCAAAGGTTATAAGAAAGCCGATAACAGTCATTTGGCACGTTTGCTCTGGTAATGTGCCAAGGTTGCTCTGGTTATGTGTCGTGTTGAGGCATTGTGTTTGGGATCATGTTGTGCCGAATTGGCGGAGATGTTCGGGTTCGAATCGACAAAGTTGTTCAGGATCATGTCATGTTGAATCGTCGGAGGACAGGGTTTCAGATGGAGAGGTTAGTGGTGCTAACTGGAGCAATTCAATTCCATTCAATTTATTTAGTAAGAAAATAAAGCAATAATGTAAGGAAAAGGTTAGTAGAAATTTACACAAGAGAAGATGCAGTATCCCAGCACGTGTCCAATTTTGCTTTGACCTGCTGCATCGTTGACACATGTACTAAATCATCCTCTGGAAGGCCCAGAGACCCTGATTCAGAAAGCGTCTCTCCTTTGATTCAGTCAAATTCTAGTAATGCCCATACAGGCCTAGTTGTGGTGCAGGAGTAAATAGAAGGTCCCGAGGAAGAACATATTATTGAAGAATGAGATTACCATGTAAACGTCACCACTCAAAGGAGAAAATGTAAAGGTTTTTGAGGGCAGATGTCATAGTCCTTACATCATTCGAGTAGCCAGTTACAGGAAACGGGTAGTAGAACTTTACACAAGAGAAGATCCCGTAGCCGAGCACCTGTTCATTTTTCTCTTGAATTGTTTGAATCGTTGTTGCAAACATTTTTTTTTAATCTGGGTGCTAGTGCACTTACTGATCCGCGCTATTTTTTTAATTGTATTTACAAGTTTAACTAAAGTTTTATGTTTTTTTATTCAATTGTAAGGTTAAAGTATATAGAATAAGTACAAAACACCCTCCCCATGGTCAGCACGGATCAATAAGTGTACTAGTACCGAAATCTGTTCCAATTTCCAAGGATTCTGATTGAGAAACCGTCCTTCTTTCGATTCAATCCAAATCAGCAATGAAATAGTTTCTTGTTGTGCCTGTGTAGACATATTTTTGATGTAAAAAATGGATAACAAGTATATCGTAATGTATATTGAGGAGATTATGATGTAAGGAGATTTACACTGAAGAGGATACAGTATTCCAGAATCTGTCCAATTTCACTTTGAATTGCTATATTGTTGGTACATTTATTATATTTCTTGCAAGTCTATTCCAAGCTCCAGGGATCCTGATTAAGAAAGCAGTTCTCCTCTTGTTCAATGAAAATCGGCAGTGAAATAGCTTCTTGCAGTGTCCACGTAGCTCCCTTTCTGGTGCAAGAGTGAATAATAGGCCTTGAGGCATCTCATAATATCCGTTGAGATTTTTGGCCGAATGAAGTCACCATGTAATCATCGGCACTCAAAGGAGAAAAGATTAGGCTTCTTGAGTCAGCTTTCACGGGGCAGATCTAATAGATATACTTTTGCAATTAGTGAGCTACTTCTAAAATGACCAAGTCAAAATGATCTACAAAGTAGAATAGAACTAATTTGAATTTGTAATACATTTATTTAAAAATATATTTTTAAAAAAAAGGGGGGGGGGCTAATGCAGAGAGTGATCCGCGCTATTTTTTAAATCATATTTCCAAGTTTAATTAAAGTTTTATGTTTTTTTTATTCAATTGTAAGGTTAAAGTACAGAATGGGTACAAAAAGTGGCTTTTGAAATAATAACGTTATTATTTCAGTACGGATCACTCTCTGCATGAGTACTAAAAAAAATTTAAGAGTCATAAATGTTGGTGTACCTTGCAAAATTATATGAATCCAATTACTCAGTGCAACATTGTGCATTTTTTGACATTGTCTTACGCTGATGAATTACACTGAAGTGAATTCGCCAAGGATGCATAGTCCGAACAGTAGGTACTGAAGCCAGTCTCAAATGAGAAATGTAGGAAAAATGAAAATCGAGTACCCAGGGATTACAGAATAAAGAGGGTTGTAAAGAGTTCAACGTGATACAGACTCCACATAGAAATTCAGATCGCGGATAAGATTGGTCCTGTTGATGTAATACTCCAACGAGTAATGGATGATCAGTTCCTTGTAATCCAATCTTTTTAAATTATAATTAAAAAAGTCTGGATTTCAAGGAAGGAACTGATTATCCATGACTCGTTGTCTTTTTTCTTTTTTTTTTTTTTTTTTGATCATCAGTCGTGATAGAACGGTACTCGGATTCAATAATCTTTACGTTGAAAGAGTCTGGCTCACATACATAAGTGGAGTAAAATAATGCAGTCAATGATGTTGCACATTTTCTCACGTTAGGATATTTTTCCTTTGTACATAAGTTCCAAAACTGCCCATGCATTCCAGACTTCGGCTCAGCGTCAGCTTATAAAATTCCACTCTCTACTCTAGATCAGATCAGTTCAGGTGGAACAATGTTGCAATTATTTATGCACATGGAATAACTGTAGTATCTTTCCCAAAACGGTAGCACATGGATGTAGCAATACGTTCGAATAAGGCAAAGTCTTGAAATCTTTTTCTGTCAGACTCTTACAGGAACTTGTCAATCTGATTTATTATCGAGCTGCAATATTCCCCTTCATATTCACCTCTGATGTGAGGTTTTAGAAGTTTGCTAAATCACGGTGTTGGATTTTTGAGGAGAGATGATGCACTTTTCGTTTAAAAGCATTAACTGAGCTTATCTGTCGGATTTTAACCTACTCAACGGATTAAACCAGAACTCGACGTAGAAGGAAAAATAATGAAACCCTTACCTTACGTGGTGAACCTTTCACGCTTTTTCTTGATCAACAGGAGTTGCAACGAATTGCCTCGTTGCTTACAACGACAGATCGTCTTTGTAACAGTAACTGTGAAACGGGTTGCTGGACTAAAACAAAAAGACCAACCAACAATATCACCGATAGGGGGTGTTTTTATACCCACTAGTCGATTCTATGCAAATGTTAAGTCCAAGCACTTTCAATCCTTTTGCTTGAACGACTGGCACATAGAATTCCATTGCTTCACCCCTCCACATCGAGTCCCGGTAAGTAAAAATTATCACATATATTAATCACAGTTTAGTCTTTTCCTTGCGATTAAGATTATTCAACATGTTGGTCAGATCAGTTAAAAATGCTAAGTCTAGCAGCCACTAATCATCACTTAGTTATTCTTCACTTTTGGCTTCTCGTAAAAAAACCTTGATATCCAGACAGAAATCTCGAAATCTTTGTAGGAATTCTCCTCGACTAACCATCTGACGTCAGTGTGCAACAATAACTCAGAATGGTAACCCATCAGTGTTGTATTTATTTGCTTCTCCACTGAGCAAATTAGGCACAATGCCGTTTTTTAATGTGGAGAGAGTGGGGGAGGGGGAAGGGGAAAAAGGGGACCAGCTCCTGAGAGGTGTGAAATGGGAGCTGGATAGTGATTTGCACACTGGTATGTAGGGTTGCTGCTACATGGACCAGAAGATTGCCGCAAGGGCAATGGTCTTTGATTGCAGCATCTGCCGGAACAGGTATTTATTTGCTCCCCCACCGAGCAAATTAGGCACAAGGCCGATTTTTAAAGTGAGGAGTGAAGGGGAAAAGGGGACCAACTCCCCGGGAAGTAGGGGAGCTGGATAGTGACAATTGGTATGAAGGTTTGCCCCTACATTGACCAAGGCCTTATATGTGGGGTCACCTCCACATATGGTCTTTGCTTGCAGTATCTGCCGGAACAGATACTACATTTCTTGGCCCGAAGACCACAAAGGCCTCTTCCGAGGAGGAGGGGTGTTCTGGTCACCATCAGTGTTATTCAGATATGAACGAAATAGCCGTCTTTGAAGAGATTTGGCGTGAATAGAACAGGCGACCTTCATTGCTACATCAATCATTTCTTTCATGTTGAGAATTTTAGAACATTTGTTAGTGTATTATGCAATAGTAAAATTAAGGAAGTCTGGAAAAGAATCGCCCTCCCTGCATTTGGCAGTAAACTCATTCAGGTGACCAACCACAGCCGGCGCTCCGTCAGTGGTGATGGACACCATTTTGTACACTGAAAGCTTGGTATTCTCAATGAAGCTTTTGAAGGATAGAAATATGTCTTTCCACGTTAATTCTTTCATGGGCAGGATTGTTAACAGTTCCTCTTTCGTGCTCATATCAGTAATCGCCATCCGAATAAAAATGCACAACTGGACTGTGTCACTCACATCAGTTGACACATCCAGCTGCAAAGAAAAACATTCACATTCTAAAATGTTTTTACAAAGTTGCTTCACTGCGTCTTGTAACTCTGGTTCTTAATAGCTGGAGAGCTCTTGTCAATGATAGTATTCCTGTTTTATTTTTTAAATATTTGAACAATGTCTCAACAGCTTTTCCTCCATCTGGAAAAGATTTCTTGTTCTTAATTTAATGAGTCACCTGGAACGAAGCTTCGGTGACTGTATTTGCTTTTGAATTTAGATGTTTAAAAAATGACTGCTGTCCGGGCAATTGGGATTTCGGCTGTTTTATTTTTTGTTTTGTTTTTTGTTGTTTTTTTTTTGTGGAAATTCAATATCATAATTTTTATGGACGGTTTGAAAATGCCGTGCCACATTCCCTTTTTCCTATAGCGCCTACAGAATGGACGATGAGGCAAACATACTTAGAAAAATGCCATAGTGAAAAAGTCAACTTCCCATTCCGTGTAGAAATGGGACGTCTTTAATTTTTTGGTTGATCGAACTCCTCAGCTCATTTTATAATCTTAAATTGATAAATAAATAAATAAATCAGAGGTGTGGACATGAAAGTGAGACTAACCTTAGCTCTCAACGTAAGAGGGTTCGTTTCTATCTGTTGTGTAAAGCAGTAATTGATCCGAAGGAAGAAACACCGCCATTACGGGGAGTCGGTCTTATGGGAAACGCGATCTCGTAGCTGCGAGGATTGGCGAGAGGTGAACTTGGCCGTGTGCAAATTGGTTAGCGTTTGCTCGCATAAAGCTAACGGCGGGAGACCACTTTGGGGATGGTGTGTAGCGAACTACGAGGCGGTGTTGTTATTGAGTGCGAAGATCAGTGGAGTTTTGGGGCGATTGTTTCTGTAACGAATTAACAAATTTGTGAGGAGCGGCGTTTCCTTCTTCGTCTTTCTGTACGGAAGTCCGGACTTTGAGGTGTTGTTTTCTTCACTAGAAACTGTGTCCTTCTAACCGAGAACTGACACTTCGTATCTAACATAAAGTGATTCCATCGAACTTTTCAGCACTCAATGTATTGAAATTCAATTGTTTTGAGCATTCTGTCTTGCAGCTGAGGAAGCTCTCTCTTCCGGAAGTAGGCGGTGCCGGGCCAACCCGTTCCCTTTCTATTGTTTGTTCCTGATTTTACGCACAAGATGCCTATCTATTAGCTTGCTAGAGTGCACCGCTTCGTGCAATTGTAATGGCCTCTTTAATAGAAAAGGTTAGATTAGTCCGACCGACCAACTATTTCGACCAAATGATGAATTAAAAAAAAAAAGGATAATAGGAAAAATCTACGTTTTAATCAGAGTTACATTTGTTTCGTTCGTTTTTTTTTAACCGAATTCGAAATTTACATTTTTTTGAATTAATATGAAAAAATCTCGTTTTAAACTGATTCAAGATTATCATATGTTTTTTTCTTTTTCATAACAACCACTAACTATTTTTTTTTTCGTCTTTCAATATAAAATTTTCGATAGAAATTTCGGTGGAACGTGAACTCATTACGAACAGAATAAACGAAAACGAAACGAATTAATTAGTTTCGGTTCGTCTTTTCTCGCAAAAATTTTAAAATTATATCAAAATCTTAGAACGAAACCAACAGAAATGTCCAACAAAACGAAATGGCTACAACTCTGGTTTTAATACTTTGCGATCGACCGGTAGGTCGCGATCGACGTATTGGGTGCCCCTGATCTAAACCATTTGAGTCATTGAAATTCCTTCTGATACAAGATATCACATATTAGATATGGAACAGAATCCTGGACACCATATTCCTTAGGCTTTATTTTTATTATTTGGATTCTTTAGACTACTGTTCTCATCATTTCACTTGATGCTTGTATCACTAAGTGAAAAATTTTTATGGAGTATTGAGATAACTTGCCTCACTATGTTATTTGCACAACGTTTCAGTTGATGTAATCTTTAACCTTCTTTAAGTGTATCTTGTCGAACTCGGGAATCTTTCTGTTGAACTCGGGAATCTTTCTGTTGAACTCGGGAATCTTTCTGTTGAACTCGGGAATCTTTATGTTGAACTCAGAAATTTTCCTGCCAAACACAAGAATCTTCATGGAATGACAAGGAGTAGCATGCTCTCGTTCACAAGGACCCATGTGACAATGGATAGAGTAGTTGGAAAATTTACACTATTTTGGAGGTTGAAGATTCAATCCACAGTGCAGGCGACACCCAAAATACAATTTCAATTTACTTAGGATTTCTACCCAGTCGTGGCTAATGGAACGAGATTCCCGTACATTAAATAAATAATACCGTTCGAAATTCCATGCAGACTTCTGAATTTGACAGAAAGGTCCCCGAGTTCGACAAGATACTCCTGAAGAAGGTCCGAGGGTACATTGGCCAAAACGTTGTGAAAATAACACAAAATGAGAATGGTAGTCTGAAAAATCCGAATAATCCGAATAATAAATCCTCATCTAAAAAATTCAGAAGCATAAGGTTTTATTCTGTTATTGGGATTTGTTTGGTCGATACATCTTTTAGAATCAGCAGGTACACGTGAAGGTTGCCAACATTGTGTCATTGAACCGACAAGACTCGAACATATCCAGATCTAAAATGAAAACGTATATCTGTTTAGTTGCGAGATTTTTTTTTTTTTTTTACATTTTCACCCCAAACAAGGCAGAGTGCCACCTAGATGTATGGGGCTATTATCAGAGACGTAAGCTACAGGCATACTATGAAGGGAGTTGAGCAGCAAGATATATGTTTACATTACACTTCTGGATGTCAGTACAGTTGGAGAATCCGGAATCCGGAAGGGAATTCCAAAGTCTAGCAGTTCTAGGGAAGAAACTATTGGAGTAGAATTAAACTAGAATTAATTATTAGAGTAGAGTCTGGGAATCTCTACTGTGTAGAATTGGGACTTTGCTGCTTGTTGGGTTTGTCAGAGTATTTACGTCGAGGAGGTATAAGGGCTAGTAGTTCGTCGGAACATCCATCATTAAAATACTTGTAAAGCAGACAGAGAGATGCAACACTTCATTAATGGGACAGAGGTTAAAGCTTAGATGACTATTCAGGACGTAAATGGTTGGCCAATTCTACTGCCTCAGAAAGTATCTAGTTCGAAATGTTATCCTTTAACTATATAAGAGTATTTTGGGGCAGCATCTTCTCTCTTATGCATCTTTTCTCGTACGTATGTTTCGTTGAACAGCAGGGATAATTTCTGTTTGTTTCTTTTGCGATTAGTCTTTTCAATATAATTCTGTATAAGAGAAAAATACGTTCTAAGACGGAGCACTGAAGAACTTCTACCCCAAACTGCTCTTTCCTACGTTGGCAGAGTATATCTTTCAGCTGACAATTATTCATCTTATTAATCTTTGACATCTAGTGACTCTTAGCCGTCATATGTGACAACCCATTAGACTTTGCAGGTATTCATTTCATCAGTGCAATGTACCACTGAAAGATTCCCAGATGTGACACAAGATAGAAAGGTAAGGAGAGGCAATCCAGTCTCTCTAAAGGAGGAGCAGTCTTGCTTTTAATAAAATTAGCTGAGCAGCTTGATCAGCCTTTTTTTCGGTCGGGTCGCTTCAGGCAGTAAGCAGTAAACTTGCTCAGCCCCAGAGAGGGGAAGTAAAGCCTAGGAGAGTGTACTTCATAGGTCTATCCAGAACGAATGCCTCCGCCCAACAGATAAAAGGTCACCGAAATGACCCAGTGAATAGTGTTGTTAATTACTAATCATTACACGTGTTTTAATATCTTCTTTTTTCTTCTTTTTCCTTTGCCTTAGCTCTGAGCAGTGACGGAGTTTTTAATAATGCATTTTTTATCTCAACTGGGCACGATCACAGGCTTGGTTTGAGTGAAGGCCACTTTTACAGAGATCTGTAAGCAGGGTGCCCACCGATCCCATTATCAGCCTTCTTCTCAATCGCTTCTGTAAGAGAATAATACAAGTATAATAAAACGTCGATATAGTAATTCATAATAATCTTAAGTAAAAAGATTTAAAGGTAACAGTGTCAAGTATAATGGTTCATTTGTTCTCCTAATATAATGTGCTCGTTACATTTTAACAAAGACCCGATGTTGCGAATTGCCATGTACCAATAAAAGTTCCCACTGCAGGTAAGGAAAGTATATTTGAGGAGATTTTTTTTTCTTTTATGCATGTTTCGTTAAGCAGCAGGGATGATTCCTATTTATTTCTTTTGTAATCCATCTTTTCAATATAATTCTATATAAGAAAAAATGCGTCATAAAACAAGTTTTTTTTTCAGTTCAAAGATATAGCACTTATCACCGGTCGTGTCCACACCAAGCCACCTGACACGTATTTTCCAAACCAGCAATAAGATGGGCACATTCTTGTCCCCACCCCCCAGGATCAATTAACAGTTTCTTAGTCTGCATTTATAATCACGTGTTATTTCTGTAATTTGCTTCATTGTATATGGTCGTTTGAAAATCTTGTTAAAAGTTCAGAAGATAAATAAGTCCTGTATTTCGTTCTAAAGTTCTTGTGTCGCCATGTGGTTATGAAAAAACTCTGCCATGTCGACACGTGCTTAAAAGTTTCTCTTTCCACTGCGTACTTATTTCTTTGCTTATTTTTCCTTCTTTCTCCGATCCTGCTTGGTCATTTGTATATGTGTCAGTGGCTTTGTTACACTAACCTATACTTATACTTCTTTGCATAAATCCTGCTCTACATTTGAGATCTGCAATAGTGAATTTCCACGACCACAGACTTGGTCCGGGTGAAGACTGCTTTTTTACAGAGATCATTGTGCAGGGTGTCTGCCCATCACATCATAGGCTTTCCCCTCTTCTAAATCAAAAGCGAGTTTTTTATGGTATTGTCGTCGGCCCGAAACTTCCTTTTAAATTTTCCGAGATGATGTCTGATGATAAGATGAAGATTACAAGATAGAATGATGAAATTGTCGCCTTAATGAAAACAACACTACAGTTTTATTTTAACACTTTTATTAAGAAAAAATCAATTCAGGTAACTTGATTATGTAGTAGAGCTGACATCTATTCAATGTAGCCACCTTCACCCGCAATCACCACTCCGATATGGGTTCAGAATTGAGAGCATGCCTTCTCTACAAGCGCCAGTGGAAGCTCAGCAAATACTCGGTGGATAGCGGCGATCAGGCTGGCTTAAATGTTGTGAGAGGTCATGTTGGTGATGTTCTCGACATATGACCAAACGAAGTAGTCCAACGGGTTCAGGTTGGGGGAGGAGGAGGGCCGGTGAGAGAAGGGTACAAAGTCTTAGCACTCCTTCTGAAGTCAAGCCGTGGTTTCTTTGGATTTATGGGCTGGCGTCAATTCCTGCTGCCACACCCAGGATCTGCTAGCAGCCACCTGATTGCGCCAGGGGATCATCACACTCTTAAGCACATCCAGGTACACTTTGGTGTTGACTTCGAAGATGTGAGGTGGCATGCTGTAGCCCTCACTTGAAATCACACCAAAGACTATAACCTGGCTGGAAACTTTGTTGAGCTGTGTCCTTAAGCGTTAAACCGTTCGGATTTGCATTTTGAGGGTGCTGGCCATGGTCCTGTTGTCTTAACTTGAATTTGTAGGGAGCATGAGTTGTACATTGTGTCACTTTCAGACATGATAGAAGGCTCCTATCGCTCTTGTGATTTGTACACAACTGACCAGCTAGTAGATGGTGTGCAACAACAAAAGAAAATCGGTTTTCATCAAACGGAAATGGAATCATGTCGTCTTTTCTATGGGGCTAATTTTATCGTTTCACCCTGTATCGCTGAACACGAAAACAGTTAACAGACAGACTCCGACTTAGACGGATTCGAACGGATGCAACAAACAAAAAGTTTGTTTTTGCCCTGGCTTATTTTCACATCATATTGATCAAACACCTAAGTTTGAAAAAGACGGCTTGGGGTTAGGGTCAGGGTTAGGCTTAATCAAACAAAAGTAATAGAAATTACTGAAAAGGCACAAACCTACCAAGATGACATCATCTGACTGATGCCATTCAAATACCGGAAATTCTTTTCAAATTCAAATGCCTCACAACGTGAAGAAATAATAAATATCAGTTAAAAAAGATCACTAATGTTTTGGTAATAAAAACAAGAAAACCCATTAAGGTTTAGAAAGTCAGACTTTACACATAAAGGCACTTGGTCCCTCACATTAAACCACCACATCATACTAGAGTTGCGTGGGTGGACGTAGAAGTAAGTACCAATTCTCTTTCAGATGAGATAGAAGGGAGGGAGTTAAATATCATTATTAAAAATACAAATCTTTGTATAGCAGCTGGTAATCACTTTAACATGTGCGTATAATATTACGTCGTGCTAATGTTCCTATTCAGATAAAATACCATATGAATCAGTGAGGTTAAAAAAAAGGAAGAAAGACAAAACGTCTCAAACTGTAAAGTGTAGAAAAGAAATAAGAAACGGAAAAGCGTATAAATCGGTATAGAAAGTAAAAAAGAAAGAATAAAAAAGAATGCGTCGCATTATGATAATAGATTGAGGACAGTGGTTTGTCTGTCTTGATATATGTTTTCTCCATTCGTCTAAATAAAAAAAATAAATAAATAAATAATAATAATTGAAGTGGATTTATTCCCGTCGTTTTTTGTGTTTTTTTCTTTTTTGTTTTTTGTATAACGGAATGCACAAATACAGACACACGCATGCGCGTGTGGACGCACACACACCTACGCACGCACACACGTACACACACACACACACACACACACTATTCAAGACCGTCTGATTGAACACTACTGAGTTCTTCTTCTCGATTTTGTTGGATAACGTTTCATTTCTCCGAGCGTTTGTTTTTTTTTTATTTCGGCTGGCATGTTATATATTATGGCGCCCAGTAATATACAACATGCCAGCCGAAATAAAACAAAAAACGCTTGGCGAATTAAAAAATTATCAAACAAAATCGGGAAAAAGAAGAACTCAGTCGTGTTCAATCAGACGTGCTTGAATAATGACTTGCTGCCAAAATATACAAACATAGATATTAGTGATGGGACGATTCCAATATTCTTCAGATTCCGACACAATTACCGATTCCGTACTAAATTTCTGATTCCGATGCAATTACCGATTCCGATTCAAATTCTTTATAAATCTCTAAATATTTGACTATAAAATTGTTATTTTGCCTCGAATACTGTAAAAACACATCTTATTTTCTCAAACGTAGAAACACACTTGTAAGAGGGTGATTTATAGATTTTAGTTTTACTCGAAGTTTAAATCAATAAATATTTATTATTTTTTATTACTACCAGCAGAGAAAGGTTTCTTTTAAAAACAAAATCAAATAAAATAATTAAAGGAATCGTTTTTGGCATTGGAAAATAGGTGCGAGTTTTTCCGATTCCATTATCCTCAAAAGTTCTATTTTTCCTGTTTGTGATTTCGATTTCGACTAATAGTCACAATATATATATATATATATATATATATATATATATATATATATATATATATATATATATATATATATATATATATATATACTTGTGTATTGTTATATAAACATGTTCACATCCCGCTTCTACAAATAGCCACTTGTTTCAATCAACCAACAGATATCACCAGGCAGCGACTTGACTATTCAAAAGTTCAATGAATAATTGAATTATTCATTTAACTTTTGAATAGTCAAGTCGCTGCCTGATGATATCTGTTGTTTGATTGAAACAAGTGGCTCTTTCTAGCAGCGGGATGTGAGCATGTTTATATAACAATAAACAAGTATTATCAGCTCTTTTTATTGAGCACTATCTAACAACGTTGAATTCATTAGTCCATTACTTTTGAATATAAAAAAAAACGAGTATATATATATATATATATATATATATATATATATATATATATATATATATATATATATATATAAAATGAAAATTACAATTGAATTACCAAAATGATCCAAGATGGTAAAATTAAAGTAAATTATAAATATTAAAGAATTAATATTTATAAAATTATCTCAGCCAGATATAAAAGCTCGATAAAACCAAATAAGAAATAGAGCTTATAATATGAGCAAACAGTTAATAAAATATGTTAAAAAACACTTTGAAATGAGTTAAAAACATATTTAATCTGAAAAGGAAACACTAGATAAGTGGATAGCCCTTAATCCGCGGAGTTTCGAAGAAATACTTTCCTTTTCATCAGAGGGTAGGAATTAGCAAAACGCGGGATCGGATTTTGCATGCGGAAGTATTTGATTAGGTTAGCAAATTTAAAAGTAGTCCAGAAAATGTAGAAGAGAATAGGAATATGCTTTTATTGCTTAAATTCCCGGTAGTGTTATAAAAGATGCTGGAAGCTGCTCCCCATTGACATCTTTGAAACTGGGCACGTTTAACAACGTTTGCAGATACTGCCTGTAGATCTTCACTGGTGATTCTTCTGATAGCGTTGGTAATGTACTCCATTAGTTGGTCTAGATTGTGAAGCTTATTTGCATACACTTTTTGTTTTAAAGTTCCTTCAAAGATAAAAATCACATGCTGACAAGGCCAGGGAACGTGGTTGCCATAACCCTTTGCTTATTGTTCTCTCTTCCGTAAACATGTTATGAACTCGTGTCAGTGATCTATGAAACGTGTGGCATGCAGTGCTATCTTTTTGGAAAAGAATTGCATTTTATTTTGTGGTGTCAGTTGGTCGATAAGAGGGATATTAGAGAAATCGGGCTTTTTAAAAGTGGTTATATATAATATAGCTATATATGTATTATATATTATATATATACATATTATATATGTTACATATATATATATATTATATATATTATACATAATATACGTATATTATATAGATAATATATATACTATATATTTTTTACAAGCAAAAGTAGTTAAATTAATTTCAAATAAACCGCGCCGAAGACTTCTTGAATCTGCACTCATCGCAATTTCAAGCACAATTAAACAACGTTCAGGTTTCTATAACATAACGCCACTAATAAGCAAACTTTTATTAAAAGAACATAATTTAACTGCAGCCACAGGTTAACCTTCTCACACCATAGAAACACCCCCTGTAATAATTAATACATATAATCTCGATCAATAAATTACATAACAAAAAACACCCATTTCATTTCTGTTACAAACCTATATTTGAATTTCAACATATATATTTCTTTCCAGTAAGAATATTACTTGCGTTCATATCTTTTAAAATTACATTAACGACTATATGACGTCACTAAGATTTCCCTCTCTTTAACAGCGCAAGCCTCCCCCCTCCTTTTTGAATTTCCAACATCTTTTTCCGCTTTTCTGAAATAGAACAGCGTCCCACTTTGCACGTGAAAGATTTTCAAATATTTTGTACTGGTGTTGCTTGTTTCTTAATCTCATTCATGCAGAGGAAGTCTCGAAATAAAGACGAAACGTTGATGAACTCATAATACGGTTTGTTCCTTTTCATCTCTCTCTCTCTCTATATATATATATATATATATATATATATATATATATGTGTGTGTGTGTGTGTGTGTGTGTGTGTGTGTGTGTGTGTGTGTGTGTGATTGCAACGTCTTGTCAGACAAGTGCTACTACCACTTAAAGTCCATGAGCCCTAACATGACTTTTTATTTCTTTTATTTTTCCTTATTTTTTATTTTATTTTATTTTTATTTTTTTTATTTTTTTAGTGGTGCCGGCGGATTCACACACTCAAGCAGACATGACACTGAAGACGGTGATTGCTATATATACATATATATACGTACACGCATACACACACACACACATACACACACATATATCCATAAACAGACACACATATATACATACATATACAATACATAATACATATACAGACACACATGCATACATACTCAAATACATACGCATATATACCCAAACATATCAAATACAAACACACATATACATACATATACACATACAAATACGTACACATATAAGCACATATACATACACATACATTTAAATGCATATACATGTACATACATATCTATGCATTTATACACAAACATACACATATGCATAGATACACATACATATACATACATACACAAACAAACATATATACAAACAAACATACACAAACATGTATACATATATACATACATACATATATATATATACATACACAATTACATATATAAACATAGGTACACATGTACGTAAATACACAGATGAATACATATAATGATATCAGATAAATTATTACATGCTTCCGGCATTTCAAGCCTACACGCGTCAAAACTTTTCCATTTCTATAGGTCTATTTTATAGACAAGTGCCTAAGAGAGTATCTATACAAAGCTGATGTTACAGAGATTTAGCTTTGTACGACAGCTAAATCTCGGTTCAAAATGTTGAGGTCCAGTAACAAGCAAGAGTAAGAGAGCCAGCAACAAGTTAAACTGCATACAAGCTTAATGCGGGTACTGGTTTCCCGCTTTATGGTTTTTTCAACCAGAGATTTGCTTCTCCTAGAGGGGTTGCCTTCACCACGTTTTTTTGTTGTCAAACTCATGTACTTGTACCCGTCACCTTAATCCTGATCATTGAGGATATATGACTTTTGGGACGCTCCTTCATGTGTATTTTACATGTATGTGCATATGTGCATGTGTGTATTCATATGTTAGTACATGCTTATAATGTGTGCCTCTATGTGTGTATGTTTGCATGTGTGTGTGCATGCATATGTTTATTTCCATGTGTATGTGGGGTGGAGAGGGCTCCCGTAAGCCGTGGTGAAGGCAACCCTCTACGAGAAGCAAATCTCTGATTTAAAAAACCATATACATACATACATACATGCATGCATACATACATACATACGATATCCATACATTACATATAAACATTATAAGCATTTCTTAAAGAGGATTTTATTTAACACTTTATAGCCCATAACCTTTATTTGCTGCAGAATCTTTTGACATGATCATTTTAAAGTAGATCATATTTTACAAGTTTATATTTGATGTATAATACCGGTGCTGATTTCGAGACATTTTTTTCGAATAAAAACATCTGTATCGTCTCAGAGACGACCGTACACTAATTGCCTTTTAATGCGAAATTCTTGCTGACTATATAAATGATTTTATTATAAATCATATTAAATTTTGGTTTATATATATATATATATATATATATATATATATATATATATATACTAGCAGAAGTACCCGTCGTTGACTGGGTTCAAAAACAGCCTACAGAAAATGGACTGTGATTGATGAAAGTATGATAGGTTATGAAAAGGAGGGGGTTGTAAAGAGATAGGCTTTGATACTCAAAAACTTTACCCTAAGCAAAATATAAAGATAATTTTCACGAAAATATATTTTTTTTATATCAACTTTGTTTCCATTCGTAGCCAAGAGTGACCAACAAAATGACGTTTCCTTACAAGGAGAAAATGTTATATATATATAATAATATAAATATACAAGAAATAAATGTTACCATAGTCAATAAAAGTTACTCTTATGGTAGAAAAGTTTATTGGTTTGTATTTTTAAGTAGTTTGTAAAAAAAAAATTTTTAATTCACGAACCGGTTTAAAACAAAAATCAAAATGGCAGCGACTTTGAAATGGAGAGCCCCGTTTTCAATTTGAAGGAGAGGCACCTGAGCATTCTGTGTTAACAATTTAACAGAGTTTCGTTAACATAAGGAATATTTATAAACATATCTTAATGCTTTCCGTTATTTATATATAAAACACAAAAAAATGCTTTCCGTTATTTTGTGCTTGATAAATATTCGATTATGGCGTGTGTAGTTTATATAAAAATTCATTTAAGTAGTTATCGCTTCAAATTTCGTTTTAATTTCGGTACGCTGAAATTATTTCAAGGAAAGAGCATTAAAAACTATTTTAAAACAAAAAAAAACATGAAATGAACTTTTAACATTTATTTCTTGTATATTTATTTTTTCGGGTTGTCATTTGTTGGCTTTTCTGCTAAACACTCTTACTAAATAATATCGACGAAATATCGAAAAACAAAGAAACAAAAACAGTTTTGAAAAATAATGAAGCTTTACTTACTTTAGTAAAATAATCCGAAACAACAAAATGGGATATTAAAAAAGTAAACACGTAATTGCTTTAGTTTTTTAAAGCAAGGAATCGATATAAATATGAATAATAAGAAAAGGAGCCCTTTTACAGTTTTACAGTATTGAACGGTGTGGTATTGCGGCGTCAGTTTCAGGGTTGTACTATTGTAATGTAAAGAATACGCAGAAAGGGTTGTAATCAACTGAATTCCTTCTAGTACTTTGACACAAAAAAAATTAAACAGATATATAAATAAAAATAAAAAGGTTATGTAAATGTTTTTAAAAAGACACAATCACGTGAGCAGGATTTTTTCCTTGTTTTGACACGATAACAAGTAACGTTCTTATCTTTTATTATTTATCTAATTATCTACTTTCTAAAGATATCCACGTGCAAGTGGAAAAGGAAAAAAACAGCGTTATGCAAAATTTGTGTCCAGAATTGTCTAAAGTTCCGACTTTTTTTTTTTTTTTTTTGGCTTTCACTTTAATAAGAACGTGAATTTATGAGGCGAATTTATTCGACACAATATGATTCAACTCCAAAACATAAATAAAAGCTAACGTGAATTAAGATTAAAGTTAAGGTGTTATTGTGGACCCTCACCCCTTTTAAAAAACCTTGTTAAGCTTTGTGACATATTTGCATTCTATGGGGGTCAGGGGCGAACAAACACCCAATAATTTTATTATACCGTATTTCTTCAAACTGAAACATAGTATACCACGAAAATAGATATGAAAAATCTTTGTTAACGTTAGTGCCATATTTCTATGGAGTACAGGCGCGAACGCAGACTCCACAATTTTATTATACCATCCCTATTTAAGTTAAAAAATACTTATCAAAGTATTCTTATATTCTATATCAAAAACCCTTGAAAACCCTTGTAAACGGTTTTTTTTTCCGTTTTTTATTTCCATACTTTGGGGGCCAGGCGCAAACGCAGACCCCACAATTTTTATGAACCACCATTCTGTCAGATCAAACATACCCATTCCTGATCCTCGATACATCTTCCATCATTATATGTAATCAGTTTTTTAAAATAGTCAACCATATAGGAGCCTATTCATGACCAGGCACACACACACACACACACACACACGTTCAGCTTTATATATATATATATATATATATATATATATATATATATATATATATATATATATAAGACTCTTTGTCTTTGTGTGATTTCCTCCCTAAGGACTCCGAAAAAGCTATGCCTAGTTTTTATTTTTTTATTTTTGTTGGGTTTTTTTTTTTTTGTTCTTTGCTTTTTGTTGAAATTTCACATAAATGTATTTCATGTTTCTGGGGGTGTTCTTAGGTTTTGGATCAGTATAATCCCGATAAATGTTTAAAATCGATAACACTAACAAACAAACAAAAAATATTTCATAGTTCCGAAGATGTTCCAGCAGTTTTTATTTAATTTGGAGGCGCTGATTCCAAAAAAGCTGTCCCTTTTTTTTTTAATTAGGTTTATTTTTTTCTGTTATGATGTACCCTCTCTATCGGAAGCCGATAGCTACAGTAAAAACAGGCAAATATAAGAAGCAATATTTTTATGTAACTTTGAGACACGTATTTATGAAATCACACCAAAATATTCACAATTAAAGCTTGAAGTAAAAATGCTTAGCATAGCCATCATCGTCCATAAATTGATGGTTTACTGATTTACTGATTTTCAAAAATGGAGAGCTCCGGCTTTATTGGGCTTCATAGATCAACCGTAGTCTGTAAAGATGGTAGCATTCCAACGACCTTGATAGCGAACTTCCATGTTGCTGTGTCTTGATGGAAGCGCTCCTCTTGCTCGCACTCACATCACCTAGATTTTCTGAAAACTGCGAAACTGGAATAGGGCCGACCACCTCCCTAGATGAGTTCATAATTAAAGGATACTCTAACTTAACATCTAAATCTGACCCCCAAGATCGTCACGGGCATGGAATATGTGCCTACATGAAAGATGGCTTCCCATGTGGCAGGGATATCTCCAGAGAAGACCCTGATCTACCTTATATTTGCTTCCGGGTTGCACTTTCTTACACCACCGCATTTATATTTGCCCTCTATCGCCCCCACAACAGCGGAGTTACTGTCTTTAAGAGTATCTCAGAAAAAATTGACCACATCCTGTCTGCTCATCCCTCGGCTAACGTTCACATTTGTGGTGACTTCAATGTTCATAATGTGGAATGGCTGACCCACTCAAATAAGACTGATGATGAGTGGAGGTTCTGTCATGATTTTGCCATTGCCTATGACCTATGGAAAACGGGCAAGATGGCTGTGCAAAAAAGGTAACTTGATGCTCATATTTGCACCCAGTTAATGGTTATTTATGAGCAATCTTTCAACAAACTTTTTGTAGTTGGCCGCTTTTATTTTTCCCAAGAAGAATTTTACTACATTTGTAAACGCCGTCCAGACACTCAATTCTGCAAGATTTATAAAATGACAGAAATTGGCGCCATTCATTAAATTTGGAATCTGGGGTCCATCAAAAATTCCAGTTTTTGATTTTTCTATGGTTAGACCTGGAAATTCCATGCAAATATATTTAAAACAGTCGCCATCTTTCTCAAGAGCCTTCAAAAACTGTTCTATGATACCAAGCTTTATGTGAAGAGAAGGAAACAACTCTCCACCAAAGGAGAAGCCAGAACATTGAAAGAGCCAGGAATCAGTTCACTGCGCAGAGGCCAATCATTTTTTTATCCAATGCTCTGCTCTTGCCTGCTATCCTAAAAACACAATAAGCGAGGAACTTTTGTGTAGCCACCTTGTAGGCCGAGGAAAACCCCAACAAAACATATGATCCATTGATGCTGTCTGTATCAAAGTTTTTCCAGAACAAATTTGATTTCATCATATTTTTCTTTGAGGGTCGTTAAATGGCCTAGACGAACTGACCCATATAAGTTGCCATTGTGAAGAAAAAAACATTCTCTTCTTTTTTTTGTCCACTGTGGAAGATGTTCAACACATTGCTTGCATACAATATGGGGTACTTATCTTGATCACCCAACATTACTTTTCACTGATCCCGTTCCTGTGTGGTTGCATCTTCTTTTAAAACTTCCCCTCTCACCGACATGTGCTTTCATCTTGCTAGCCACGTTATTCTTTATTTATTTTCGCTTTTTGTTCTATTGTCGGCCACTTAGCAAATCTTCGATTATCATATCCAAAGATTCTATTGTTAGCATTGTTTTCTCCCGATAATTTTATAGTAAGAATTATTTCTAAAAAGACATCCGATATTTACAGAAATGGCCTCTAAAGACATTTTGTAAACATTGTTTTTAAAAAATAAAAAATAATACTTCTATTATGTTTTAAACGACTGTAATAGTTTATTTTGGAAGTATATTTCATAAAGAAAATTGACAACCCACTTTAAAAACAGAAATTACGAGTTTTATATATTTTATTCGCAGTTTTTTGTTGGGGGTGTCAAAAATTCCGCCTAAAATTCTGATACACCTACTGGATCACGTGACTCTTCTGGCGGCCATGTTGTAAGCCCTAACGGTATTTTTGGAGATTACCCACCTTTTTTTGGAAAGGAAAACCATCGGGGCTGAGACGAAAGTGTGGAATTGGCTTTGCAGTGCGTTCTGATTTGGTGAAGAAGAGGATTGAACAGCCAATCTATGTAAGTGACAGGATTATGATGATGCGCTTCCCTCTTGCACACAGTAGGTATATGACAATTTTATCTGTGTATGTCCCTACCATGGGTCATGATGAAGACACCATCACGGCGTTTTACCGAGATCTCAGTCGTACCATTTCCTCTATTCCTTTATCTGAGAAGATCTTACTCATGGGAGATCTAAATGCAAGGGTTGGAAAGGATCATCACACCTGGGACTCACTCGGCCGGTTTGGTGTAGGTAGGGTCAACAGTAATGGTCTGCATCTTCTCCATCTATGCACTCAGTTTGACCTTGCTATCTATAACACTTTCTTCAGCCACAAAGAGGTCCATAGGTTTACCTGGACCCATCCTCGTTCAAAACAAGGTCATTTGATCGATTACATTATTTCCAGGAAGGCAGATTTGCGGGACGTCTGTAGTGTGCATGTTATGCGTGGAGCTGAATGCGGCACAGATCACTTTTTGGTACGTGGGAAGTTGAAAGTCTGTATAAGGAGGAAGTGTAGGATGGGTGGTGTTGGGATTCCCAGGCGGGTTAATGTGTCCAGGCTGGCTGATCCAAGTGTACATGAAAAGCTTTGATCCGTAGTTAATTCTGCTGATTTTGATGGGTCATGGGCGCATTTTTAAAATACAATCTATGAAATAAGTGTAGATGTTCTTGGCTTCCGCAAATCTAAACATCAGGATTGGTTTGATGATAATGATTCTGAAATTACTCAACTCTTAAGTGCTAAAAATGAGTTGCACCATAAAATGTCGTCTGCCTCTCATGGAGGTCGAGAGTCTCTCCGACAGTCACTTAAAGCAAACAAGGGTATTCTCCAAAAGCGACTCCGCCAAATGAAGAATCAGTGGTGGGCTAAACTCGCCAACCAAATCCAGATGGCTTTTGATTGTAAAGATCTCAAACGCATGTACCATTAGCTTAAAAATGCTTTATGTCCTCAAACACTATCTACATCTCCTCTACTCTCAAGTGATGGAATTGCCCTTATAAAGGATCCTAAGAAGATTCTCCTTCGTTGGACCGAGCATTATTCTGATCTCTTTGACAACCCCTCTAATGTGGATGAGGACGTCATCAATGAATTTTTATCACAACAGAAGCTTATCCATGAAATGTCTGTATTCCCATCTGAGAATGAAATTAGAGATGCAATCAAGGAAGTGAACATTGGGAGGGCTCCAGGGCTTGATGGTATTCCTGTGGAAGTCCTCTTACATGGGGGTGATAAACTTGTTCATGAAATTCTTCATTTTATCACTGATGGCGTGAGGGGTGTTCCCGTCCATCAGGATTGGGTTGATGCAATTCTTATATCACTGTACAAGGGAAAGGGGGCCCAGGACCGACTGTGGAAGTTATCGTGGGATAAGTTTGTTGGAAGTAGTTGGCAAAGTATTTTCCAGAGTTCTACTCAATAGATTGTTAAAATATATTTGTCCATCCGTCATTCCAGAAAGCCAAAGTGGCTTTAGTCCGGGCAAAGGAACCACGGACATGATCTTCTCTGCTCGGCAGTTGCAGGAGAAATGTACTGAACGCCGCGTTCCGCTTCATCAGGTTTTTGTTGATTTGACTAAGGCTTTTGATACGGTGAGCAGAAGTGCCCTATGGATAATTCTGGGGAGATTGGGATGCCCACCTCAATTTCTACGATTACTCAGGGAGCTCCACACTAATATGAAGGCTGAACTGAACTTCAACGGGTGCCTGTTGGAACCCATATCGGTTGACAATGGTGTGAAGCAGGGTGATATCCTAACACCTACACTTTTTTCAATTTATTTTGCAACTATGTTATCGTATGCCTTTAGGGAATGTTCTCTAGGTGTTTGTTTGCGTTTCAGAACTACAGGTAGGGTCCTTGATCTTCGTCGTTTTCATGTTTCTACAAGGACCTTTCAGCACCTGGTACGTGAATTGCTTTATGCGGATGACGCCGATCTTGTGGCACATGGTGAGAGGGATATGCAGGGTATCATGGATCTGTTTTCAGGGGCCTGTGCGTCTTTTGGGCTTACTATTAGTCTTAAGAAGACTAAGGTCATGTTCACACCTCCACCCAGTAGTTTGTATGTGGAACCAAATATTTTTGTCAACAACTAGAGACTTGCCGTGGTTGACACATTTGTGTATTTGGGTAGTACTCTCGCCAGAGATGGAACCCTGGATGCTGAGGTCAACTATAGGATACAGCGTGCCACTAAGGCTTTTGGTGGCTTAGAGAAGCGAGTATGGTCTGACAGGGGTATAACTATTCATACACAGATCAGTGTCTATCAATCTTGTATTTTACCATCCCTGCTTTACACTTCTGAGGCCTGGACAACTTATGGTAGACACATAAAAGTCATGGAGAGAGTCTACCAGAAATTCCTGAGACACATTCTGCGCATCAGGGGAACACTTTTATATCTGATGTGGATGTTCTCATGCGGGCTGATATACCTTGTATCAAGAAGTTGATTATACGCAACCAGATGAGGTGGGCTGGACATCTGACAAGGATGGATGACGATAGATTGCCAAAGCGCCTGTTCTATGGCGAAATTATACAAGGAAAGCGTCCACAACATAAACCAAGGAAACGCTTTAAGGATAACATCAAAGATAATCTTAAAGCTCTTGGTATTGGTTCAGTTGGGAAAGTGCTTCCAATGATCGTAAAAAGTGGCGCTCCTTGGTCTATCATGGCTGTGATAGTTTTGAGACGAAAAAATATGAGCATGCAAAAGTGAAGCGTGATATCCGGCAGAAAAATCTGTCAGATATATCAGGTCTGTCGGAGGGTTTCATGCAGAACCACACCTGTGATTTATGCAGTAAAATGACTTTATCCGGAGCTGGCCTGGCTAGCCACAAGCATTCACATGGAGATCAAGCTTTCTTTGATGGGGAAAACTTTGCAGGGCACAGATGTTCTGTTTGCTCTGTGGTCTGTAAATCAAGTGGAGGCCTGAAGCGTCATATGAGTGTCCACAGTAGAGCAGCACCAGTTGGCATCCCTCAATCTCAGTTTAAGTGTGACCTTTGCAAAAGCTGTGTACGAGCAAGGCTGCTCTGAAGAGCCACCTTCGTTCGCACAGAAAATAGGAATTGATGCATCTTGATCACATCTCACCAGTGTATAAGTGTATATATGTGTATATACTTTAAAAAAATTTTTTCAAAAATACATGAAAATGATTGAGTAATCAACAATAAAGCAAGGGAAAGATGGTCTTCTTCTGTCAAGAAATAGCAATACCTTGTGGGCCAAGGCATTTTTAACCAAAGGCTAAGGGTGAAGTAATCCTGACAGAAACCTTGTAGTGGACTGGTGGATATATTATACATCCCCCAGTCGTAAAAAATATGAAAAATGAATTGAATTGAGAAAGGAAAAATTAATTGCTTTGAGGAAGGAACGAACAACGCGTTTACTTGAATTAAACGAACTAGGATTTATTTCGTGAAGAAACAAGTGAAAGAAAAGGGTACTACATGTGCTTAGTTTGGCGTGCGTCTCTCGCTGTTAACTGGTGAGAAGGAAAGTCTATTGTCATAGAGAGAGAAAGAGAGAAAGTCAATCCAGTTTGGTGTGCGTCTCTCGCTGTTAGCTGGTGAGGAGGAAAGTGTATTGTAGTATAGGGAGAGAATGAGAAAAAGTCAATCCAGGCCATGGAGATAGTATGTACACTTTATACGTTTTCTGTCTGTTTGCTCGTGCCCCATACATAGTAGCAGGGGACGTGACGCGCGCGTGTCTCCCAAAAGGGAGGCGGTTGGTTCGGCGAACCTCTCAGCTCAAGAGCTGGTCCGAAAAGAAAGATGCTGCTTATTGCTCTTGCTTTTATAATTGTTTCCGGTGGTCTTTTGCGCATGTGTGCATTTCCTTTGAAAGGGGAAGTGACGTTGTCCTTGTGTGCGTACATGTGCGCATATGTGAGTACATGTGTCTACGTTAGCGTGTGTGTGTATACACGTGAATGTGAGTGCATGTACGCAAACGTTAATATATCTACTTGTGTGGACATGTGCACATATGTTTGTGTGTGTGTATGTATATGACAAGAAATATGGCTTGAGATGTGAACGCGTGTTTTTGTGTGAAACTAGGAAAAGCTCCCACAACCTCCAGAGGAGTTTAGGCCCAGTCAGCTGCGGCATACATGACCCACCGGCGTGTGGAGTATGCTCTCGTGCCCAGCAACCTAAGTCCCAGTCATGGATCAAATGGCATGGTGGGTGGAGAGGGCTCCAGTAAGCCATGGTGAAGGCAACCTTTCTAGAAGGAAAACCCTGATACAGAGCCTGCGGCGACTGCTGCTTCCAATGATGTTGACTTGCTCTTCTTTTTGGTTCAATGTGGCAGTTGTTTAACGAGTGGGATTGTCTCAGTGCAAAGTCTTTCCTCACTATAAAAAGCTTCAAGCACAGGCATTACTTGCTATGCAACGGAATACACACTTTGAAATCGGTGTGTATCTCGATGGCAAAAAGGCTGGCTGTAGCCTGAAACGGCAAACGGACATTCAATGAGGACTGATGCAGATATGGGCGTGAATAACAATAAAGGCTCTGGAACTTCCAGGGTCTGACTTGGTAGGTGTTCAGGGCACCACAGCTTGGACCCGGTCATCAGTGGATGTGTTGAACCATAGAATGTTCATAGAGATGACCGTCTGGCACGTGCTGCTAGTTGTGCTCATGTTGGCATCATTTGAGCCGGAGATATATTAAGTAATGGCAATACGTGAGAACGGGTTGCTGCCATCATACACATGTATATATGCATATATGTCTATATAACGTTGACGCACCGATTCCTTTTAGATCACCAGAGTTTAGCATCAATGAGCTTGGTCTGTACTGTTGATTATTTAGGAATAACAGGTGCTGTATATGTTTTCTACTTATCTGGGTATTGTTTACAATCGTAATGGACTTCTTGCCACTGGGATCATGCAACACGAACTCAGGAGACAAATTGTTTGAGATTACGCCACCCTGGCTTCACAATTCAGCGTGAGTAATCTATTCTACATTCAGTATGATTACATGATTATTGTTTTTATTTTTATTGTTATTTATCCTATGCATGTATGGTATATATATATATATATATATATATATATATATATATATATATATATATATATATATATATATTAAGTAATGTGATTTATAATTTAAAATTTAAAAATCAAATTGTAATTAAATTAAAAAACGTTTCATAAGAAGGAACAACAACAAAATCAATTATCTGTACGATCGTTTCGGAAAACAATGCTTTTTATTGTGGTATACATCAAGTTATGTAGAATAATTATATATAGTTTTTTGGTAAGCAAGGTCTCCTCATCAGCAAATTTTGGAGGGTTTTTATTGAATTTAAAAGACACCATAAATAAACCTAGCATTAAAAGTAAGGCAGATGAATCTGAAAAATTGAAATAAAAGGTCTGGATTTAAAATTTATAAGAAAATTAATATGGGTTAGAGATAGAAATAAGTAGAGAAAAATATATATTTTTGAATTTACATAATAAATTTGCTTTAAAAATATATAGAGATATTTACCTTTTAATTTTTCTTTTTTTGAAATCAGGAACTGTGGTTAAAGTAGTCATTTAGATGTTTGCTATAGCTTTTTATCTTATTGAATGATGAATTTTAAAAAGGGGGGGACGCTCGTGCAATAAATTGTTTCCGTTAGCGTATTTTTTATTTAAAGACGCTACGGTTTATATATAGAGAATATTGTTATTACATGTTTTATATATATATATAGATGTTTTATTATGACAAACCTCACTTACACGGCTTCATAAGTAACTTAATTCGCTTACAATTAAATTTTGATTCTAAATGGCGAATATATATTTATCATTTATTTTAAATGTTCATCAGTTTGTATATCCTAATCGTAATAGATTTTTTTGTTTTAATTAGATGTATAGAAAGATGTTAGCATTAATTTTTGTTACTAAAAAAGTTCAATTTTTTATGAAAGTAGTAAAGGTCAAACTCAACGAATGTCTTTGAAGAGCATATAAATATGTAAAATATATTTCAGAGTTCGGAAAATTAAGTTTTTCATATTTTCTTTTGAAATGTAATACACTACCACCATCTGAGGAAATTTGATTATATATATTGCCCGGGTGTTTGGATGTGTATGTTGAGCAAAAAAAAAAAAAAGTGGTAGTAGGAAGGCAGGCTCGAACCCGTACCGCAAAGGAGGAAAAGAACGGGGTAAAAACCTAACGTTTATGCTGTTACGACCACCGCCAAACCGGAAACCGCATATTTTAAAATTAAGGCTAGACAATCTAAAAGAGAGGATGACTTTCAAAAATATCGGCGAAAAAAGGGACCCCCCCCCCAGTACAAAAGTGCCTAGTTGAAGGGGAGAATATTAATGTTTTTAGCCAATTTTTTGATATTTGTCGTATGCAAGATCGAACTTTAAGACGATACTGATCTTGGTTAAATCCGTCGCCTCTATTAAAAGTTTAAGGCAGACATGCAAACATACATAAAATACATACATTTATATATTGGTAACTAAAAATTTTCGACCCAAACTGATGAAAAAGCTTGCTCTATCTCGGAATACCCTTTATGTAAAATTTCAAATATTTATGCCAGAAATTGTCTAAATAAATTGGAAGAGACCCTTTAAAAGTCATTGTTTTGGGATCAAATCAAGTCATTAAGTTAGATCCATATCCAAGGAACCTATATCTAAAATTTAAAGTGCATAGACCCAAAATTGTCGGAGGAGTTTGGTAGAGTTCTGAACGGTCAAATCGTTGAACTCTGACCCCTTAATCGCCAAATTTCTGGCCAAAAACCGATGACATTGATTTTTCCAAATCTCAGTACCCTGCATACCAAATTTCGAGTCTGTAGACGATAAATTGACAGAGTTATTGTGTAGGGAAATGTACACAGACACACACACACGTTCACTTTTATATATATATATATATATATATATATATATAATTATTTCCACAGCCAAGCAATTACGCAGTCTACAAGAGCAATGACAGTCAACGAACCAGAAGTCCAAGACTCGAGTTTAGCCTTGATTTGGGTTCAACAGTTAGGCATATCTGAAACCCGAATTCGAAACCCGAGCCTCTTGCATGCGAGGCAAGCATTTTGCCTACTGAGCAAACACCCCACACACAAAAAATTCTATTTACTAACACAGATCAAGCAAACAACGGCGAAATCCGACTGTGGAATAGGCCTACTTCATCTCGACAAGGGGCGCGGTCATCCAATTAGTTAATAACCCCAAGCCGAAGTCTCACAAGTAGGAATTTTCAGCTCGCAAGGACAATGCCATCCAACAATGCTAACCTAGCAATTAGTAATAGAATTTTTTTCAGAATGTGAATATAATTATTTCCACAGCCAAACAACGTCGCAATCTACAAGAGCCATGACAGCTAACGAACCGGAAGTCCAAGCCTCGAGTTTCACCCTCATTTGGGCTCATCAGTTAGACATATCCGAACACGGGATTCGAAACCTTTGCTCAGTTGACAGAGTGCTTGCCTCGCATGCAAGAGGCTCGGGTTGCACGAAAAAAACATTCCAATATTATGTGCAACAAACTGATGCAAACATTATATGAAAACTTTGTGCGACAGACTCACAGAAATGCTATTTAAACATTTTGAGCGACAGACCTACGAAAATACAATTTAATAATTTTGTGCAACAGACGCACGGAAATACTTTTTCAAAATTTTGAGCGATAGAACTTTGAAAATACAATTTCCAAATTTTGTCCGACCGACCCACAAAAATACAATTTCAAAATTTTGTGCGACAGAGCCATAAACATATTATTTAAACATTTTCAGCAAGAAACCCAGGGAAATGCTATTTCAACATTTTATGCGACAGACTAACGAAAATATTATTTCAAATTTTGTGCAACACACTCACGAAAATGATTCAACCGTAAGAGACGTGTGAAAATCGCATTTTTAAATAACTCTAAACCAATTAAATCGATATGACCAAGATTTTAAGCACGCATTCAGGATAATTGTCACAGTCGAAAACCCAATCTTTCGTATAAAGTTATTTTTTAAATATTAATTAGTAAAAAAAAAAACATGACATGTGACAGACATATGGGCCAAGGTGAGGACGTATCTCCAAACCAGAGTTTCTATATTGAATAGATAAAAAGCAATTGGTCGATTGATGTTTTGGCTTTCAACTACAAATAGACCAACACTTTTATAGAAGAATTCCAAAATTTTCCTACCATCGTACTTTGATAAATAAAAAGCATTCCTGAAAGGATAATCGATAAATTGATTGATTAATGAATAATCACCCACAAAGTTACATTTTCAAAATAAATTCTATTGTATTAGACTGTCAGATCTTCTAGGTGAAAAGTTTCAAATCACAAAGCAGGCATATAAAGCAAATCTTTCAATAAGGCGCACACACACGCGCGTGCACACACACACACACACACACATAAGCACATACACACACAAACACCCCCATATATATATATATATATATATATATATATATATATATATATATATATATATATATATATATATATAGGGAGTGTTTATATACATATCTCTATACATAAAAATGTAACTGTTGGTTCGTTCGGAATTAATTGTCTAAAAAACCACTGGACGGATGGCTTCCACGTTTTGGTATAATATGTTTACTATATCCATGTGTGTTTTTATATATTTCTTTTTAATTATAACATTATACTTAATTTTTCTATGATAAATAGGTGTTTTTCTTTGTACCGAGAGGCCATTTTTTTTTTATTTAGGGACAATTATTTATTACCGCTTCCTGTCACGTGACAAGTGTTACAATTTAGCGGTTTTCCTGCTAGATCTGGAGATTTCGTTTGCAATCTAGCGGGGAATTCTAGAAAATCTAGAGATATTTGGCACCCACACACCCGCATTAGATTATTAAAAAATAAAGAAAACCCGAAAAGCGATTGAAAATACTTTAAAACATAAAATAAACTCATTCATGTAAGTAAAAAAAGTAGCATTTATTGCCTTTGGTAGCAATTATTTATTGATTATTTGTTTTGTTTTTCACCTTTTTTTTCGACTAGAAAACACGGAACATTATGGAGTTTTTTTTTGGTGGGGGATGAGAATTAGCGATTTTGAAAATTTCAGACGATAAGTTAAAAATCTAGCGATTTTCTGGATATTTCTTTCTCCTGATCTCGCGGGTTTTTTGTAAATCTCAGTTGACAACATTGCATCACTAAAAAACATCACAGGCTTAATGTAAACAGAATATGTTTACAATATCGGTAAATTTTCGATGGGTTAATTACATGATTATTGATAATGTAACCATGTGATTGAACTTTAATTTAAATGAACCACACGTGGTCGCAAAATGAATGCCGATGCTCAAAGTGTATACACATTTTGATTCCTCCCTTTACTTAAAAATTCACCAAAAATCAGGAAACTAACGAATTTTAATGAAAATTGCAGTATTTTTCAAATAATGATCGCAGAATATAATGAACTAATTATTTTTCTTAACTCTTAGTGAAAATGTTTTATTTTGTTTAAACAAAAAATACCTTTACTAAAGTTATGGTTTTCAGTAGTAAATAAAAAACGCAAGAATTTATTTTTGCTTTTTTTTAAAGCATCATAATTTGTAACAATAAAAAATAATTTTTACAGTAACATTACGAAAAAAGCCCCTGAAGTCCGTATTAATGTATTCGATATAACTCGAAGAAAAATGAATTCTAGCATACTATTCAGGAAATTAAAGATTCAATTAGATTCCTATTTCAGTCACCTAAATTATTTAGAGTGAAATGAGTTTAGGAATTTATAGCCAAACCTAAATATTTTTTTTGGTAAATATCCAGATACGCTACTACAGAACACCGACCACTCTAATTTGTTTGTGGGGGGATGTGATGTTGGGGCGCGCCCCAACATCACCCCCCCCCTCCCGCTCGCGCCCCCAATGTACAAAGTAAAATCTTCAGAAAATGTTAAATGGTGTTCTAATTGGTAAATGTCGGTGCGTTACTTACGGAAAATTTGAAAATTCGATGTTCCAGGTAAAAAAAAAACAGATAAATTACCCCCCCCACTCCAACTTGGTGTGCTTTCCTTTTCTTATTTTATTTCTTTTTCAGCTAATTTTAAATTTTCCGCCCAAAAAGCGCTATAATGTATTTTTGAAAATTAGAAAATTCTATGTCCTGGAAAAAAAATCCCCTCCCCCCAACGTAGTTTGCTTGGTGAAGCCGTCGTTTATGCTACAGCGTGCATACGCGTAGCATAAACGGAAGCTGCAAAATGGTGGAAAGAAGTTCGTGGGTTCAGGGGTAAATACCACGCAAACGGTAAATTTGCCCCAAGTTTGACTATCAGATTCGTTGTCAGCGACCTCAATTACCTATAAAAAAACAAATTAGAGTGGTCGGTGTTCTGTAGTAGCGTATCTGGATATTTTCCTTTTTTTTTTTCTTGCTTAAAAAATAGCATTAATACAGTAAGTTAGGTAAACTGACTTTTTCATTTAAAATGGAATTATTTATTAACTTTAAAAAAAAATTTTTTAATAAATATTTTGTGTTTTATATACATAAAGTACAATTGTTGAATGTTACTGTTTTGATTATTTTCGTTTGGGCGGGCACAATTAAAAAATTAAGATTAAAATGAAGCGAAATTTAAGTTTCCGTTCCATTTTTACAACAACCGTAAAACAGTGCATACTAAGCAAGTTTTATCGTAATTTATAAGCATATTGAAACACTAAATCAACATTTTATTTATTTTTTTGCATAATTAATGATGAAAGTATTTTTCTGTTTATTTTCTTAACATCTGTTAAAAAAAATAAATAATTTGTACATTATCTTGAAAAAAAGAATCAAACTTTTCTCTACTTTCACATGTGTTCCATTTTAACAAACTGAGCCACAGCAACGCGTGGCCGGGTACAGCTAGTATATATATATATATATATATATATATATATATATATATATATATATATATATATATACATATATATATATACATATATATATATACCCACCCAACATATATATACATATATATATATATATATATATATATATATATATATATATATATATATATATATAGGGAGTGTTTATATATACATATACATATATATATATATATATATGTGTGTGTGTGTGTGTGTGTGTGTGTGTGTGTGTATGTGTGTATCAGAGGTGTGAGTTCCGTTATAGAGGCGTTGATATCATTTGAATAAAATAAAATATGCATCAAGTGCGCTTGAAAGCCAAATTACAACGCAATTTTACGAAAATAAACAAATATTTTACTTGTTTGAAATTTATAATCTAAATACATTTCGGGGTCAAACTCCATCCTCAGTATTTTGTTTCTTTCAGCTTTCTTCTTCTTCTCATTCTTCTTCTTCTTCTTCTTCTTCTTCTTCTTCCTTTCCATGTTGTAAAGTTGGAGAAAGAAAATTCAGTTGTAAAGATCCCCGCGTTGTCGCACAGCGTTTTCGAAATGTCGAATTCCTATGGTTTAGTTGTTGCAGTGGGAGGTGTTAGTATTCTTTTAACTTGGCGGTTGTTTATTGGTCTTAGTTTCCGCTTTAATCTGAAGTTGTATTGTACTCTTATCGTTGCTACTTCCATATGTTAGGTTTTTATGGTTGTTTTTTTTTTTCTGGTGACGACTTCATTTTTCTATTAACAACTTTTGTTTATTTATTTCTTTATTTATTATCCTGTACATCGCTTTTTTATCTGTTCATTTGTTTCTAGTTTACAAATTCTTTATTCATTTATTTATTTGCGTGTTTATTTATAAGATATATGTCCATATGGTCAAATTAACAATTACTTGAACAGATATATGGACATATTTATATGATTTCAAATTAAAGCGAAAACTAAGGCCAATAAAGTAACCGCAAAGTGAAAAGAATGCTAACACCTCTCCAATGCGACAGCTAAACCACGCGAAATCGTATCCCTTCCTCTCTCACCTCTACTCTCTTTCTTCGCCATACTTCCCTCCGAAATCGCTACTGCTCACATACACAAAGTACACGCCCCACTTTCTTCCACTTTATATATATATATATATATATATATATATATATATATATATATATATATATATATATATATATAATCGAGGTAAAACACTGATTAGAAATCAGATGAAAGATCCTGATAGATATTACTTAAAGTTATACTTCCAGGGCGATCCTAGCCAAAAAGGAAAAGCTCAATATTTAAGAATAGAGCAATCTATAAGTTAAGTGGTTGTATTTAAATCCTGAAAAAAAAGAAGCAACATATAGACACATACATTCGAATTAAGAATTTATTGTTTGACAAAAGGAATATATAGAAGGGGTTGTGTTGATTTCCTTAATTCATGGATTTTCAACCGCATTTCATTTCCTCTGATGATATGAGCCTTTATTGAAAATCCATGGATTAAGGAAATCAACATAACCCCTTCTATATATTCCTTTTGTCAAACAATAAATTCTTAATTCGAATATATGCATGCGTCTATAGTGTAACCCCTACAGGGCAATTCAGTGGGTTGAGATCCAGCTGTAGCCGATACCTGTGGCGTCACCCGTGTTTTCGTCTAGTGGTCGAATTCGTCTTCGTTGTCGTCGGTCGCTCTCCGGTTCCGCCTTCAAATCAGCTTCCAAACGTCACCTGGGCTATCGGAGAAATATATTGCATTCACAACGGCGTTTCCAATTAAAGAAAAGAAAGTCAAAACTTAATTGGTTTTTCTTAACATAGAATTGATTATTGTTTACTTTACAAATAATAGTTACACACTGGCCTAGTCATGCAACTTAGGGGGCTGGCAGTTTTCTTTCCTTTGCCAAGTTCTTTGTTCTTTATCTACCGCCAGTCTACGGGAAGGGATCAGCTGTCAGAGACACGCTTATTGGAACGTGTCGCAAAAAGAATCTCGAAAAAGACTCTCTCTCTCTCTCATTTTCCTCACTTTGTTTTATCAAAATCGCTAGCTGTAACCCCCTCATCCCTCCAACTATGTGCACAAGTGGCGGTCAACCAATCAGCGGCCGCGCCTTGCTTCGGAGGGGGGCAGTAAGGGCTCGCTTGGTTGCCGAAGAGAAAGAAGAGAAAATAATAAAGCAACCCTTTCATTACCTAAGCAAAAAGAAAAGGAAAGAAAAGATTTTCTCCTCTCATCTTCTCTCCTGATTTCTACTCCTCTTCTTCGAATTTATCTCTACCAAATTTTAACCCTCATTTGCATTGAGGTTTTTACTTATTGTCAAATTAGGAGTGATTAGTAATTCCAGGTCGAACAATGCTTGGCGGCGACCCCCATTCTAAGTTGTCAGCCTTAATCAGCGACGGATCTCTGGATCTCTTCATACCTATCAACAGAGGTTTTAAAAACAACCTTTCATGTTAACAGATATATAACGACAATGAGATAAAAACAATTATTATTTGTTTATTTCTCTTTCTGACAAAATCCCATAGACATTTTTGTTTAAAATAACATCAAACCATCCGCATCATCATCATTAGAATTCAGCCGCGCTAATTCCTCTGAATTCGTGTCAATGAGACCACCCAGGCGACAAGTTGTTCCTTAATCAACTAGCAAGGTCTCTCGGCATCGACTGGTCCCCATCGGGTCAGAATAGATTGTTTTTTCAGAATTTAAATACAACCACTTAACTTATATATATATATATATATATATATATATATATATATATATACATGTAATTTAAAATAAAATATAAATGATGGTTTCTATTAGATCTCAATTTGATTTTTTTAAAAATCCTCAATATTCAGATAGAGCATTAATATGCAAAAATATTAAATCATAAAAAATATAAAAAATAATGTACTTAATGACTCTTCAAATGTGCAGAAACAATGAAGATAATTACATTATTTCTTATTCCATGGAGTTTCAAAAATTCAGATAAAACAATATGCATATGTATGATATATATATATATATATATATATATATATATATATATATATATATATATATATATATATATATATATATTAGTGATGAGACGATTCCGATATTTTTCCCGATTCGGATACAAGTACCAATTCCGTATTGAATTCCAGATTCCGGTACAATTACCGATTCCGATTCTTTATGAATCTCTAAAAATTTAACTATATAATGGATATTTTTCCGGACTACCGTAAAACACACGTTAAATGCGCATATATTTTCTCAAACGCAAAAACACACACGTGTGTGGATGATCCATAGATTCAGTTTTACTGGTAGTTTAAAATCAATAAATGTTTGTTATTTCATTATTTCTACAAGCAGTGAAAAAAAAAAATTTTTTTAACAAAATCAAATAAAAAGATCATAAAAGGAATCGTTTTTGGTTTCGAAAAATAAACTAAAATTTATCCGATTCTGATACCACCAAGAGTCCCGATTTTTCCGATTTCCGATTCCTATTCCGATTAATCGTCCAAACCCTACTACTACTACTACTACTACTACTACTACTACTACTACTAATAATAATAATAATAATAATAATAATAATAATATGTGTGTGTGTGTGTGTTTCCATTTTTTGGTTGTTGATTTTTTAATCATAATTAAGTTTCGTATAAGGCGTCTCATCCTAGGAGATCGAGGATGTATTGTTCCCTTAGATCCGAACAATCGGCCATAACTTTTGGACGTAAACAAATGAATATATTATTTATTTATTTTACTCATAAAACAGTCACTTATGTTCTATTTTTAAAACGGACACGCGTTTCGTCATACGATTAATCGGAATCGGAACTTTTGGTGTCTCGGAATCAGAAAAGCGTTAGCTTAATTTCCAATTCCAAAACGATTATTTTGATTGCTTCATTTTTTCATTTATTCGATGTTGTTCATTTAAAACATAAGAATATGTCATAAATCACATTCACAGATTTAACATGGATTCATAGAGTTTAATTTGGGTCTTTGGGGTTGTATTACTGTACACATAGATTCGAAAAAGTTATCAAAAAACAAATATATAACAAATAAATGTTATCAAAGGCAAGATAAGTTACTTTTCTACCAAACTGGATATATTTTTTGTGTTTTTATTCAATGTAACATGCTTATTCAGCTCGAAAAACATGCAGTATGCAATGTATTGGAAAATTCAAAATGGCGCCCGACACTCTCTTTAACATGGTAAGTTTGGGAAAAGGTGTTATAAATAATAAACTAGACAAAATACTATTAAAAAACACCGAATATATGTCAAGTTATGTCACGGTAATATATATTGAGCGAATTTCTAACAGTATTCTGTCTAGTTTATTATTTATAGCACCTTTTCCTGAACTTACCGTGTTTAAGAGAGTGTCGGGCGCCATTTTGAATTTTCCAATACATCGGTAAACACTGTATGCTTTTCGAGCTGAATAAGCATGTTACATTGAATAAAAACACGAAAAAATATATCCAATTTGGTAGAAAAGTAACTTATCTTGCCTTTGATAACATTTATTTGTTATGTATTTGTTTTTTTTTAGAACTTTTTCGAATCTATGTGTACAGTAATACAAACCCGGGTCTTTTATTGGTCAACTAGCGTGAGTTCCCGAGTCTTTGGAGGTGTGTGTTGAGCAAAAGAAAGAAAAAATAGCAGGCAGGCAGGCTCGAACCCGTACCGCCAAGCATTTAAAAAACATGAAAAAATAAAATAAAATAAAAAATAAATAAAATAAAAAAATTTTTTTTTAAACTAGAAAAAAAAAACTAGTGACGTCTTTGTTGTTGCGTCCATCGCCAAACCGGAATTGGCGAACGTTTAAATTAAGATTAGTCAATCGAAAGAGGGGATGATCTTCGAAAATATCGGCGAAAAAAGTGACCTCTTCTTGTAGAAAAGTGCCCAGTTGAGGGTGAAAGAATTAATGTTTTTAGCCATTTTTTTAAAAATATTTTTCCTCGAAGGGTCGAGCTTTAAAACTATACCAATCTCGTGAAAAGCAATCGCCTCTGTCAAAGGTTTTAAGCAGACATACAAACATACATACATTTAAGCAGACAGGTGAGATGTATATTATAGATTACTGTAAACAAAGTAAATATGCTAGAGACAAGTTATCCATTCCCTTTGTTAACCTTTTAGCACCTATTCGATAAGTAATACTTGATTATGAAAAGATTTCAAATGGTTTATACAGGGTTTTTGGGTTTGTTTTTTTTTTGTTTTTTTTTTGTTGTTTTTTGCCGCCAGCTGGATACTGTCGTTGTTTCTCATTGGCTTTTTCTGAAACTATTAACGTTTTATGGTACTTCTTCAGTTTGGACACCAGTGAAAAATATAGATGAAAATAGCACTGGAAGAAATGCCACGATAAAATGATAAATAGGGAAAATGGCACAAGTGAAAAATATAGATGCAAATGTCACAATGAGTTTGTGAAAATCTTGGATAAAAGACATAAAACATAACTATTTAGAAGTTTTCCGAATCAAAAACAAAAAAATGTTTATATATTATTATGTAAATATCAAAAACAAGAAAAATGTTTATATATTATTATGTAAATATCAAAAACAAAAAAATGTTTATATATTATTATGTAAATAGCAAAAAAAAAAAAAAAACGAGATGAGAAACAAACATGCAAAAAAATAAATGCTACCAAAGGCAAGATTCGTCTACCTAGTCGATATGTTTATTTAGGTTTAAACTTATTTTAAACGTTGTTTTTTAGTTTAAACAAAATTAGTGTCCACTCTATTGAGCTAAAAGTAAAAATGGCTGCCCAGTAAACCCTGCACAAAAACCCTTGATAATCACTGAAAATCGAACATTAAACAAAAGCTGGTAGAAAGACATCAAATAAATGTCGACAATTGAGCGTAAATGTTATTTTCTACCAGTATTTTGTTCCGATATTCGATTTTTGAACGATGAGACGATTAAAACGTTAGAATGGGTCGACAATTTAAATATCTCATCAGTATCCCCTGTATTTAAAAAGTGAGGTAACCAGCAATATCTCTCTCGCTCTCTCTCTCTCTCTTTCTTTCTCTCTCTCTCTCCCTCTCTCTCTCTCTCTCTCTCTCTCTCAATACAACCAATCAGCTTTTTGTGCGTCATAAGCAAGATGCTGGAATCCTGATAAATACAGAAGTAGTCAGCCACCTGAGCAAAAATAATCTCCAAACTAGCTGAGCAGCGGTTTGGTTCCCACCAGTTAAGGCAAATAGCAAAACGGAGCCTGAACAGAAGCGCGTGCTCTATTCCAACTATCAACAATAGACCTGAGGTAATCTCGTCAGCATCAGACAAAGCTAAACTCTTTGCCAAGAACTTTGCAGCTAATTCTATTCTATGCGACCAAGGCCTCCAACCCCCAGTATTTCCCCCTGTATCAGAAAACACGCTATATGACATACAAATATATGTGCGTGATGTTGCCACACTAATCAAAAACTTTGATTCCAGTAAAGCAACTGGCCCTGACGGCATTCCAATTATAGTGCTCAGAGAGCTCCAAGAACTAGCTCCCATACTTACAAAGATATTTCAGCGTTATCTTAAGGAGAATTGCTTCCCAACGCCCTGAAAAATCTCATCAGTATACCCTGTATTTAACAATTAAGGTGATCGGTCATCTCCTTCTCAATACAGACCAATTAGACTCTTGTGCGTCATGAACCAGTTGCTGAAATTCGTGTTAAATAGAGTAGTAGTCAGCCACCTGGGCAAACATAACTTTCTCAATAACATGCAATATGGTTTCCATCCTGCTAGATCTACAGCACATGTGCTAACTCTTATATCTCATAGAATTAGCGAATCTCCTGACGGAAGTTTCGTTTCTAGGGCAATTGCTCTTGACATATGAAAGGCCTTTGATAGGGTATGGCATAAAGGTATACTCCACAAAATATCTAGCTACAGTATAGCAGGAAATGTATTCTCAATTATTAGATCATTTCTCCCTGATAGGTTCATAAGCGTAGTGGTTGATGGGCAGAAATCAGAAGCTCATAGTATTAATGCTAGAGTCCCTAAGGGGTCTATCCTGAGTTCAACTTTCTTCCTGATCTACATGAATGATCTCCCAAATCACATCCTAAGAAGATTCGTAAACATTTATGCTGACGGCACTACCATCTATGGCAACACTTCAAACGCCATAAATGACAGAGATCTCTCCTCTCCTCTGATCTTGGTTACATGATACAATGAGGAAAATGATGTCTGGTTACTTTTAATGCATCAAAAACCAAACTTCTATCTTTCCATCAGCAACGCTCTAATTCCATTTGGCATGAAGTGAAATTCTTGGAGAGTCTCCATATTTTGACAAGCTTCTGGGTCTGACCTTTACTCCTGATCTGAAATAGAACACGTACATCAAATCCGCTGGAAAAATGGTTGGATCATTCTGCTGCTCCAGAAGATATCTGACTACTGATGCAATTCTCTACCTATATAAGGGCCAAGTACGTCCCAGGATGAAATACTGTTGCCATATCTGGACAGGAGCTGCTCGAAGCACCTATCCTGCCTTGACAGAGTTCAGAATAGACTTCGTAATCTAGTGAGGGATGCCCTTTTCTCTTATCTGCAATCTCTTTTCCACAGAAGAAACGTTACGAGCCTGTGTCTGCTCAATCGGTTTTTTTATGGCAAGTGCTCATCTGAGCTCCAATCTATACCTCCCTCGCCAAACTTTCACGAAAATTACTGGTCTAGCTGAATCAATCATTTCCCCACTCTTTATTTGTGCCTAAACCTAAACGTGGATTCTATGAACAAAGTTTCTTTTCTTAGACTTGAACTCCTGTGGAATTCCCTTCCATTTGCTTGCTTTCAAGCTGACGACAAAATGGTCATCTTCTAGTCCAACGTAAACAAGTTCTTGATGAGCCGCTCCTCTTAAGTAATCAAATTTACCAAATTTTCCATTTACTAATGATTACTACGATATTGTCCCATTGACTACCATACACTCATTAACCCTTATCCTCGAGTGGCCTATGGACCTTCATAAGTAGTGACTCCTTTGTAAAAAAAAAACGATGTTCCTTTAAATTAATGTGCACAACTGCTCTCTTACTCAAAATTCTAAATGAGGTTTGCCTTCTTTCCGCCACGTACTTATAAAATATGTAGAATCTCATATTGGGGGAGTGATTTCGCTAGAAGTGTTAATATACTTGCTGCTGCTCTTGCTGCTGCTATTATTATTATTATTATTATTATTATTATTATACTTGATCATTTTTCGTAATCCTTGGAATTTATCCCAATTTCGATATGACAGGTATGTCTAATCGTTGAATGTTTGAGTTAAAGAAAAAGAATGTTTTTTCAGATCGCCAGGTTCATCGAAGCACACGTAACAAAACTCTGCCCTGTTCCCTTTTCGACGTTATCTCAAACAAGCTTTTTTCAACTGACACCAGCTTGCAAAGTACACCGTACCGACGTCGAGCTGACAAAAAAGAAATCGTCCCCAACTGAAGAAATGCTGGGTTTTTTTTTGTATTTTTTTTTTATAATGCCAAACCCGACCACGTCTCAATTTGCATAAGACACGCTTTTGTCTCGTGTCGGTCAGATTTCGAATTTCAAACTTTTCCTCTTTCTTTTCTTAAACGAATGACGTCCGTGCTAATCATGCACACTGCAATTTCCCCTATAGTCTGTAATAATGTTTTCACCTGAAATGTGTTGCTTTAAATCATGAGTAATGTACACAAGCACTTAATCCGCACATAGCGGTACGGTCTGAGAATAAGCATGTGTTGTGTATTTTCTTGGCATTTAAACGTTCCCATTACGCTTTATTTGGACCAGAACAAATCTAATCAAACGAAAAAAAAATATCTTAAATAATCTTTCGTCTTATCTCGTCGTCTGATTTGCAATGAATTTTGAAATTTGTTTAGAAAAATGAATTTCCTAAGATGTTAAATTCCCATTTCTTGCCAAAGTTCAGACACATAAAAAAATACATACACGATCAGAATTTGGCATTCTTCTGCCTCAAGAAATCTTGCTCTAAGTAAAAAATGGACGGATGCCAACGTATGTATTCTCTTTGCGGTATTTTTTTTTCTGTTTTTTTTTGGTCAAATTTTTCGTTGCAAAAACTTTTTGTTGAATCAAAAAAATGTCTTCGAAATAAATAAATAGACATAAACTTTTAAAATCAAAAACATATTTTATTTTATATGACTTTTTTTTAACAACTTAAATAACTTCTAAAACAATGTGTTAATTTTTTTTCTTTTGCTTTGCTTATGTTGGAGAAATAAACCTTGCTTCCTTCCTGCCCACCCCTCTGTTATTGATTATGGATTAAGCTACTCTCTTTTCCTTGAGCGCTGTATAGTTGACTGGCGGAGTTACCCGGCGTTTCCCGGGTGTGCAGAGGTTTTATGGTAAGGGTACTGAGCAACGGAGCCCTAAGAAAAAAATTAACCAACCACCTAAAAATAATTTTAAAAAACAGCAGTGAGTACTCACACGAGCGTAAAAAAAAGTAGCTGCAACACTCACCGCGAAAAACAGCGTCGATGTGTTCCGAAATAAGTCATTTCAAAGCGTATGATGACTTTACAAAAATATTGACGAAAAAAGTGACCCCCTCCTTGTAAAAAAAACGGTGAAAGAATGAATGTTTTGGGATATTTGTCTGCCGAGAGGCTGAGCTTTCAAACGATATCAATTTTGTCAGCGTAGGTCGCGTGCGTCGAAAGTTTAAGCGATACATACAAACAAACAGACAGGTGAGATTTATATAATAGAAAAGTTCTCTCTTTATGCTCATCATCATCATCATCATTATATCGTATGAATCCAAAGATTTCATTGTTGGTATTGGTTTCCCCGATTTTTTTTTTTAGAAAGACATCAGATTGCCAACATTCTAAGTGAAAGTTATTTTTGTGGAACGAACTGGACTCGAACTTGAAACACCCAGGGCGTCAGTCTGTGTCATTAACCACTAGACCACCGTAAGCTCCCTCTCTTTATTCTAACACTATCAGTCTCCTTATCTTTCACTCAGTAAATATTTCCTATTCTGGTCCCCAGTCAGGAAACCGTGCTGGGGTTTTTACCTCAGCATCAAAATCAAAATAGTCTAGACCAGCGTTTCTCAACCTGGGATTCATGGACCCCTAAGAGTATCACAGGCTTTCGATGGGGGAGCATAAAAGGATGTTTGAAAAATCAAATTCAAGATGTAGAAACTTGCAATGTATAAATAAGGTGACAAGACTTCGGTCATTTATTGTCATTTATCTATCTATATGTATACTCTTATAAATTTGTATTTTTATTGTGTGCTGATATTCATATTAAAAACCCTTTTTCCTATTTATTTAAAAAGAAAATACATCTTTGCTCTATATGGGTCGTGGAATTTCATTCATCTCCAAAGGACCTACCTAATTTGCATATTGTTTTAAAAAATTCATTTTAATTAATTCCCTATTAGTTTTTTTTTTCGGTTTTCTTATGGGATGATCATATTTAATTAACTATTACATGTAATTATATTCATGCAGATATTCTACATGATTTATACTTGAGTAATATTTAGTAAAAAGGTTATAGTAAACACAAGCCTCTTTCTCTATATGTTTATTTATGCGTATATATATTTGTTTAAAAAAATTGCCTACCAAACTCCTCTGTCAGTTTTTGATCTATAGACGTGAAACTTAATATATAGGGCATTCGAACCTATGCGAAACTTTATATTTGGGTTTTAGCCGGGGAAAATCGATGCAAAAGTTTGAAAATTGTAAAAATTTAATTTGCCAGGTAAAGGTCAAAAGACGACATTACTAATATGCATGCGTAACGTAATAGTTATTGGTTCATGTTTTAATTTTTAACCTTGCAGAAAACATGTCTTTATAACTAAGGCATTAACATCAAAGGAAAAAGTCAATTGTAAACTAAACGTTTTGGTTTCCATTCTCGATGGTGGCGCCCGAGTTATTTTTTTTTTTTTTTTTTACTTTTTAAATAATTTCTATATATTGGGTCCAGTATAATATGATAATAAATACGAAATCTGCATTAATTAAAATATTATATTTAAGCGTATTTTACGCCCGGGCAATGCCAGGCGCCCTGCTAGCATTTTTGTATATAGTGGAACATTTAGATAGGAAATTAATTGGTTTCAGCTTCGATTTCGTATCCTGAAATGCGTTTTACACGTAAATAGCCTAATACTTTCTAAGCCCTATGAAAACACTCATTAAATTTTATGAGAGTAAAACCAGATTGAAATAAGAGCTAAATAAACAACATAAAACAAAATCGGCATTATATATATATATATATATATATATATATATATGTATATATATACATATATGTATATATATATATATATATACATATATATATATACTAGCATAAGTACACGTCGTTGACTGGGTTCAAAAGCAGCCTACAGAAAATGGACTGTGATTGTATTTTTTTATATCAACTTTGTTTCCATTCGTAGCCAAGAGTGGCCAACAAAATGATGTTTCCTTACAATGAGAAAATGTTATATATATATAATAATATAAATATACAAGAAATAAATTTTACCATAGTCAATAAAAGTTACTTTTATGGTAGAAAATATCATTGGTTTGTATTTTCAAGTAGTTTGTAAAATTTTTTTTTTTTTAATTCACGAACCGGTTAAAAAAAATCAAAATGCCAGCGACTTTGAAATGGAGAGCCCCGTTTTCAATTTGAAGGAGGGGCATCTGAGCATTCTGTGTTAACAATTTAACAGAGTTCCGTCAACGTAAGGAATATTTATAAACATAGCTTGTGCTTGAGGAATATTCCGTTATTTTGTGCTTGAGGAATATTCGATTATTGTATGTGTAGTTTATATAACAATTCATTTAAGTAGTTATCGCCTCAAATTTCGTTTTAATTTCGGTACGCTGAAATTATTTCAAGTAAAGAGCATTAAAAACTATTTCAAAAAAAAAACATGAACTGAACTTTTATTGACTATGGTAACATTCATTCTTGTATATTTATTTTTTCGGGTAGTCGTTTGTTGGCTTTTCTGCTAAACACTCTTACTAAATAATATCGACGAAATATCGAAAAACAAAGAAAGAAAAACAGTTTCGAAAAATAATAACGCTTTACTTACTTCAATAAAATAAACTGAAACAGCAAAATGGGATATTAAAAAAGTAAACACGTAATTACTTTAGTTTTTTAAAGCAAAGAATCGATATAAATATTAATAAGAAAAGAATGACACCCTTTTCGAGCAGAACAGCTTCGTTTCAGTTTTACAGTATTAAACAGTGTAGTATTGTGGCATCGGATTCAGGGTTGTACTATTGTAATGTAAACAACACGCAGAGAGGGTTGTAATCAACTGAATTTCTTCTAGTACGCTGACAAAAAAAAAGCTTAAACAGATATATAAATAAAAATAAAAAGGTTATGTCAATATTTTTAAAAAGACACATAATCACGTGAGCATGATTTTTTCCTTCTTTTGACACGATAACAAGTAACGTTCTAATTTTTATTATTTATCTGTTTATCTATTTTCGAAAGAGTGCCACGTGCAAGTGGAGAAGGAAAAACAGAGTTATGCAAAATTTGTGTCCAGAATTGTCTAAAGTTCCGACTTTTTTTTTTTTTGCTTTCACTTTAATAAGAACGTGAATTTATGAGGTGAATTTATTCGACACAATATGATTCAACTCCAAAAAATAAATAAAAGCTAACGTGAATTAAGATTAAAGTTAATGTGCTATTGTGGACCCTCGCACCTTTTAAAAAACCTTGTTAAACTTTGTGACATATTTACATCCTATGGAGGTCAGGCGCGAACGAATACCCCATAATTTTATCATACCATATTTCTTCAAACTGAAACATTATTATCAAAGTATACTTACGCAAATAGATATGAAAAGTCTTTATTTAAGTTTGTGCCATATTTACATGGAGTACGGGCGCGAACGCAGACCCCACAATTTTATTATACCATCCCTATTTAAGTTGAAACATATTTATCAAAGTATTATGATGTACATCTTTATCAAAAACCCTTGTAAACGTTTTTTCTTTTCATTTTTTATTTTTAAACTTTGGGGGCCAGGCGCGAACGGAGACTCCACAATTTTTATGAACCACCGTTCTGCCAGATCAAACATACCGATTCCTGATCCTCGATACATCTTCTATCATTATATGTAATCAGTTTTTTTTTAAGTCAACCATATAGGAGCCTATTCATGACCACACATACACACACACAGACGTTCAGCTTTATATATATATATATATATATATATATATATATATATATACATATATATATATATATATGTGTTTTCAAAAATTGTGAATTGAACTTTATATATATATATATTGAATTGAACTTTATATATATATATATATATATATATATATATATATATATCTTTGAGCATAAGATAATTGTTGCATATTTAGTACTAGCATGGGTGCCTGGCGTTGCCCGGGTATTTGGAGATGTATGTTGAGCAAAAAAAAAATGTGGTCAATTTTCTAAATTTGAACCCTATTAAAATTTTCTAAATTTGAACCCTATTAAAATTTTCTAAATTTGAATCCCTTAAAATTTATTGTTTTGTTATTAAGTTAGATCCATGTCCAATGAACCTATATCTAAAATTTTAAGTGTTTAAGTCCAAAATTGTCGGAGGAGTTTGGTAGAGTTCTCAAAGGTCAAATCGTTGAAATTTGACCCCTTAATTGCGAAATTTCTAGCCGAAAATCGATCACGTCAATTTTTCCAAATCTCAGTACTCTGTATATCAAATTTCGAGTCTGTAGACTTAAAATTGATAGAGTTATTGCGTAGGGAAATGTACACACACAGACACAGAGATACACAGATACACACACACACACACTTTCACTTTTATAGATATATAGATTATATTAATAATAATAATAATAGATATTAAACACTCATTAAATTTTATGATAAAATTAACACCAGAATGAAATCAGAACTAAATAATCAACATAAAACAAAATCGGCATTTTTTTTAAATGCAGGGAGTCGCGGGTCATCAAAGGTTGAGAAACTCTAGTCTAGGCCATTCCCGTAATGAATTCTTCCTTGTTGATTAGGTCCTGTGCAGTTCTAGGTGTTCCACCCTCTCAGGCCTTACCTTCTTTCTCTGAAAAGGGATTAGTTTATTGCTATTGTTACTGAGATGCCCCAATCGGGGAATGCCAACGGGACTGATCAGGTCCTTTTTGCGGGTCATAGTACACCTCCTCGGAGGCGCTGACTTTTCAATCCCACTTTCTGACCATGGTGTCACATTTCTGGCACTGAGAAAGAATTAACCATGTGGGTAAATACTTCCTTTATATTCTGACTATTTTTGTCATTTATTTTATTCACTAATAGGACTCCCAATCATTAATTAAAAGAGAATCAATACGAACTCCTGAAAACTTTTGTTCCAAGCTATGAAGCCCATATAACCTTATACTAGTTTTAATTATCAACGGTACAAATCCATAACTAACCTCGACCACCCACCCTCGTGGAAAGGAAATGGAAAAACTTTTGTACACTAAAAATTACGTAAATTCATGAAATAGTTTTATTTTTATAAAGGAAATCCTTTAAAATGATTAATGGGAATTCGTAGGTATTCCACTCCCACCGTCGCGTGTTCAGAATGGCTTTCTAAAATGTTGCAAGTTTGGAATATTTAGAATAATTCTCCTTGCTCTGCAAAAAATGGCCTCGAGAGATCCACGATTGTCGTTTTACGGTAAGATTTGATTTTCTAATTGGAAAATACAATTATTGTATCAATTTACATGATGTTTTTGTTGTACAATATTTTCGTTCTGTCACGATTACGTACACCATAAATATTTGTTTTTATTTTTGGTATTTTATGGGGGGTTGAATTATGGACCGTGTAACCTTATAGGTAAAATAAAGTAACAGAGAATGTTTCTTATGGATGGTTGGTGCGACCATAAGTCTTCCTTTTTCTTTCCAACTTAAGGTTCACAACCGGGTTTGTTCAAATATTATAGTAAAAACAATTTAATACGCGATGCATTACACTAAAAGGATCTCCAGTTCTTTTTATTTTTCGAATCAACCGAGGTTCAACTTAGCACGCTTCTGGCAATCTAGGTATTAACTCACTAATAATTGAGTTCAAGAGATACGAATGCCAGTTAACAAGTGCGCTTCCCCAACTTAGATTTGAATGAATTTTGTTTTGTAAATTCACTACCGTTACCAAGGAAATATATAATATATCTACATCTCTCTCTCTCTCTCTTTCTCTCTCATATATATATATATATATATATATATATATATATATATATATATATATATATATATATATACTCAAACATATTATATACATCACTTTTTCTGTTTTATTTTACTTCAGTTGAAGTTCTCAGAAATCATGGGGCCCACTACCTGGGGCTAACACTTTAAGTCTATATGAGATACATAGATATTCGAATGCTCCATTTCAGTTCTTTATCTCTCAAGCACTGAGTTAGTAAAGAAATTGGGAACATAATTTTCCTCTCCCCAATTAACCATTTTCATACGTTGTAGTATATCTTTCATGTTGGTCTCATGGTCTTACTGAATTCCAGGACAAGAATTTATCTAGTCTGGTGGAGTATCCAGCTTCGTCCTATTACATGAGGTAATATGACTTGGACACGGTGCACCATTCCTCGTAAAAGCTAACGTGGGTTCGCCCTAGTGAGGAGATCTTATTTGGGCAGCGAATACTATGTGATTTTGAATATTTGGTTAGGGTTTACTTCTATGGAAAAAAGTATCCTCATCCCAGGTTGTTCTGACAAACCCCTTTACAAAGAGTCCTTAGACACTCGAGGACAGTGTCTAGTAGACATTGTGTGTGTGTGTATATATATTAAAGTCTAATTAACAATTTTCGAAAACACGTGTTCTTTTATTTTCTCATACTTCCACAGTGCTCTAACCGCTTTGTTTATAAACAAAGAGCGAGCGTCGCATTTTTCAGCGAATTAAGTAGCGGTTAAGATTACTTACGACAGTGCTCTACCCAAAGAGAGGGGGGCTTAAAATATTTGTAGTCATCAACATACGGTCCTGTTTCGTTGTATCACAACTCATCATTGCCGCTAAACTAGCACCTCTGCCAAGCCGAGGATTGGACCTAGAACCAACGCGTTGGCAGTCAGCAGTTCTACCGATCGACACCCATATATATATATATATATGTGGTAGTTAAAGAAAACGAGTAAAATCAATTCTTTCCGGATATTACAACAATCAATTCTTTCCGGATATTACAACAAAATTGTATTGGAGCTTGTTTAGAAGTAAATAAAAAAAGGAACATGGGGGCATAAAAACTATATGACTTATTCAATAAAGGTATACATCAATTAGGCGTGTTGGGTTAGATAATTTCCTTATCTTACCTTTGATAATATTTATTTGATAAAATTTATTTCTTATATACTAGAGTCGTTCCAAAAGTATAGCCTCCTTTTTTTTTAATTTAAACCCAAAATGTTGAAGAGCTATGAAGATGGGAGTGATACCATTAAAACGAACTACCCTTTGTGCTCCAGAATTTATTTTTCTACATAATCACCACCATTCTTAATGCACTTCTGCCAGCAATGAACGATGCCCTATCCGTAAAAATCTGGCGCGGGTTTTGTCACTCACATTTCTGTCGGCACTCTGAAATCGATGAACCCATCGCCTTACTGTTCTGAAATCAGCTGCATCGGGTTTGTAAACGTTCAACAGGCGCCGATAAATGTTGATCGGTTCAATTCTTTCTGTATGCAGGAATTTATCTTGCTTCTGCCGCACGCCCATGACAAGGGTTGCTTTCTTAGAGTTTCACACCGTCAATATCTGAAACAGAAAGATAAAATTTTCAGGTCATGAATGCACAAGTTTAATCACTATAACTATGCAATTTGCTATCCGTTCTGATCCATTCGTTCGGAATAAAAAAAAAAGGTGCTTCTACACTTTATCGCCAAAATTGGAGACGCCATTTTATTTCACGCACCTGCTGTCCAAATGCAAAGGAGACACCATTATTTGAAACTATGGCCGAAGCATGAAATAAATAACAAAAAAATTAAACTTCCGGAAAGAACCATGGAAAAAAGTAAATAAATTAATGAAAATGGGAAATGAAAACCAAAACATTTACTGTATAAAAATTTATCAAAATATAATTGTAAAAAACATTTATTGAAAAGTTTGCGTAAGAAAATATAATTTTAATAAAACAGTTTTGTAATGAAAGCAACATTTGGATGTTTATGAAATATATTTTTCTAACAAATAAATAATTTTAATCATTGGATTTTTATAGCATAGTTTTTTTTTTTCGTTTTTTTTTTTTTTAAATGTTAAGTTATTTTAATATTTCCCTTTCCGGAAGCAATCGTTATCCACTTAATTTCTTTTTTTTTTTTTTTTTTTTGTTATTTATTTCATGCTTCGGCCATAGTTTCAAATAATGGTGTCTCCCTTGCATTTGGACAGCAGGTGCGTGAAATAAAACGGCGTCTCCAATTCCGGCGATAAAGTGTAGAATCACCTAAAAAACAGGAGGTATTATTTTTGGAACCCACTCGTATTTGTTTTTTTTACCATTTTTTCGGTTTGTTGTCTATAGTAAAACATGCCACTTTTTCTTTTGAATTCAGCACTTCCGGTGTTTTCATACTGTTCATTCGCAAGGGATATTAATATTCCCTTTTCCATTCTGTACATAAAAGCAAAGCAATTTTTTACCACTTGTCTTTGAAACCTATCATCCGCTGCTCACTGTAAAGCCTAGAAAATTCTTCAGAGATTTCAGAACAAAAAAAAAAAAAACACACACACACACACACGGAAGAAGTATTTGCTTAAAGCCAAATTTCTTGAGCAAAACATCCGAAAAGCTTCCAGCCTGAAGAATCCAACGGGAAATCTGTTTCTTTGTTCCTCATCAAAGAGTATTTAAGTAAACGACGGAGACGATAATGGAGTCGTGAATTTGTAGCTTGTACATTCTTCTAAATAAGAGAGTGATAGCGATACTTTGTTATTTAAACATTGATTCAACCGCATCAAAAAAGATTCCGTTCTAAAGCAAGCAGCTTACCTCCCTTCCTAAACGATTTCACAACATTGATAAAAAGAAGTAAAACGATAAAGACAAACATTTCTATCCTTAAATCATTTAGTCCTGACAAAAAGCTAAAGTAAACTCTCTGGTACACATGATCTTTAACAGCTGGTGTAGGTTCGAGGGGGTGAGGAAAACCTCCTCCTCCCCAGGATCTGATATGAGATCATGATAGAAGGTAAAAGGTAAACCGTCTGTTCATTTTTGACAGCACTCCTAACTTTCGCTTTCTCCCTATTTTTTTTAAATTTTATTTTAGACCAAACCCAACTAATCAGATCCAAAAAATTTGCTAATATAGTTTTAGTAATGTGGAGTGACCTGGTTGTAACGAACGTGCTAGGCAACCAGTGTTGAATAATTAACACTGTTAAAAGTTAATTACTTATTACACATCTATCTGTCTATCTATTTATCTATCTATTCAATGGTATTCTTAAAATATTTTATATTGGGAGTTATTTATTGTTTATAGAATAAAGTGTAGCAATGGTTTTAAGCTGAAGATGTTTATATAAATTAGCTAGGTTAAATATAAACAAAATAACCTTTGGCAGGCAGACGTGGAAAGGTCACACGTAAGGGATACGTGTGCTTTTTGAATGATGACGTAATTGAAATGAGGTCAGCAGGTCGGGAAGTTTAGTCAGTTGAAGAGAGTTGGAGCTTGGTCACGGGAGTGAACAGGCGGCCAGGAAGCGTGGCTGGGTAGAACAAACATGTAGACAAGAAAAGCAGACTCTTTGTGAAGACCATTTGAGACAACTGAAATAAATTTATATTTTAAAAATATAAAGTGGTGCAGTGTGGTTTCACAAAAGAAGGCAGAACAGATGTCTCAATTGGATGGTGTTGGTCATTTCACGTTTAATCATGGAGCTCAGCAGTGAAGATAAATGAACTCTTGAAGAAAGAAAGGTATGAAACATAAACTAATAAACATTTAGTAACGCATTTAGGACACGTCACAAACAAATACGAAACGTATAAACCTGTTTTACATGGGTGCCGTTCATCTAGATAATGTAACATGATCATGTTGGTGCCGTTTTTGGTACATTATTATATTATATAACACCAGCTTGCGTAACATCGAGTGATCCAGTTTTAATGACCGTGCGGGGTCACCAGTTTTAGTAATGTGAAGTTACCAGTTTTGTAAAGGAGGACGTCGACGTCACCAGTTGTAAGAGTATTATCAATAGGTGACAACAACATAAAAAGGATTTACAAGACATAAGGATTATCCTTAATATAATTTAGCTATGCTGGAATGGTCATGAGGAGTATTCATCCTTCTGGATAGACAGTTGCAGAAGCATGGATATCTTTAATTGCAGAAATGTTAACCAGCCAAGAAAAACTTGAAAGCAAGGGACTAGATCAACTCCCACACTCTCTATCTGTGCCTAAAGCCTAAATCTAAACGCAATTTCCATTAACAAAGCTTCTTTTCTAGAATCCTGTTCTGCTAGGCTGGTTTCTGGCTGATTAGAACATGGCTGTCTTCAAGCCGATGTAAACAAATTCTTGTTGAGTCGTCCCCTGAAATAGTCAACTTAACTTCTACCCCATTTACATTACAGTACACACATTAACACTTATCCTCAAATGGCCTTCATGCCTTGATAAGTGGTGACCTTTTGTCTTGTAAATAATAATAATAATAATAGTAATAATAATAAAGATACGACGACACAGACTGGAATTTTAAAATAGTCGAACTGCTGAACCATGAGAATTGGAGGGTAAGCTTATAGAATATGATATTGAAGAAGAAGAAGAAGAAAAAGAAGTTTTCACATTCAGGGAACCGTGTTTTTGATGAAGAGAGAAGAATTGCTGTTTTCTGGGTCGATTTATATTTTTGGAGTGGGTGATAATAGCAGATGTTCAGTCCTCTGGTTGTATATCTAATCATTTAACTGTAAATTTCTCCATCTCATTAACTCTTATCCTCAAGTGTTTTTTAGCCTTGATTAAAATTTTTAAAAAAACTTCTCAATAAGAAAACTTCATTTTAGCAAACAAACGAAATCTTACGATTTTTTCTAGTCACCAAAAGAATAATAAAATATACCAATCTTCTTGAAATTTTCAGGATTAACTCAATAAATTACAAATTTTTTTTATAAAGAACTAGCAGGGAAACTCCACATATCCCGAGATTGAATGATGATCAACCAATGTTTCACACACCCATATTTTTATTGTCATCGAAATTAGTGAAATCGACCATTTTTCAATCAAATCGATTAATACATGTTCTAGTCTGGGATCCACCCCAGTGCACCAGGAGGAAGCTTCACATGGCTCCCCATAGTGACTTAATCCTCCATAAATGGTACTCTACATTGCATTGTAGAGAACCTACTGTTAATTTTATAAAATTATCTTTTATTAATGGCTTGAATTAAAGTTTCGAACGCACCTCTGTCATATTAAAGAACCTACTCTTGATTTTATATGTTGGGCCTTTTGGTTTGTGTGGTAATAAAATTTCATTAAATGCACTTATGATGTTAGGCTGTGTAAGGTGTTAACTTTGGTCAAAACCGCTTGTTCTTTTTTCGTCGGATTATTGCAATTATTGATTATCGATACTTATAGAAGACATTCCGATAGAAAATCTATCTAAGAACATTGCCAGGCACATAAAGTATCTTTGCATGAAATTTTATGAAAATCTTTCCAGACGTTTTTGAATCCATAAGGAACAAACTCACACACACAAAGAAAGTTCGTTGTATATATTAATAGAGATAGAGATAGGACACCACGATTAACTCCTAAACTAATTAACCGATCATTATCGATTTTTGAACACACCTTCTAAGCTTAAAGGTAGATAATGTAGGCTCTATTTAATTAAATTTAGTTTTACATAAAGGCGTCAAAAAGATGATGGAAGCCCATCGTGAGAATTCAGAAACTTCGCATTTTTATGAATTTTTAATAACAGCAATTAGAAAACAATTAAGAATTATCCTTCACATTTCAGTTTCTTTGCAATTTTTTTATAATTTCTTTCAGGAGGTATACTATGAGTACAATTACAATTTTTACCATTCAAATATTTCAGATTTGCATTAAATTTGATCAATAGTCACGTGATACTAATTAAGCAAAATTCCCTGACTTTTAATTTCTTCTTAACACTCTTTAATTCAAGCCTTAAATTCTAGACATATTTTTTTTTTAAATAAAAATAGTGTAATGAATTTTGCTCCAAACTGAAATAAGGTTTAGTTGCATCATATATAGATTAGAATCGGTATAAAGGGCATCATAAAAGTAGCGCAAAAGTGTTTTGTCTGACAAATTTATATTAGCTATCCTAGGACGGGAATTTTTCTAATTTTATTATGAAGCAGCAGGGAGACCCGACGTTACCTGGGATTGAATGAGGATCAATGAAGCTTTCACACTCCCATATTTTATTTTTATTAAAATCGGTGTAATCGCCCATATTTAAATCAAATTAATTAATGGCTGCTCTAGTTGGGGACCCACCACAGTGCATTGAAAGGAAATTTCACATGCTTACTCACAGTGACTTAGTCTGCAATACATTGTAGTTATCATTGCACTGTAGAGAATCTTCTGTTGATTTTATAAAATTATTTTTATATAATAATCTATTGCTGATTCTATATGCCGGGCGTTTCTATTTACGCAGTGATAATGACTTGAATTAAAGTTTAAAATGCAGAAGTCAAGTATCATGATTAAATTTTTCTCTAAACAGAAACATTCATTTCAAACGCGCTCCTGTCATATCAAAGAACCTACACTTGATTCTATATGCCGGCCTTTCTGCTCGTGCGGTAATGAAACTTCTCAAATGCACTCATGATGAGTCGTTAACTTTAGTGTTCCTTCTTTCATCGGTTATTTCCATTATCGATTACTGGTACTTACCAAAGACATTCCGATACAAAAACTATCTAAGAACGCTGCCAGGTACACTGTCATTTTTTAGAAACTTTTTAAAATCATTACTATATATATTGGGTACAATATAATAATCAATAGAGAATTGGTTCTTTTTTTTTACAGGGTGGTCACCACTTATCAAGGCCCGGAAGCCACTCAGGGATAAGGGTTATTGCAAGTACATTACGTTAGTGTGGAGATTTATTGAAGTGTTTACTTAAGGGGGGGTTCATTAGGAATTTGTTTACGTTGGACTTGAAGACATCCAGGTTGTAGTCAGGTTTATAATAAATATGAAATCTGCATAAATTATTATATCATATTTAAGCATATTTTACGATCGGGCAATGGCAGACAGCCTGCTAGTTTGGAATATATTTGTGTTTTTTTCTTTACCACTTTTTCATTTTTGTTGTGTATAACTGCAGAAATGCACAAAAACAATTCATATTTCGAATCTGCAACTTTTAAAAATATTGAAACAAGCATAAAACAATGGACTAACTTTTGTCAATAAGTTTTGTTCGGCTTTCTTATTGATTGGAATTGAATGTGAACGACACAGCATCTTCATTACAATATGTGTAATTAGATGATTGGTTCGAAAAGGTAATTAAAAGATACTAATTGCTAATTACAGTCGGAAACTGGTGGAGGAAAAAAAAAGTTCACGTATTGATTGATGAAAAAGAAAAGAAATTTCACCGAAATCTTCCCTTTCTATTTTATTTGACTATTTCCAACAAAATATATTTCATGTTTTTAGATTTGATATCACGTCTCCATACAAAGTTAAATCAGTCTGTCATTCTTCAATTTGAAATAGCTGTTTTTGGTGGTCTGTCATTCTTCAATTTGAAATAGCAGTTTTTGATGATTTGTTCTGTTTCAATTTGAAATCGCAGCTTTTTTATTGTCTGTCTTGCTTTAATTTGAAATAGCAGTTTTTGATTGTCTGTCATTCTTCAATTTGAAATAGCTGTTTTTGGTGGTCTGTCATTCTTCAATTTGAAATAGCAGTTTTTGATGATTTGTTCTGCTTCAATTTGAAATAGCAGTTGTTGATGATTTGTTCTGCTTCAATTTGAAATAGCAGTTTTTGATTGTCTGTCTTGCTTTAATTTGAAATAGCAGTTTTTGATTGTCTGTCATTCTTCAATTTGAAATAGCAGTTTTTGATTGTCTGTCATTCTTCAATTTGAAATAGCAGTTTTTGATGGTCTGTCATTCTTCAATTTGAAATAGCAGTTTTTGATGATCTATCATGCATGAAATAGCAGTTTTTGATGGTCTGTCTTGTTTCAATTTGAAATAGCAGTTTTCAATGGGCTGTCATGCTTTAATCTGAAATAACAGTTTTTGATGGTCTGTTAGGCTTCAATTTGAAATAGCAGTTTTTAATGGTCTGTTCTGCTTCAATTTGAAATAACAGTTTTTGATGGTCCGTCATGCTTCAATTTGAAATAGCAGTTTTTGATGGTCCGTCATGCTTCCATTTGAAATAGCAGTCTTTGATGGTCCGTCATGCTTCAATTTGAAATAGCAGTTTTTGATGATTTGTTCTGCTTCAGTTTTAAATCGCATTTTGATTTATCTATCACGCTTAAGTTTAAAAAAAACACTTTTGTTAGTTTGTCACACTTAAAGTCTGAAATCATATGTTGGTTTGTCAATATTTTAAAATACCATTTTTCATCGCAGGTGAATGGCGGCATCACCTTCTCTCCTCCTTCTTAATAAATAGGATCTCCCGACTGAATAATTTTTAATCTGGAAACCGTGACACACGTGACATACATACGTACGTTACAGGTACTACCGTATTAAGATATAGATATCTGTTTTCAATACACTAGAAGAAGGGAGGAGAATAGGTTGGGCAAAGCAGAAAAATAGGATTGGGATGAACGACGAAAAAATACGAAAGAGAGAAAGAGAGAGCTTAGTAAAGAGAGGGTTATGAAGAGAGATATAGAAAGTGTGTGTGTGTGTGTGTGTGCGTGTGTGTGTGTGTGTGTTTGTGTGTGTGTTTGTGTGTGTGTGTATGCGTGCGTGTGTGTATGTAAAAGAGAGAAAGACAGAGAGAGAGAGAAAGAGGGAGAGAGAGAGAAAGAGAGAAAAGAGGGAGAGAGAAAGAAAGAAAGAGAGGGAGAGAGAGAAAGAGAGAGAGAAAGAGAGAGAGAGAAAGAGAGAGAGAAAGAGGGAGAGAGAGAGAGAAAGAGGGAGAGAGAAAGAGAGAGGTTTTACCATAAAAATCTTCCTGTTCTCCTTTGATTTTGAGTTCAAATTGATAAGTTTTTAAATGTGAAGTGAATTAAAAAAAATGACGAATGTTAAAGAATGAGATTCGAGGCTTTGATGAATCCACTTTTTTTTTAAATCTTTGATTCATTTTATGTGTAGTGTCTTTCATGCGCCTCTTCGTGATTTCTTAATTTTTTAATTCAACTAAAACAACTAGAAGGAATCACTAGAATTTGCGAAACTTTTACTGCTTGACTTTTACTTAGATTTCATCTGTGAATTAAATTCATGGAAACGACAACAAATTACGTATATGAAGTAAGTGCATTTAGCACGCCTCATTATGAAAGTATATTTATCTATTAGAAGGGCTATCCGGTGTTGCTCGGGCTCATAAAAAAGAAAAATAAATGAAGTTAAAATGTGGGCATAAGATTTTTATGGTAAAACCTCTCTCTCTCTCTCTCTCTCTCTCTCTCTCTCTCTCCCTCTCTCTCTCTCTCTCTTTCTTTCTCTCTCTCTTACACACACACACACACACACACACACTTTCTATACCTCTCTCTATAACCCTCTCTTTACTTATCTCTCTTTCCCTCTTTCGTATTTTTTCGTCGTTCTTCCCAATCCTATTTTTCTTCTTTGCCCAACCTATTCCTCTCCCTTCTTCTAGTGTATTGAAAACAAATATCTATATCTTAATACGGTAGTACCTTTAACGTACGTATGTATGTCACGTGTGTCACGGTTTCCAGATTAACAATTATTCAGTCGGGAGATCTTATTTATTAAAAAGGAGGACAGAAGGTGATAACATACTACGAACATTAAATTATTAGTGTATAAATACGATATTTTAATTTTCGTAATGTCATATCCCATTTTATTCTCCTTTTTTTAATAAATAGGATCTCCCGATAACCAAAGATGCAATGTCAAAAAAAAAAAAAAAAAATTAAATTACAAAAAAAAAAAAAATGTCGCTTTTGGGCCGTACGTGAAACTAAAATATACCTTCTTGGTCTTCGGGCTAGGAGCCAGTGTATCTTTTCTGTCTAAAGATGGTATTATGATATTGTGAGGTTTCCATTCGTGCCGGGTGTCATACAATGGAAATATGTAACATACTATAAAGATATTGGAAAAAAAACCATAATAACCAGATATATCTGTGCCTAAATCAAAACGCGGATTCCATGAACGAAGCTTCTTTCTTAGAACTGCACGCATGTGGAACTCTGTTCCGTCTGCCTGCTTCCCACCGGACTACAACTTGGATGTCTTCAAGTCCAACGTTAACAAATTCCTAATGAACCGCCCCTTAAGTAAACACTTCATCAAATCTCCACACTAACATAATGTACTTGCAATAACCCTTATCCCTGAGTGGCTTCCGAGCCTTGATAAGTGGTGATCTGTGTGTAAGAAAAAAAAATATATATATATATTCTGACACTACATTAACCAGATTACTTAGATAAATACTTTTACAGCTTTAAGAAAATGGGCTACAATAATATCACGGGTCTCCATTCATGCTGAGCGTCCACAGAATGCCCAGCAACAATATATTACATATGAAAGATGTTGCAGTAGAACTTCCACAGGTCCTGCTAGTATGTATAAATAATGTATTTCATTTATTGTTGTTATCTTTTTTATATGTATTATTATAAACTTGCATCTACTGCTCCTGGACGACGCCGAGTAGAACAAAACATAATCATATTCTTGATGGATGGTAATTCCGTCTCCCATCCCACCTCCTTTCACAATAATATGTAACGTCCAAAGAAATGAAAATGTAATCTGGGGTGTCTGGTCAAGCTCCTTGCCTAGACCAATGTGACTCTCTCTTTTCCAGATTTCCCTGTCTTTCATCAGCTGCCTCAGATTTTCAAGGATCACAGTTAGCATCATGTGCAATTTCTCTTCTCTCTCTCTCTCACCCACTTTCTCTTCTCTCTCTCACCCTCTTTCTCTTCTCTCTCTCTCTCTCTCACCCTCTTTCTCTTCTCTCTCTCACCCTCTTTCTCTTCTCTCTCTCTCTCACCCTCTTTCTCTTCTCTTCTCTCTCTCTCAACCTCTTTCTCTTCTCTCTCTCTCAACCTCTTTCTCTTCTCTCTCTCACCCTCTTTCTCTTCTCTTCTCTCTCTCTCACCCTCTTTCTCTTCTCTCTCTCTCTCACCCTCTTTCTCTTCTCTCTCTCACCCTCTTTCTCTTCTCTTCTCTCTCTCACCCTCTTTCTCTTCTCTCTCTCTCACCCTCTTTCTCTTCTCTCTCTCACCCTCTTTCTCTTCTCTTCTCTCTCTCTCACCCTCTTTCTCTTCTCTCTCTCTCTCACCCTCTTTTTCTTCTCTCTCTCACCCTCTTTCTCTTCTCTTCTCTCTCTCTCACCCTCTTTCTCTTCTCTCTCTCTCACCCTCTTTCTTTTCCCTCCCTCACCCTCTTTCTCTTCTCTCTGCTCATGCGTTCATGCCGTGGAGTCCACAGCAATACATGTCTAATCAGCTCTTGCTTGCTCCTCTGGCAGTGACCGGCAAATCATAGACGTCGCTCCCTAATGGTAGTAAATATGGCAGGTAGGTTACCATAAAGTTGCTGCTTCATTGGATGATCTTGCCAAGATATATTTAACATTATTCATAGCATACAAGTGTACGTGCCGTCTAGTTTTCTTTCCAATCTTTGGTGAGTCTCCCAATTCTTTTGTAAATACCAATCCCACGTCATAATTTGTGCGGATGTGACAACAGTCCGGGATTGCTTCATTAGTCTATACCGTCAGGTGGAAGAGACTCATTTTCAGGCCTAAATTGTGTCAGAATGAGAATATAGTCTCCGGTAATCAGGTAGGCAGACTGATGTAGAACCTGAACTGACTAATAGAGGCTCTAGTAATTTCATAGGGAACAGCATGACAGTGGTGCACCTTAGCGGAAGAACTAAAGAACCAATCCACGACAAGGAAAAAACGATGCTGAGCGGAGGAATCAATCATCAGTCAGGATCAACCAATTTAATTGAGAGACAATTGTGTTTCATTTGTAGACGTAGCTCACACAGGTGATATTATCCGAGCTATCGAAAGATTCAATATGACTAAAAATCAAAATGTAATACTATAATTTATATTTATTGCTCCCGCACATTATGTTTAAAAAGTGATATTATATTTTTTTTAATCTGTTTGTTTGTCTGTCAATTCCACTTTTTCTCAGAAACTACTGAGCCAATCTGGCTGAAAATTTATGCGGAATCTTGCTGTGGTAAGGTGCAGAAAATTAAGTATTACAGTATCCATTCGGCTTCTATAAAATAAAATCTGCTTCATATCCAATGTTTTCTAGAAGCAAGATGGCTAGAATGATCAAATTCCATATGTTTGCACATAAACAGAAGTCCAACACAACGTACCCACATTAGTCATAGACAAGCACATTTGGCAAACAATTTTGACATTACTAACTGCATCCTCCTCTAAACTGAATCTTCTCTCCCATCCCGCAAATGCATTAAAAGTGTTTTAATCCCTTTCTTATCACCATCTAACATCAACTTAAGATTCAACGCGTACTAATTAATCAGACACCCAGCAAAAATTACATTCAATCAATGTACCTCACTACTGCATAACAACTACCGACCCAGGTTAAGTACTATTTAAATTTATTGCATTTCATCTATGTTTCCGTTTTTTGTTTCCCTTTTCTTCTTTTTCTTTTTATTCCATTTTCTTAATTAACGTCTTTTTCATCTGCCAGATATTTTTCAAATAGTTACATATGTACCATAAACATCCAGCCGTGCATTTTATTTCCTATGTCCTCACGTATTTCAGTAAATTTCAAATCTTTACATTTTTGAAACCAGGCAGTCTGCCGTTTGCTTTTTATTTCTTCTTGTGTTTAATTGATTTTTCTTATTGTTTTTTTTTATATAAGGCATATACATATATCTCGCTTTTTATAAATCATGATCATAATCATCTAGTCTTCAGACTTCAGAGCCAGCCTAACTGCCACCCGAAGATAGACCAAGTTAGTGCAATTAAGTTGTCCAAATGGAACTTTACTATAGTATGTTGTCCGACCCGATTGTGTATTTTCGAACAAAGGCATTTCAGAGAAAAACATTATTACGTTATGTACTTAAGTATCATGTCGAAATTAGTACAATTCCAAAAATTATGAAAAATGATCCAGTAGATGTACTAGAGCTGATATTAAAAAAAAGATCAAGAAAATGCAAAATGGCCGACCTAAAATATAGTGTCATTGGACTCTATTCAAAGCAACTTAACGGTAGAATGCAGTTATTTCCCCCTGTTTTTGATCTCTTAAAGGATTAATTTACACTGAAAAATCAACAATTTAAAAATTTATGTTTTTATTTTTCTACTGGATCATTTTTCCTCTTTAGTGGAATTTATCCTAAATTCGGCATGACACGTAAGTACGTAATAATGTTTTTCTCTGAAATGCAGTTTTTGTAGACACACTTTAGAACAATTGCATCGTCGTCCATACCAGTGGCGATGTCAAGCTGTCATAATGCAATATATTTTGTAGAACTTTTCACTAAACATTTTTACAGACCCGTCCCTATCATCAAAGTCATGAGGATAAGAGAAAAGCATTTTATTTTTACTAAGGTCATATCAAAACTTAAATCCACTCGAGGATAAGAGTTAAATTAGCGTCAGCTGGATGGCGATGATTCGTAACAATAATAATGATTGGGCAAAATTTGATTTTTTAATCAGACAACTCAGCAAGAATTTGTTTACATTGGATTTGAAAACAACCGTGTTGTAGACAGCTCAGAAGCAGCCCCGCTGTATTGGGTTCCACGGATGGGAATTTGTAGGAAAGAATCTTTGCTCATGGAAGTTTTGTTTAGTTTTAGGTAGAGAGAGAGAAAGGGAAATTATTTGCAGTGAGTGTAGATAGACGAGTATTTTGTTGTAAATTGTTTACAGGACAGAACCATAGATTGGGGCTCAGTCGAGTACCTACAACAATAATAGGGTAGAAAAAGACAGTGTTTCTTTTGTGAGAAAGAGGTTGTAGATGGGTGGAAGAGGGCATCGCCCACTAGATTTTGAAGTCGGTTTTGTATTCTATCAAGGCTTTGTATTCTATCAAGGTTTTGTATTCTATCAAGGATGCTTTGAGCAGCGCCTTCCCAAATTTGACAGCAGTACTCCATACAATACAAAATTAAATAAATCACAAAACTGATGATTCCTAAACCTCTCTGTTAATGATGATGATGATGATGATGATGATGATGATGATGAACACCCAGTTTACATGCTTGTATGCATTAAACGACTTTAAGAAATTGACTTCCAAACTAGTCTACCTCTGACCAGGTATTTATTGGTCCTTCTTTCAAGCCCATTTAAATCACAACCTCCTATGTTTTCCTTGGCCTCACCCTGCGAACTGGACCTGCTATCTCAACGGTTCCACATCTACTAACTCAAGACCTTTCATTCCTTCTTTTCAACATGGCCATTCCATCGAAGTCTCATGTTCTACACACATCTTTCTATACTGTCCAGGTAATCATTCTCATATCATTTCTCCCCAAGCAACGCATGTCCTCAACCGTCAATGGTCAAGTATCATTTCCATACGTCATCACACTGAGTGAATATAACTGATATAATCTTCCCTTGTTCGACAGTGATAATGCTCTGCTAGTTAGTAATGGCAAATGTCCTCTAAACTTACTTCATCTTCTGCTTGCAATCAGAATAGTACCTTCTGTGTCCCACACTCAAACAAACATTCGTCTAGCTACAATCACTCTCAACAATTTTGCGTACTCTCTATCTGTGCTTAAATCTAAATGCAAATTCCATGAATAAAGCTTCTTTGCTGAAACTGCCCACCTGTAGAACTCTGTACCGCAGGTGGGCAGTTCTAGGAAAAAAGCTTTATTCGTGGAATATTCTGCTTTCCAAATGATGACAACATGGTTGTCTTCAAGATCAATGTAAACAAGTTCTTGCCGAGCTGTCCCCTTAAATAATCAAATTCTACCAAATTTTCACCACTACTGATCACTATATTATTGTCTCTGACCACCTTACACGCATTAACCCTTATCCTCGAGTAGTCATCAGGCCTTGATAAGTGGTAACACTCTTGTAAAAAAAAATGCTATCACGAAAATGTAAAACCTTATGAATAATGTCAATGATTAACCTCAATGTCGCACAGCAAGTCACAAAATTATACCATTACTAGCAAGGAGATAAATTGGATAAAAATATTAATTCCTTCACCTTTAACTGGGCACTTTTCTACAGGAAGAGGTCGCTTTTTTCGCCAAATTTCCGAAAGTCATCCCCTCTTTTCGATTGACTAGCCTTAATTTAAACCTACGTCACTTCCGGTTTGGCGATAGACGCAACAACAAACACGTCACGTTTTTTTTGTTTTTTTTTCACGTTTTTTTCCTCCTTCGCTGCACAGGTTTGAGCTAGCCTGCCTACTAACATTTTTTTTTTTTGCTCAACATACACTTCCAAACACCCGGGCAACGCAGGGCAGCCAGACTAGTTTATGCATAAGTAGATATATCACGTGACCCTCTCCTTCTGTTTTCAGCAAAACATTTTTCGCCTTTGTGTCTCTGGTAGACTTTCTTCTTGTTTTAAGATGGCCGGTGGCATTCTGTTGAAACGATGTCTAAGAATAGATGCGAGAGTCAATTCCTTTGGACCAGGAAGGTCTTTAAAAGGCCGAAAATCCGGAATGACAGCTCAAGCGATTCCACATGTCAGAATCTGTTGTCAGATTAATCATCCTTATTCGTATTGATTGACTTGATTCAGTTTTTCCATCATTTAAAGATGCTGACCACTTTCACTATGTCCGGTGTGTGGGGGGGGAGAGGGGAAGAGGAGGGAGCGGATGGAGCGGTGGGATAAAGGTCTGGGGTAGGGATAACTGGTACGTAAATATAAGCTGGTTTGTTTTGTTTCATCTCGGCCACTTTCCCTCTTGCGTCCAAAGATCAATTCTGGAATGTTTCACAGTAATTGGAATCGGTGACGGACACGTTAGAAGGAAGTGATCTACAAAGAAAATGGAACAGGTTTTAACCATGTAGAATTAAAGTACTCACTACATTTTACATTGTAAAAATAAATCAAATTATGATTAATATTAGTGAGATATATATATATATATATATATATATATATATATATATATATATATATATATATATATATATATATACACACAGAATAACTCCTATAATTTGAACATCCGCTTCGTTCAAATTAGAGGATGCTGTTCAAGTTTCATGATAAAAAAATGTGCTGCAGTTAACTTTAATTTTCTAAGAATTAAGAAATAGTAAATGAAATTCATTGCTATATGATACTTCAAGTATATATTGAGTTGAGTTTACGATGTATTGCAAGTAAGAATAGTTAAATATTATAGCTAATCTACATTAATTACATATTACCAATATTAAAATTTCTGCACAATATCTGACTAATCCATGTAAACGGTTTTACTGCAACTCCGCATCAAATATGCTAATACAATTTCAATGACGAGGCAGTTCAATTTTAGAGGAAGTCCAGGTTTAGAAGAAGTCCAAATGAGAGGAAGTCCAACTTTAGAGGAAGTTCAAACTAAAGGAGTTTTACTGTATATATATATATATATATATATATATATGAGCAAACAGTTAATAAAACATGTTAAAAAACACTTTGAAATGAGTTAAAAACATATTTAATCTGAAAAGGAAACACTAGATAAATGGATAGTCCTTAATCCGCGGAGTTTTGAAGAAATACTTTCCTTCTCATCAGAGGGTAGGAATTAGCAAAATGCGGGATTGGATTTTGCATGCAGAAGTATTTGATGAAACAACAAGTAAGTCAAAGATCTTACTTGAAAACAAAAAAGTGAAGCAGAGGGAATATGGTAAAGAAAAAGGTGATTACACATGAATGGATAGTCTGGTGGAAGATAAAAAATCCAGTACATTTCAGTTGACCTATATTATTTTGCCCTATATATTTTTTCGCGCCTTTAACATTTCCTGTCTGGGTCATTTGGACTTTTGTTTCCCTTTATTTTATATTTAACTTTATCATTTTCTTCTTCTCTTCTTTCTCTTCCCAGATCTTTCTTATTTATATTTATGCCTCGGCAGTAGAATGAAAAGTACACCTTATTTTTCTTTTATTAATATTATTGGAATCATTTCTTTTTTTCCCTTGTACACATTTTTGTGAATTATTCCATGGATTTCTGCCTTTGGATTATTATGGACCATCTTCTTCCAATTACGAGATCTCCTTGGATTTTACTCGTACAAATGGAAATTCTTTTAACTTTTTTGAAGTTTTACATTTGGATTTTACCGTCACTGGATTTTTTTATCTTCCACCATACTATCCATTCGTGTGTAATCACCTTTTTCTTTACCATATTCCCTCTGTTTCACTTTTTTGTTTTCAAGTAAGATCTTTGACTTATTTGTTGTTTCATCAAATACTTTTACATGCAAAATTTAATCCCGCATTTTGCTAATTCCTACCCTCTGATGAGAAGGAAAGTATTTCTTCGAAACTCCGCGGATTAAGGACTATCCATTTATCTAGTGTTTCCTTTTCAGATTAAATATGTTTTTAACTCATTTCAAAGTGTTTTTTTAACATGTTTTATTAACTGTTTGCTCATATTATAAGCTCTATTTCCTATTTGGTTTTATCAAGCTTTTTTATCTGGCTGAGATAATTTTATAAATATTAATTCTTTAATATTTATAATTTACTTTAATTTTACCATCTTGGATCATATTGGTAAATTCAATTGTAATTTTCATTTTATATATATATATATATATATATATATATATATATATATATATATATATATATATATATATATATATATATATATATATATATATCAGCTAAAAACTTTCCAGTTTTCACAACGTCTTTCTTCGTTATTTCAATTCATTTTTTTATCAAGAGCGGAGAATTGTTTGAAATATCAAAAAATAAAATATTAAATATAAAAAAACAACAACATTGTTTTTATGCTTCATAAACCCTTCATAAACATGAAATTACTATTACGTATATTGGAATAATGAATATCTTACCATTTTATATAACGGAGAAGAGAGTTCTTTTATACCTGAGACATCTTTCACCATCCTCGTCAGGGGCAAACGATGGCAGTTTGATATTTTAAAAAGGAAAATCGGGGGATTCAAACTGCCATCGTTTGCCCCAGATGAGAATGGTGAAAGACGTCTCTGGTATAAAAGAACGCTCTTCTGCATCATCTATAAATTTTGTACCCCAAATAAACTTTTCTAATATATATATATATATAGAGAGAGAGAGAGAGAGAGAAAGAGAGAGAGAGAGAGAGAGAAAGAGAGAGAGAGAGAGAGAGAGAGAGAGAGAGAGAGAGAGTAGCGTCCAAAATTAAGGGACAACATTTTAAAACCTAATATTTGTTAGAAATAACAACTGTGAAAAGCTGAAATTTTGACAACTGGTAGTCGTTATCATCCATAATAACATACTAAAATTTGATTCATTTGCAAAGGATAGAAAAAGAATTATAACAATTATTTGTTTATTTTCAAAATAGGAACGTCCAAAAGTAAGGGACAAAATTGAGAAAAACAATGTAAACAACCAAAAAACACAATAAAAAAATACTTGTACAATCAATATTTAGTACATAAGCCCTTGTTTTCAATGACAGCTGCACATCTTCGACTACAAGAAAAGATTGGAGTTCAGACGAGCACTTGCCATTAAAATAACGATAAAGCAGAGACAGGTTCACAACGTCTCTTCTGTGGGAAAGAGGTTGCAGGGAAGACAAAAGGGCATCCCCCCACTAAGCTACGAAGTCTTTTTTGAACTCTGTCAAGGCAGGATAAGCTTCTAGTAGCTCCTGCCCAGATGTGGCAACAGTACTCCATAATTGGCTTTTATGATCTTAAATGGAACACGTACATCAAATCTGTTGCCAAGATGGAAAAATGGTGGGATCTTTCTATTGATCCGGTAGATATCTCACTGCTGATGCAATTCTCTATCTATATAAGAGCCAGGTACGTCCAAGGATGGAATATTGTTGCCACATCTGGGCAGGAGCTGCTAGAAAGGACTTGTCCTGCCTTGATAGAGTTCAAAATAGACTTTGTAGCCTCGTAGGAGATGTCCTTTTCTCTTCCTTGCAATCCTCTATCTCACAGAAGAGATGTTGCAAGTTTGTCTCTGATGTATCGTTATTTTCATGGAATGTGTTCAACTGAGCTTCAATCTATGGTCCCCCTCGCCAAACTTTCACAAGAAACACTCGTCTAGCTGTACACACTATCAATAATTCCCCCTACTCTTTATCTGTGCCTAAACCTAAACGGAGATTCCATGAACAAAGCTTCTTTCTTAGAACTGCACGCCTGTGGAATTGTCTTCCGTTTTCCTGCTTTCCGGCTGACTACAATATGGTTGTGTTCAAGTCTAACGTAAATAAGTTCTTGATTAGCCATTCTATATAAGTTTTCAAATTTACCAAATTTTCATTACTAATGATTGTCCAATGTCTACTGTACACTCTTTAACCCTTGGACAACTATATTGTCCAATGTCTACTGTACACTCTTTAACCCTTATCCTTGAGTGGCCTCTTGGCCTTGATAAGTGGTGATGCCTATGTAAAAAAAATATATATATATATATATATATATATATATATATATATATATATATATAGGTAGAGAATTGCATCAGGAGTGAAATATCTCCTGGAGTGGTAGAAGGATCCCACCATTTTTCCAGCGATCTTGGCAACAGATTTGATGTACATGTTCCATTTCAGATCAGGAGTAAAGGTCAAGCCCCTAAGCTTGTCAAAACATGAAGCCTCCCCAAGACTAGAGCCATCAGTTTCAATTGATGCCAGATGGGGATCAGAGCGTTGATGATGTAAAGATAGAAGCTTGGTTTTAGATGCATTAAAAGTAACCAGCCATCTCTTTCCCCATTGCAGCATGTGCTCAAGATCAAAGGAAAGAGAATCAGAGAGAAGTTGGTCATTTACGGCCTTTGATGTGTTGCCATAGATGGTAGTGTTGTCAGCATAAATATCAACAAATGATCTAAGTATTTATTTTGGGAGATCATTGATGTATATCAGGAAGAGAGTTGGGTCCAGGATGGACCCCAGAGGACTCCAGCATTAATACTATGCGCTTCTCATTTCTGCCTATCAACCACTACTCTTATGAGCCTATCAGACATTTCCAGCGATACTGTAGCTGGAAATCTTGTGAAGTAGGCCTTTATGCCATACCTATCAAAGGCCTTTATATGTCAAGAGTAATTGCCCTAGAAAGGAAGCCTTTGTCGAGAGATTCGCTATGAGATATAACCGTTAGCACATCTGCTGTAGATCTAGCAGAACGGAAACATTATTGCATGTCACTAAGAAGGTTATTTTTGCTGAGGTGGTTGACTATTTCTTTATTTAATATGGATTCCAGCAACTTACTCATGACGGACAGGAGATTTATGGTTGAAGCTTTTTTAACACTATAATTGGAATATCGGTTGCTTTACTGGAGTCAAGGTTCTTGATTAGCTTGGTGACACCACGCATACATATTTGTATGTCGCATAGCATATTATCTGTTACAGGAGGAAATAGGGGATGGGGAGGTGATGACCTTGGTCGCATAGGGTAGAATTAGCTGCAAAGTTTTGGCTTTGTCTGATGCTGATATTTGGGATAGAACTCACGCCTCTGTTCAGGATTCTATTTGCTATTTGCTAAAATTGGTGGGAACCAAGCAACTGCTCAGCTACTTTAGATTTAACGGACTGAACATATAACTGTCTTTCATTTTTTATTACTCTTTTACAGTGGTTGCTGGCAGTCCTGAGAGCGGCTTTAGTCTCGGTACATCTATTATGTTGGAAGTTATGGAAAAAGTGACTTTTGTGCGCAATGGCAGCAGCACATTTTGGGGAGAACCATGGTTGGCTGTTAGGTTTTTGCTGGAATTTTTTAGATGGTATGAATCAGTCTATACCTACAATTAACCATTCGGTCAGGTCTGATACTATAGAGGACACATTCTTTTTAAACATGGAACGCAGAAGTAGATCAGAGATTAATGTACAGAAGATATCTCAGTTAGTCATAGAGTATCGATATACTGTTCGATGGAGAGGTACGTCTGAGGACTTATTACATTTCATGGATTGAGTCATGTTTTAAAAGAAAATCTGTTAAAATGGTTTCAATGTTTTCCAAAGGTCTCAATACGTGGTTAAAGCTTTTCCTCCTAATATATATATATATATATATATATAATTTTCGTCCTCTCACACTACAAGGACTTAGACACCAGGGTCAGAAAATAGGAATAGGATTGAGAAGTCGCCCCCCACCTCGAGGAGAGGCACTCTGACATGAAAAAAAAGGGCCTGGACATCCCTGTCGGTATTCTCCGGTAAGGGCGCCTCAGACGATTAGCAAAAAAAAAAAAACTAACCCCTGTTCAAAAAGAGAAGGCAACGCCTGAAAGGGTGGACCTCCTAGAACTACACAGAATTAAACTCCCACCGCAAAATCAACAGGGATCGGATCATTGCAAGAATAGTCTAATCTCTGTTGATTTTGGGGCCCGGGGATAAAAGTCCCTACCGATGTACTAGATGTGAGTTCAAGTTTCTTTCTCTAAGCCCCCCCCCCTCTATAGTTTAATAACACAAATTACATGCTGAAATATACCTTAGTTTTGGGACTGAGTTATGAGCTAAAAGAAAATCTGTATAAATGGTTTTAATTAGCTGTAATTTATGATTAACTGTACAAGTCTCCCAATTTGCATCCTTAGTTTTCTTCATCTTTCTCTTTACTCTCCTCATCCTACGTTGATTCAACCGCAATATTTCTTTATCTGATTATGTCAAGTGGCTCTTTTTATAGCATCGCCATCTAATTCACGTATGCGTCTGTACACACCGCAAATGTATCTCATTTTAGTTTTATGGATAATAAAGAATAATAATACAATAATAAAAATAATAATATAGAAGTAAAGAGACGTATTATTTTTAGTCGTGCAAGAAGATGTCTTAACATATATGTTAGCGTTTATGAAATCTCAAATAAAATCAACACAAATTAGGTCTAGTATAAGTTGAAGCGCTACAAAAATAGGAGTGGTAACATTGATACGAGCGACTTTCTGAACTCCAGAATTTATTTTTCTACGTAGTCAACACATTTTTCTCAATGCACTTTTGCCAGGAATGCAATGACGTATCATTGCTTCTGATGCACGTCCATGACAAGGGTTGCATTTTTCTTTTAGAGCGTCACATCATCAATATCTGCAACAGAGAGATGAAACTTTCAGGTCATGAATGCATAAGTTCAATCATCATAGCAATGCAATTTGCAATTCCCTCTGATACATTCAGGCGAAATAAAAATAATAGGAGGCATTATTTTTTGAATGTCCAACGTAATAGTAGTAGTAGTAGTAGTAGTAGTAGTAGTAGTAATAATAATAATAATAATAATAATCCATTTAACATCCGTTTTACATGTTGGCATGCGTTGGATAACTTTTTTCGTTTTTTTTTTAAAGAGTCACCCCTTATCAAGGCGCAGAGGCCACTCGAGGATAAGGGTTAAAGAGTGTACGGTAGTCAATGGGACAATATCGTAGTAATCATTAGTAGTGGAAATTATGTAAATAGGATTACTTAAGAGGACGGCTTATCAATAATTTGTTTATGTTGGACTTGAAGATGACCATATTGTAGTCAACTGGAAAGGTGGTAAATGGAAGAGATTTGCACAACTTTAAGCTTCTCGTGTTTTCCTTAGAATTTCTCTGTGATCTGGCCCTGCTACCACAACTGTTCTACATCTACTGCTACAAGAACTTTCATCCATTCTTTCGTCCATTTCTTTGGTTTAACGTCCATTTTACACGTTGGCATGTGTTAGACAACTTTAAGAAATTGATTTCCAAAATTAATCTATCTCTGTCCACCTCTTTTTTTTATATCCCTCTTTTTTCGCAAATCTCAAAGGGCAGTCGAAGGCAAACCTTGGCTAACTCTCCCTTTTCTTTTCTTTTTTTTTTATCTTTATTCTTCACATTCCTTAACCGACAACATGGAAAAAATTGCTGTTTTTGTGGTCGGAATCTATCTATCTTACATTTAACATTTTTGATCTTGAAGTAGTTTTCTTTAACTCCTTAATGCCTTATCTGGAGCGATTCTCACTAAAGAACCACCCTCTCTCAAAAAAAAAAAAAAGGAAGAAAAATCTTTTTTTCAAGACTAAATTTAAATAAAAGATTCTGCACCAGTTATGTAATTACACGATTGATGTAAAAGTTTCTGCCCATTTTGTAGAAAGGCCATTTAAAGCCATTGCAGTTTATTTTAAAATATATGAGAGCCAGGTACTCCAAGGATGGAATATTGCTGTCACATCTGGGCAGGAGCTGCTAGGAAGATCTTATCCTGCCTTGACAGAGTTCAGAATAGACTTTGTAGCCTAGTGGGGATGCTCTTTTCTCTTCCTTGCAACCTCTTTCTCACAGAAGAGACGTTGGGTGCCTGTCTCTGTTTATCGTTATTTTCATGCCAAGTGCTCGTCTGAGTTTCAATCTATGGTCCCCCCTCGCCAAACATTCACGAGAAACACCCGTCTAGCTGAAACCACTATCAATCATTTCGCCAACTCTTTATCTGTGCCTAAACCTAAACGTAGATTCCATGAACAAAGCTTCTTTCTTAGAACTGCATGTCTGTGGAGTTCTCTTCTGTTTCCCTGCTTTCCAACTGACTACAATATGGCCGTTTTCAAGTCTAATGTAAACAAATTCTTGATGAGCCGTTCCCCTTAAGTAATCCAATTTACCGAATTTACACTTCTAATGATTACTATGATATGGTCCTTTTGACCACTGTGCATTCTTTAACCCTTATTCTCGAGTGGCCGCTGGGCCTTGATAAGTGATGATTCCTTGTAAAAAAAAAAGATATCACCATGATTAATTTATAACTTTTTCCTTTTACATTATTAAAGCATCTTTCATATTATTCTCACGCATGTTGACTCGGAAATGATGTGTTTTAGTCAACAGGAAGTGATTAATTTTCCATCAGACAGCACTATTAACCAAAGATCTCCTGGGAGAGTTTAGTTTGTAAATCTTACCCTATCCTGTATACTCTCCTGATCTAGCTTCCTGTGATTATCTATTATTTCGAGGATGAGGAAACCATTTAAATGACCTTAGGTTAACATCACAAGATGAGATTGAACATGAGTTAGATTCATATTTCACATCGACACTTTTAAATTTTTTTTTACAAACGATGCATCTATGAGCTCCTTGACAGATGGAATGAAGTTATGGAGAGCAAAGTTATTGTTATGAATAAATATTTTCAAAAACACAGTTTTTCATTTTGAAGATGGAATTTTAAATCGTCAAAAAGATCTGCACTCATCTAATACAAATGGTTCAACTTTCATCTGGAAAAAAAAAAAAAAAAAAAAAAAAAAAATGATACCAAAACTCATCAGATAATATTAAATAATATTTGATCGGGTCTACAAAAGGACATACTACTTGTAAAAATAGTGAATTCAGACCTAGGTAGTAATTCATAGGCCCAGTTTGGAATATTTCTTCACAATATAAAGAATATAATGAAAGAAACTCCCGGCTCTTTAATTATAGTTGCCAGCCGAACTAAATTATGGCCTTTTGGGTTTACTAGTAGTAGTAGTAGTAGTAGTAGTACTACTACTACTACTACTACTAATGTTGATGTAACTACTGATAATATATGTCTGCAAGGCCAAGAATATTGTGCAAGTTAATCAACGCTACAATTCTGTCGAGATCATCAACAATTTTGATAATGTTTTTTCTTTTCTTTTCATTTTCTTTCTTTTTTTTTTCATCTCTGAGATAATTTTTGGTCTGCGATAATTGGTGCCATAATTGGTGCCATTGTCATCGCAGTCATTAACTTTCCAATCAGAATCGATACGTCTTTTCTTTTCGGACTGAAAGAAATGCTGCTTCCAAAAGATAAGTATATAGATATTTTTTTTTTCATCGCAGCCACTCCCCCTACCTCCAACAAAAAAGTATTTTATTATTATTCCGTAAGGTACCGGGTCCCCCACCCCCACCCGTAAGCGTCTAGACGGAAGCTGTCCTTCTAAGAATATTTTCATATGAATCAGAATTTTATAATTACAAGTGAACAAATGGGAGCTATAATTTTTCTCCATGTCTCCTCCTTCTCCTCCTCCTCCTCCTCCTCCTCCTCATCATCATCATCATCATCAGCAGCAGTATTTGAAAAAAAAATAGCAAAATGCCAAAGACCACATATAGAGCCTTGTAGAAGATGCTTAAATCTACGGACGAAGTAAGGAATAAGGACCCCGACTAGAGAAAAATTTAGAGATTTATAAAGAATGGGAATCAGAATCGGTAATTGTATTGGAATCGGGAATTTAGTACGGAATCAGTAATCTATCGGAATCGGGAAAAATATTGGAATCGTCCCATCACTAATATATATATATATATATATATATATATATATAGCAAAAAGTGCTCACTACAATTGCAGAGCAAATATATATATTTTTTATTTTATTACCGTTTTATCTCTTTTAGTTACACATGTTTCTGTTACCGAATCGTATCAACGATCCAACAACTTCGTCAGACTTTAACAGAAGTGGTTATTATGATTTGAAAAAACGATATATTAGAAGATGAAGAAAAGAAAAAAAAAGGGGGGGTTTCATTTCTGATTTGGCAACATTTAAGTTTTAATATTTAATAATTAAATAAACATCGAAAATGGTGAAATTGGGTTCAAAGACTTCAGCCAGATACAACACGGATCGGAGCATAGGGAGAGGGGAGAGAAAGGGAAAGAAAGAGAGAGAGATGGAGAGAGTGGAAGAGAAAAAATGAGGGAAGGATGTAAGATGCGTAAGACTTTGGAGGCCGGAGTAGGAGGAGAGAGATAAAGGCTGAATGGAATAGGGGAAACACAAGTAGAACAGGTAGGTAGCTATCACTGTATATATTAGTGATAGGACGATTCCAATATTTTTGATAAGCTAGAGAGATTCGAAATCGGAACTCATGGTAAGAAGCCTAAACTCCTACCACTGAATCATCTCGCACGACTCTTGGAATATATCGCGATTTACGTAGATGTTATTTATTTGTTTTTGTTTTTGCGATACGTTTTGAATGATTTCAGTTATTTATATATAGTCATCCACACACAGCACTGTTTCGCTGTTTCACAGCTCATTAGTGCGGCTAGACAAGCAACTACCTTAAGCCAGGATCGAAACCCGATCGCCCAAATGACAGTCGGAGCTTGTAACCGTTGCGCTATATGGCTGCTGCTATGCAGGCTGTGAATTAACAATGTTTTGACATTGTCCAAATTACCTAAGCTCAATTTGTTTACACAAAGAGCATCACTTCATACGCTAATGGTAATTTGTATATCACTTCTCAAATGCTCAATTAAAGAAAGGAAGTATTATATATATACAGACATATATTTTTGATAAACATTTGAATTCTTGCTTCCTTAATTTATGGATAACAGAGAAGCCGGAATTCATGCAGATTTTGAGCCAAGAAAGAAAATTCCTTGATTCAAATTAATGATTTGTCACTGCATATAAATCACAAAGATATGATTTGCCATAAAACATTGAAGCTTTTTTTTTTCTTGCTTCTATCATGTCAACATTTTTTTTTTTTTACATTTAGAAAACAAATGAGAATAAAGAAACACTCGAAGAGCGCATATCTCCTCCAAAAGCCAATAATACTCCCTCGAGCCAATTGACTTCTGAACAAGTGTGGATGATAAAACGTATTACCTAAAGCATGCACCAAGAAGAGAGTTCAGATACATCAATAATGAAATATTACAAAGTTAATCTATAAACCAAGATATGAACATAAAGTCACAGTGTACAAGTAGAAAATCACAGATTTAAAAGCCAAGTGACTTCGTGTTGAAAATGAAGAAGAAATCTTACCATCGATTATTACCTTTCTGAATTTTTGAGATGAGGATTTGTTATTCATATTATTCGGATTCATCGAATTACTCTTCTAATTTTGAGTGTCATTTTCTCAACATTTTGGTCGATATAATCTCCGACCTTCTTCAGATGAATTTTATCAAACTCAGGAATGTTTCTGCCGAACTCTGAAATTTGGACAGAATTTCGAACAGAACCCTTTATTTACTTCACAGGGGTAGCATAACTCTTGTTCCGTCAACCATGACTGGATAGAGGTCCTAAGTAATTCGCAATTTTATTTTCTGGTCGCCCACACTGAGGATTGAACCTTCAACCATCAGGAGAATATCACATTTACAATGGATTTTTCCAAGTACTCTAACCACTGCGCCATGGGTCCTTGTGTGAAGTACATAAAAGCTTCTGTTCGAAATTCCGTCCAAATACCATCGACCGAAACGTTGTGAAAATGGTACTCAAGATGGGAACAGTAGTTCGAAGAATCCAAATAATACGAGCATCGATTGTGTTTTTGATTGTTTTCTTGGAGTAAAATATTTTATTACATTCAGAACTCATGTTTTTATTTGGGGTGGGGAGGCCCAAAAAAGCTATTAATTTTGCCTCTAGGATAGAGGCATTTAACGGATTATCTCATTTGGAAAGTATGACGTCACTGTTTGAACCAGCAAATTAATGTTTGAATTATGAAAACACTTGTATTATATGACAGCATACATCACTTATTGATAATTTCGTAAATGATTGGCTAGTCGGAATCAAACATCGATTTGCCAGATGCAATACTATCGTTGTCTAACTAGGGAATATATGCCAAATTGCTTTATAGATTAGAAAGCTATACCCATTATATTAGTTATAATTAAAACATTTAAAATAAAAGAAGTTTTAGTTTCACTAATTTACCTTATATGTGCTTCCGGGTTGCACTTGCTTACACAACCACATTAAGATTTGCCCTCTATCGCCTCCACAACAACGGGATTACTATCTTTAAAATATATCTGAGAAAATTGACCACATCCTGTCTGCTCATCCTTCGGCTAACAACTACATTTGTGGTGACTTTAATGTCCATAATATGGAATGGCTGACCCCCTCAAATAAGACAGATGATGAGGGAAGGTAATGTCATGATTTTGCCATTGCCTATGACCTCACTCAGATTGTTCACGAACCCACCCATGTGCTCGATACTACCGGTCAGTATGCAAGTCTTCTAGACCTTTTTCTCACAACTTCGCCTGTACTATGTTCATGTTCCGTTCTATCTCCTCTGGGATCCTCTGACCATTCCCTTGTATCAGTTAAGATAAAAATGAAATGTAATAAGTCTTCAGACGTACCTCTCCACTGTACTGTATATCGATACTCTATGGCTGACTGGGACAGCTTCCATACATTCATATCTGATCTACCTCTGCATTCCATGTTTAAAAAGGATGTGTCCTCTATAGTATAGTTAATTGTAGGCATAGACCGATTCATACCATCCAAAAAATTCCAACAAAAACCTAACAGCCAGCCATGGTTCTCCCCAGAATGTGCTGCTGCCATCACGCACAGAAATCACTTTTTCCATAGCTACCAACGTAATAGATGTACTGAGACGAAAGCTGCTTTCAGGACTGCCAGCAACCACTGTAAAAGAGTAATAAAAAATGCAAGTGAGCTGCATACTCAGTCCATTAAATCCAAAGTAGCTGAGCAACGGCTTGGTTCCCACCAGTTTTGGCAAATAGCAAACAGGATCCTGAACAAAAGCGTGCATTCTATCCCTGATGACCTGAGGTCATCTTGTCAGCATCAGACAAGGCCAAACTATTTGCCAAGAACTTTGCAGCTAATTCTACCCTATGCGATGAAGGCCATCAACTCCCCGTATTTCCTCCTATAACAGACGAAAGTGAGATAACCGTATAAATGACTCAAGGGAGAAAAGGATAAAGATTCTTGAGTCAACAGATTCCGTAGTCCATCAATCATATAGGTCGCTGAATTCTGTACTGATACTGGTTATTACATGTCAGATGGAGAAGAATTCCATTCTAAACTTGTGCGTGAACGGCTGGTTGATAACAGAGCCGTTTCTAGACTTTGTTTAACGTTTAACGCATACGAAATAAACTAAATGGAATAAGCTTCAGCCTCTGTCCCATCAACGAAATGTTGCATCCCTCTGCCTGTTCTACAAGTACTTTAACGGTGAATGCTCCGACGAACCGCAAGCACTTGTACCCCCTCGACGTAAGTACCCCCGACAAACCAGACAAGCAGCTAAATCCCACCCCTTCATAGTAGAGGTTCCTAGATGTAAGAGAGCCTTCTACTCCAGTAGTTTCTTCCCTAGAACTGCTAGACTTTGGAATTCCCTTCCGGGTCCCTGCTTCCCCAACTGTACTGACATGCAAAAGTGACGTGAACTGACATCTTGCTGCCTAACTCCCTATATAGTACTCCTGTGGCTTATGTCCCTGATAGTATCCCCCTACATCAAAGTGGTAATGTGCCTTGTTTGGGGTGAAAATGTATAAAAAAAAATTTTTTAACTACAAATTTAAATCTGAGGTTTTAAAGATAAGAATGTTATTTCATACTCTCACTTCGAGCGCTGACTAAAACACTGATCGACAAAAATACCATTTCAACTGTAAGAGATTCTTAAACTCATTGTTAACGAAATGCATCAATTCAATTCAATATGAGGGAGATCAGAATGGCTGCTGAAGAGTTGAGATCGCCAGCTTCGTTTATTGCTCTTTTGCTGGTTTTGGTCTAACCCATTTTAATATCGGTTAGGGTTTTGGTCTAACCCATTTTAATATCAGTTAGGGTTTTGGTCTAACCCATTTTAATGTCGGTTAGCTTTCCTGGTCTATTGACGTCATATCGATGCATTTCCCCACGACGGTCCCACCTCACTCACAGGACAATGAATCACTTTATTCCTGGGATTGACTCATTATGTTCTGGCGATTCCCAGGACGCCTTCTCGGTAACACCTGTACAAACCTCTTTCAAGTACAGGAAGTGATTGGTAGGTCCTGAGATAGATATAACGGTCACTGATGGGAGTATAGGACAAAATGAGATCTCCATGTAAGGGAGGAAAAGGTGAAGCTTATCGATGGGGCATTCGTAGAGGAAATAGATGAGTACAACTGTCCGACAAATGTAAATAATACATTTAATAGTGAGTAAAAAATGCTCTTATTTTGTCCTTTGTTTCTCATATTCCATGAATGATGATTCTGACAAGGGGGAAAGAATTGCTGTTTTCTGGGTCCGAACATATTTTATCTAACACTTATCGTTCAATAGTTTAGATGAGTACAACTGTCCGACAAATGTAAATAATACATTTAATAGTGAGTAAAAAATGCTCTTATTTTGTCCTTTGTTTCTCATATTCCATGAATGATGATTCTGACAAGGGGGAAAGAATTGCTGTTTTCTGGGTCCGAACATATTTTATCTAACACTTATCGTTCAATAGTTTTTGACCTTGAAGTAGTACTTTAGCTCCTTACACCAAGTGACTTCATGTCTTGCGTGGAGCGATTTCCATTAAAAAAAAAATCATCGCCATCACAGAAACATCGTTAATACATGCGGTCTAATAAGCGATCTACCTATAACCCTCCTTCTCCTCTGGAAAACAAAGGTTTTCAAAGTCAGTTGTGGTCAATTTGCTGAAATAAAGAATATTTCAACGAAATCAGGAAACGGTAAATTGTATGAATAATATCAAGCAAATAGAAATTCTAAGAAACGGCTTTCAATCTATTAATATTCATTTGTAGAAACGAATTTAGAAAATGTGTTTCCTCTGATTTTTCAATTTTCGTAATGAACTTTGATAAATGATAGCATTAATTTCGGATTAATATAATCAAAGATAATCTAAAACATAAAAAAGGAATATGGCATTTAGATATCTACAAACCAAATTGAAATGAATTGCAATTATAATTGCATCTAATTAAAACATTACATTGTATTACATTATATATATATATATATATATATATATATATATATATATATATATATATATATATGTGTGTGTGTGTGTGTAATGTATGTATGCATGTATGTATATATATAAAATAAAAGATGATGAATAAAAGTTACATAAAACTAAATTAGGAAGGAAGAGAAGAACATAAATTAGGAAGGAAGAGAAGAAAAAGAAGGGAAACCCTCTTTAAGCTATCACATTTCGGCGCTAAATGCTTTCACTCAGAAGAGGAGAAAAGCCAGTATTATACAAATAAGCTTATAAAAATAAAAACCGGCTTAAAACATTCAGCTTAGAAATATATATTAAAAAATTATATATATATATATATATATATATATATATATATATATATATATATATACATATATATATATATATATGTATACATACATATATATATATATATATATATATAATTCTTGGTTCGTTAGTTATTAATAGTCTAAATAACCACTGAACCGATTGCTTCGACATTTTGGTATAATATGTTTACTGTACCCATGCGTGTCTTTATATATCTCTTTTTAATTATAACATTATACTTAATTTTTCTTTAATAAATAGGTGGTTTTCTTTGTAACGATGTAGCCATTTTTTTATTTGGGGACATATATTTATCACCGCCTGCCGTCACGTGACATCACTAAAAGGAACTGTTGGTCTCACAATGGCAGGCCGGCAAAACTGGAGTTTAGTGGAAAATTAATCTGGAACCCTTTATCGCTTAAAAGGAACTAAATTTCTGTAGTCACCGTTACGTTACCATGAAAATAATGTAAACATTTTGTAAATAATTTTAAACAATGAATGCCCTTTTTTAATGATAAACAATATTAATAGGAACAGAAATATGAAATTATCGGAACATTTAAAACAAATTTAAATATGGATAGAACTCTTTATAATTGTAAACTATGAAAACCTTTTTATTTTAATTAAAAGCAATATAAATAGAAATTTTATAATTTCAAGTAATGTGGTTTTTTTCTAATTTAAAATTGAATCACGTGATTATTATTAAATCAGATAAGTATTCTTATTGCAATTTATTCATTTTCACGTGTATTCTATTTCAATTATTTTCAATTTTTTGGAAAAAATTTGAAATTTATATCTTTTCCCTTCTTTCAAAATTAAAATGTAAAAAGGTTTATATTGTTCGTTAAAAATTAAAATTAGAAAAGGTCCGTGAACAATATGTCTTTCTAAATTATAAAAAAAAAAACTATTTTGTTGTGTAAAATTAAAAGTCCACCACAAATAAATAAAAAAATTATATTGCTCAATATCCATAAAACTAGACTTATTTGCGGAAAATTTAACTGCAATATTCGTTTTCAGCATATCCGAAAATCTTTAAAAGTTGTACGATGGAAACCAAGTAAAAATTTACCATGTAAAATTATAAAAAGTTCGGTACTTATGTGTTTATGGTATCATGCTAAAATAATAACGCTATTATTTCGAAAGCCATTCTTACAATTTAATGATAGAAAGATATTGTGAAACTTGAATTTTATCTGAAAAATAAATAAAATAGCGAAATATAAGGTAGCGAAAATACATTAGCACCAAAGTTTTATTTATATTGTTTAAAATTAAACACAAAAAAATACAAAAAAATATGTTTATATTGGTGAAAATTAAATAAAAAAAAGGTTTATATTGTTTAAAATTATAAAAAGCTTTATTTATACTGTTTAAAACTTTTTTAAAGAGGGAGCGCTTCTACACTATCAGAATTAAATTTTGTAGTCAATAATGGAGTTTTTTTTTCAGAGAAAAAAAGAATGGTTTCTACTGATTTTTTTTTGTTAACCCTAATAAATTACAATGTTAACTTCCAAATTATGCAGTTGAAACTACCTGAAAACTAAACAACTGTAATCGTGTAAGCAGGTGAAAAATTGCAGCCATTTTTTTATATCGAAATGGACAATTTCCTCCCTTTTGAACTATACTCTGTCTTACATAAGCAAATACAATAGTTTTCTTAAAATTCTGTTTTTATTTTCTTTGATAAATAATTTTCTTCCTTCTTGATTTTCGTAAATTTTTTGGTATAATCATCTTAAAAATACGAGGAAAACATCATTGTTTGCATATAAAATTCAGTATTACGATTTCGAAATTTCGTCCCAATAGTGTAGGAGCGCCAACAATAGTTCTGTTTTAAATGAATAAAAAAAACTGTCTTTTAACATAGTTGAAAAATCTAAAATGTTCTGTATATATTGTTTAAAAAAATATGTATAAAAAGTGTTTATTCCTTTTAAAAAAAAATGTTTTCATATTGTTTATATTAAAAAAAAAGAAGTTCTGCCTATTTAAAATTGTTAACTTCTGAAATTGTTTTTATATTCTTGGCATAGTAACATAACGGTGATTAAGGAGTTTTGTTCCTTTTATGTAATGAAGGGTTAGAAATTATGTAATGAATGGTTAGAGATTATTTTTCCACCTAAACTCCAGTTTTGCCGCAAATCGACCATTGTGGATCATCTTTTTACTATTCAGGAAATTAAAGATTCAATTAGATTCCTATTTCAGTCACCTAAATTATCTAGTGCGAAATGAGTTTAGGAATTCATATCCAAACCTAAATATTATTTTTACTTAAAAAATAACAACATTAATACACTAAGTTAGGTAAAATTTGCAGAGACAGCTCTGCTTTACGGTTGTTGTAAAAATGGAATGGAAATTTAAATTTCGTTCCTTTTTAAATTCCGTACATTTTTACATTACGTCCAGCCAACTCATCGTTCACATTCGACATGTCAACTTTTATAGGTTTTCAGGTATGCTGACAAGGTTAGGGGTGTCTATTCCGAAAGCCTTTCTTAACATTGGATGATTGGAGTGTTTATTCGTTGTAAACGTACCCGACAACCTAAAAATGTCGACATTTCCAATGTGAACGGTAAGTTGGACTTATGTTAAAAATAATAAAAAGATATATCAAACTGACTTTTTTCGTTTAAAAATGGAATTATATCCCTTTCATTATTTTTTAAAAAATATTGAATGTTTTATATATGTAAAGTACAATTGTTGAATGCTATTTCTTTGATTATATTCGTTTGGGGGCGGGGGAAACACAATTAAAAAAAAAGATTAAAACAGAGCGAAATTTAAGTTTCCGTTCCATTTTTACAACAACCAAAAAACAGCGCATACTCCACAAGTTTTATCGTAAATTATAAACATTTAGATCTACTTACCTTATATTAGAAACAGAGTGACCCATAAAAATCTGGTAGCTGAGTGTCAAATCTGCTTAAAATATCGAAAAAAAAAGAAAAAAATAGAACCTCTCGCAAACATACTGGCAATAATTTGGTTTCGTCCTTCCCTTGAGTGTTTCCAATGAGGGGGGTTGATTTACTAGGATTTGTATTAGAAGTTGGGCAGAGCACTTATTAAAATTATTTAATTGTTGAATTTTTTTTGCATTTTGGTTAAATTTGTTAGTTTGCAATCACTGATAGCCCACTCAAAAAATTGAACAAAAGATGAAATTAAAAAAAATAGTACTCATGCAGAATTTGACGACACCCCACCCCCCGAATTCCAATTATGGTTAGGGTTCGACCGGCAATCATCGGATTCAGTCGAGCGTTGTTCAAATGTTGAAACACTAAATCAACATTTTGTGCATAATTAACTAATAATGTGAGTATTTTTTTCAGTTTATTTTCTTAACATCTGTTGACAAAAAATAATTTGTACATTCTCTCGAAAAAACAAAAAAAAACTTTCTGTACTTTCACCTAACTATTTAAAGTGTTCATATAAAATATTTATATTTTCTTATTATAATAAAAATTCTGTTTTCAAAAACAAAAAAAATGTGCAAGTTTTCCTGAAAAAAAACAAACAAAAAACTTTCACCTAAAACTTTATGGTAAAAAAATTAATCTTTTCTTGGGGAAAAAACAACTTTTATTGATAAAAAAAATGCAAAAAATAATAAAAGTAAATAAACAATACAAAATGCAATTTTTTTTTAGGAATGTGTTCTATTTTAACAAACTGAGCCACAGAAACGCATGACCGGGTAGAGCTAGTATATATATATATATATATATATATATATATATATATATATATATATATATATATATATATATAATTTTTCATGCGGTTAATGATAACCGATTGGATACTGTCTTTGCTAATTGAGCCAGAGATGGGTCGTGTTGCTGAGTTCGAATCTGTCAACTGGTGTTAATCGTGTCACCCTGCACTGAACCTTCCCGAAAGGATGAAGCATTAGTGTCTGTAGGTATTTAATTATTATACTAAAAAAATATTATATATATATATATAAATGCAACTTTGTCTCTGTGTGGGTGAGTTCCTTATAGACTCCGAAACGCCTGAACGATTTTTTTAAATTTACAGAACTTTAGTGTATAAGTCTGGGAATGATCTTAGTTAAGTTTTATCTAAGAATATTCCCAATAATTACTGATAATCGATAATCGAAATCGTTATTTTAATTTATCTATCATCGGTAAAGCCATTTTTCCCATGTTGTCGCTTTGAAACAATAATAGAACAACTGGCCGTGAAAATTCTACCGTGGGTAAGTTAAGAGCGTGTTTTGGTTTTGTTTTTTGTTTTATGGAAGTTAAATATTAACTCCTATTAATCCTTATTATTCTCTAACTGTACATCGAACAAATACCATAATACTTATTTGTTGCACTTTAGAAAAGGCTGTAATAGTCTATGATGTTTCTCCAATTCTCCTAAACATTATCCCCGTCTAAAAATACTAAACCAGCCATCACAATGACATATGTAGTTTCCTAATGCCCTGTTCTCATATTTTTTTTGTTATTTTTCTTTATCTTAATATTTTTTTTGTTATTTTTCTTTATCTTAATATTTTTTGTTATTTTTCTTTATCTTAATATTTTTTGTTATTTTTCTTTATCTTAATATTTTTTTGTTATTTTTCTTTATCTTAATATTTTTTGTTATTTTTCTTTATCTTAATATTTTTTGTTATTTTTCTTTATCTTAATATTTTTTTGTTATTTTTCTTTATCTTAATATTTTTTTGTTATTTTTCTTTATCTTAATATTTTTTGCTGGCTTCTTCTCAGCATTCACTGCTTTTTTTTTGTCTTTACATGTAACACATTTTTAGTCGCGTACTTTAACTTTATTGTTACTGGTTAATTAAAATTATTTGACTGGGCCAGTATTTAAGAGAGGTGAAGAAAAATTAAAGGTTATTTAGGGATCAACCACAACTTATAAGTTTGCCTTTTGCAAAAACTGCTTGCAGAATATTACCTTTCTGAACTTTTGAGATGAGGAATTATTCTTTGCGTTAATTAGGATTCTTTGTACTTGTGTTCTCATCTGAGTTTTCTTTACGCAACATTTTAATCGATGTAACCTCCGATCTTCTTTAGGTGTATCTTGCTAAACTTGAGAATCTTTTATGTCGAACTCAGGAATCTTCTGTTTGAAATTCCGTGTGGATTTCCGAGTTCAACAGAAATATTTCTGAGTTCAGCAAAAAATGTTTAGTTCAACAAAAACATTCCCGAGTTCAACATAAAGATTCCAAATTCAACGGAAAGATTCCAGAGTTCAGCAAAAAGATTCCCGAGTTCAACAGAAATATTCTCGAGTTCAACAGAAAGATTTTTGAGTTCAACAGAAAGATTCCCGAGTTCAGCAGAAAGATTTCCGAGTTCAACAGAAATGTTCCATAGTTCAACAGAAAGATTCCGAGTTAACAGAAAGATTCCGAATCGAGCAGGAAGATTCCGAGTTCAGCAGAAAGATTCCCGAGTTTAGCAGAAAGATTCTCGAGTCCAACACAATAATTCTCGAGTTCAGCAGAAAGATTCCGAATTCAGCAGAAGGATTCCGAGTTCAGCAGAAAGATTCCCGAGTTCAACAGAAAGATTCTGAATTCAGCAAAAAGATTCCGAGTTCAGCAGAAAGATTCTCGAGTTCAACAGAAAGATTTATTAGTTTAACAGAAAGATTCCCGAGTTCAACAGAAAGATTTATAAGTTTAACAGAAAGATTCCCGAGTTCAGCAGAAAGATTCCCGAATTCAACAGAAATACTTCCGAGTTCAACAAAAAGATTCTCGAGTTCAGTAGAAAGATTCCTGAGTTCAGCAGAAAGATTCTCGAGTTAATGTTCATCTGAAAAATGTCGGATGTTACATCAACCGAAACACGAAAATTACACTCAAGATGACAACAGTAGTCTGAAGAAGACAAATAATACGCATTGCAGGATCTAATTTCTTAAACTATTTTATATTGCTCTTTGTCTCTCTGATTGTCTTTTCCACTTTTGCTTTTTTATTTAATTGAAATCTCAGGTTATCAAGGTCAAAAGTACTCGAGCATAAAGGTTAATAATTATCACGTGACCAGTGAGATAACACTGTGATCATTGGTAACGATGGCGGTGATTGGGCTGAATTTAATTATTTCAGACCGTGCCTCAACAAAACTCGTTTACATTAAACTTGAAAACGACTAAGCTATAGTCATCTGGCGTAATATAGTGCAGATGCACGTATGTAAATGCATGCAAAGTGGTGTCAGTGGTGGGGAAAAATGACTATAAAGAAAGAAAGAGAATGATCACAAGAGAGACGAGATAACATTCGAGATCATGTGCGAGGTGTGAAGGGCGCTCAAGAAGGAAATCACGTGGGTGACGTCGAGGAAATAAATGTTGTTATACAAAGCAAAAAGCGAGTTGGAGTTATTTCCTATTTTTTGTCTTGGTTTCCTTTACGGCTGAAATGTGTGTTGGTGTGCAAACAACGTTACACTGGGAAGTAGCCCTACAGTATTGTGTAGACCAAGGTTTCCCAACGGGGTCCATACAACCCGCCAGGGGGGGGGTCGTTACGAGACTTCAGGTGGGCGATGGCCAAATTTGTCGTATGGGGGAGGGGTCCCTGAGATTCTTTAGGTTGGAAGCGGTGAAAGACTGAGAGCTTGTAGTAACGTTACTAAGTTTTCTCAACCCATTTTCTTTGGGATTCACAATTCATGTAGTGAGGCAGGTTATCTCAATATTCCATAAGAATTTTTCACTTAGTGATACACGCACCAACATTGGCACAAACGACGTTCAGAACATCCATTTTAAGAAAAGAACGTTAGCCATCAGAAAATTCAAGATGGCTGCCAGTTTTCAAGATGGTTGCAGAAGCAAACCTGACAAATTTCAGTTTTGGTGCTTGTATCACCAAGTGGAAGATTGTTTCAGCAATCTGCCCCACTAATGTGGAAATTGATTGCAACGTACTTATTTTTAATTGGAAAAATTAATTAAAGAATCACATTCCGTAATGTTGACAAAGCTATATGAATTCTCAATTATTTATTTTCACTTAAATTATATATAACAACTACTACCAAATAAGGATGCATGAAGCGGGGAGGGGGGTGATAGTAGATATCCGAGTGTTCTAGGAGGCGTTTGCGGAAAAGGTTTGGGAAACTCTGGTGTAGATGGACAGTTCTAGATTTTTCTCTGCTGACCATTTATTTTTTTTATGCCTGACGATTACACAAAAGTCTACTTCTGCCGTGAAAATTTCTGCTGCACATTAAATATGGCTTTTTATGAAAAAAAAAAAAAAATGGAAAAAATATTCCAGTCTGAGAGTCTAAATTGATTCTGAACTTTATACCGCTGCTAAATTCCATACAAGATTTGCTACCTGATTATTCCCAAACCTAATTGATATCTTTTATTCATCTTTTCAAATCCAGCTCTAGCCCCAAACCCAAACTCCAACCCCCACTTCCTTCCACCTGACGGCAAACACACGAATCAAAGTAGATGAATATTCATTCCGATCTCAAAATGACAACAGACATCAGATAATGGTAAACGCCATAACTGCCTTCTTTTTCTTTTTACTATTATCTTCTTTTTCTTTTTTCTTTTTTTTTTTTTGTTCCAGTGTTTTATATATATTTTTTTTAATGTCTGCTACCAATACCCTCCTCACCACCACCCACCCCGCCCAGCAGCTCTAAATGGTCAAAGTGTCGATAGTTGTTGCTTTATATCTATCAAGCAAAACTCTTTCTTCTTTTTGTCTACTTTCATAGAATTATGTATCTGGTTCCAACATATGCCGAGTCTCAATGCTTTCTTATCAAAGAATCTAACCAGATATTCACTATTATGTCTTGCGTTTCTTGTTTTTTTGCTTGTTTGTTTGTTTTTTGTTTTAGATGCGTCTTCACTTTTTAATACGAGGCCTTGTCGGTCAGGCGCTTAGGGTCATAATAAATAGGGGTATGACAACAGCATATTCTTTTCATTGTTTTGACTCTCGAGTGTATATCCGTTGTTATCTTGTATGCTTTTATATAGATTGAGGTGGTTCTCGGTTGATTAAGTGTGTCTAACTGTGTCGGATATATACTCGAAAGCCAAAACAACGAAAATATGCTGTTGTCATAGCCCTAATAATAACACTAGGCGGCCACCCGGCGTTGTCCGGTCGTAAAATACACATAAATATTATATTTTATAAGGTTCTTTCGGAATTTTTAATTTAGATTTAAAATGGTATTTTTTTTTAAATAAGTTTTTGTTATAATACCTTTACTTTATATATCATTTTAAAGAACGTTCTTCGCTCTATCTAATCGTTTAAATTACAATCGTTTTAAAACAAGCATGTCTTCCTTTGACAACATGTAATACAGGATGGAAAAGAAGCAAATTCGCACAATTTTCTTATTTCAATTCAAGCTAGGCCGAAAAGCTGCTTAAACAGCTCGCGATATCAACGAACCGTTTTTACCAGGAATCACTACTGAACGGACAGCACAATGGTGGTTTAAGCAATTTCGTGGCAGCGATGGGATAATGAGCGTAGTGGTCGGTTATCGGATGCTGACAACGATCAATTAAGAGTCTAAGTCGGAGCCAATCCAAGCATAATTGTTCGAGAACTTGCTTCTGAATTAGACTAACGTATACAACAATTTTAAACCACTTGAGAGAGATTGAAAGGACAAAAAACTTGATAAACGGTTGCTTCATGAATTGAAGGACAACAAAAAGAAACGCTGTTATGAAGTGTCACCTTCCCTTTTTTTTTACGTAACAAGAACGACCAATTTCTTGATTGGGTTGTGACTTGCGATGAAAGCTTAGTTTGTTATGACAAGCAGCGATGCTCAGCTCAGTGGTTAGATGTCGACGAAGCTCCACGACACTTCCCAAAGCCGGAGTTGCGCCAAAAGAAGATAATGCTGACTACTTGGTAGTCTGCGGCCGGTCTCATTCATTACAGTTTTTTTTTTTTTTAATGCAATCGAAACCATTATGGCGATGGGGTACTGTAAACAAGTGGATGAAATTCATCAGAAACTTCGACAACAACACCCAGCATTAGTCAACAGAAAAAGCTCAATTCTCCTCCACGACAATACCTGTGCGTTAAACATATCCTGCAAGATATTGAACAATTGGGCTACGAAACTCTACTCTAACCCTAACTCCAACCCTCTCATCTTCCGGCTACCATTTTTTCAAGAATCTCGACAACTTTCTGCGTCAGAAATGCTTCAAAAACCAAAGCGATATCAAAAACGCCTTCGGCGATTTTGATATCGCTACCAGAATGCAATATCTTTTAGATTATTGGCATAAATACACTTGTTTTGCGTTGACAAAAGTGTGTTGATTCTGGTGGTGCTTATTTCAATCAATAAATTTTTGTTTGAGTCGAGATATGTTCATATGAATTTAAAAGTTAAAAACCGCAGGAACTTCCGTGTCAACCTGATAATTAATACGAATTTCTTATTTATTGTAAACAGAAATACGGTAGGTATCGTCCCTGGCCATTAAATCCAATATTTGATCAATCAACTCTAGTTTTCTTACTTCCTTACTTCTCCCACACCTCTCACCATCCCTCACATTCTGCCTTCCTTGGATCTCTTATGTCATTCGAAAACTGATAATCGATTCATGCAAGATGGTCCAAAAGCAGTCTGAAGTATTCCATACGTTTCTTTGGCGTTTTTTTTTTTTTTTTTCCAAGTTTAAAACAGAATTTTATTGCATATCGTTCTTCCAAAATGTCCTCACGTCTAGATTGCATTTTTGGAATTCACCAGCTGTGACAATCAGGCTTTAGTAGGGTGTATTCCAATTCATGCTCTAGCTGTTCACTTGTCATAAAAATTGGTCATTCATCCGATAAGATGTATAGCAATAACATACTCAACTTTCAAGTGTCTATGACAATTGTAAATGCACATACAAAAAAAGTCTGGAAACTTATTGAAGGCACCTCATAGTTATCATCATCCCAAATGGTCCGGTTGAAATAGTAATTATTTCAGTCTGTCATGCTTAAGTTTGAAATAGAATTTTTGTTAACCTGTCGCACTTAGATTAGAAACAGTAATAGTATCATGCTTAAGTTTAAAATATTTTTTTAGTTTGTCATGCTTAAGTTTTAAATACTAATTTTTTAGTGTATTCCTTTTTTCTTTGCTGACTGTTATCCTCATCTTCATAGTTGTTGTTGTTGTTGTTCACCACGTTTCGACCAACTCATCCTCTGGTCTTCTTCAGGTGGTAAAACAACTATAAAGATGAGGATAATAGTCCGCAAAAAAAAAAATGAATACACAAATTATGAAGCCTCATCTCAAAGGATGAAAAGTAAATTTTAAAAAATAATAATATAATATATAATAATTTTTAGTATATCATGCTTAAGTTTAAAATATTATTTTTAGTTTGTCATGCTTAAGTTTAAATTAGTATTTTTTAAAAGTCTGTCATTCGTACGTTTGAAATAACATTTCCATCAGTTCAAAATAGTATCTTTTTCTTAGTTTCTTATGCTTAAGTTAGAAAGAGTAATTTTTTAGTCTGTTATGCTTATTCTAGAATAGCATTTTCATTAGAATGTTATGCATAAGTTTGAAATAACATTTTCGTTAGTCTGAAATATTTACATATAAAATAGAATTTTTGTCAGGCTGTCATGCTTAAGTGCAACATGGAATTTTTAGTTGTCTATGAAACTTAAGTCAGAGATAGTAATTATTTTCGTCTGCCATGCTTAAACTTGAAATAGCACTTTCATCAGCTTGTCATGCTTAAGTACGGGAATTTTTTGGTTTATGTCACACAAATAGCAATTATTTAGGTCTGTTATGCTTACGTTTGAAATACATTTTTGGTTAGTCTGTCGCACTTAAGTTAGAAATAGTATTTTTTTTTTTTAGTCTAAAATAGCAGTTTTTAGTTTACAATAGCATTTTCGTCAGGCTGTCATGCTTAAGTACAACATAGAACTTTTGGTTTTCTGTCACAGAAATAGTAATTATTTTGGTCTGCTATGCTCAAGTTTGAAATGTAATTTTTGTTAGTCTGGCATGCTTACGTTAGAAATAGTAATTTTTTTTAGTCTGTGCTCAAGTTTGAATAATCTGTTCGTCAGGCTGTCACGTTTTAGTTTGGAAGTTTTTTTTATCACACTTAAGTCTAACAGAGGGTCTGTCACTTGTACATGTGAAAATAGCATTTTTTTAAAAATGGAAATCGCGCCAGACAAGGCATGAAGCCATTTGATGCAAAGAGCTAAAACAAATATTACTTCAAGATCAAAAACTTGCCAACGATAAGTGTGAGATGGAATAAATTCTGAACTAAAAAACAGCGATTCTTTCCCCTTTGTCAGAAATATTGCTCGAGGAATGTGAGGACTAAAGGACAAAATAAGGGAAGCAAGAATTACGAGGTTGCCGAAAGTAAAACCTAGATTCACTTTCTAATCAAGCATGTAATAATATGTATCAATTAAGTTTCTGAAGAGTCCGTGACGCCACGGATAAAGTAGTTGGTTGTGTTTAGTTGTAAGTTACACTCTTCTGGAAGTTGAAGGTTTAATCTTCAGTGGAGATGACACTCAAAATGCAATTGCAAATTACTTTATACTTCTACTAAGTCATGGTTGATGAAATGAGAGTATGCTACCGTCGTGGATTAAATAAAAGGTTCTCTATATATATATTATTCCTTAATTGGAATTCATTTTTTGAGATGAGCATTATATATTAATTTTTAATTTTTTTTTTTTTTTTTTTTTCGGACTATTAGTCTCATCTATATTAGTTGCTGTTTTTTTTTGGATCTTTTTATTGGTTCACAACGTTTCGGCCAACTTCCTCTGGCCTTCGTCAGGTGGTAACAACAACTAATAAAGATGAGACTAATAGTCCGAAATAAAAATTTAAAAAAAAAAAAAAATTAATAAAAGGTTCTGTTCAAAATTCTTTGTCAGATTCCTAAACTTTACAGAAAGATTCCTGGGTTTGACAAGATACACCTGAAGAAGGTTGGAGGTTAGATCAACCGAAACGTGAGAATAAATCAAGATGAGAACAGTAGACCAAAATATTCCAATTAATAAGAATTTATTGAATAATTAATTAACCAATAAACACAATTACAAGATACGCGTATCTATGCGGATTTCCTTCAATTAGATTTTTTTAATGAAAATCGCTCCAGACAAGGCACGAAGCCACTTGATGTAAAGAGCTACAAAATAAATAAATAAATAAATAATATTTCAAGATCAAAAACTTGCTAACAATAAGTATTAGATGGAATAGATTCTGACCTAAAAAAAAAAGCAGCAATTCTTTCCTCTTTGTCAGAAACATTGCTCAAGGAATGTGAGGACTGAAGGGCAAAATCAGAGAAGCGAGAATTACGAAGCTGCCAAAAGTAAACCCAACATCCACTTTCAACTCTCCTGGTTTGCACCAGGCTGTCACAATTACGTCTAAAATAGCGTGTTCTTACATCCGTCACACTTGAGTTTGAATTACAATTGTCGTTGGTCTGTCACACCTCATCTCGCAGATTGATTAGACGCATCAAGAAAATATCCATTCTTGTTTTCATCTTTTTATGCCCCCAAAACGGATGCGCCAATAAAAGACTTTAAATTTGTATTCAATTCGATTTCTCTTTCACGTAAAGAATGTGACTGGTGAATACCGACTGGCTGATCGAACCCCCCACCCCCACTCAACCCTTATCAGACTATCGACCGCTTGATAGTGTCGGCGGCCATTTTCATTTAAATGCCAATATATTAGTCCACCCACAGTTCATGGGAATGCGTCTCCTATGAAAATATATGGACAGAAAAAAATGTCTGAATCATTAATCCTTTTTTTTTTTTAAATGATATACGTGAAAAATGTGATAAATAATATTTAGTACTGCACTTATATATATATATATATGAAATTTATTACTGTGAGTCCAGAATGAGTTTAAATATTGTTTCAGCTAGGGGAAAATCCTCAAAAAAAAGAGGAAATATCCAACTAGCATCGTCAGAATTCATAGATGGACTCTAGTCCATCTATGAATTCTGTCCATCTATGAATTCTGACGATGCTAGTTGGATATTTCCTCTTCTTTTTGAGGATTTTCCCCTAGCTGAAATAATATGTAAACTCATTCTGGACTCACAGTAATACATTTCAAAAATAAAAAGAAAATAGATCATATGACTTGGATGCATCAATTTGAATTGAAACCGAAACCAAAACTTATGAAATATATATATATATATATATATATATATATATATATATATATATATATATATATATATATATATATATATATATATATAACTTGAGTTCCTTCAGCTATAATCGAAAACAAAAACAAAAATTATGAAAAATTCTTGATAAAATTATTTATATAAAAAGAAGGCCGATAGCCATTAGTCGCGTGCTCTCGTGTAATGAATGAATGCGTGAATGTAGGATTGACATCAAATTCTTAAAGATAAACTAAAATGACCGAAAAATGGGCTGAAATGACTTCAATAAAAAGTAAATGACTCAGAATGACTTTAATGAACTTAAGGATGAATTGGATGACCTTAAGAATGACTTGAATGCTTAAAAAATAACTGGAATCCTTCAAAAACAACTTGAATGATCTGGAGAATGACTTGAATGGCTTTGAGACTGACTGGTTGTAAAGTGGGTGATCATTTTACATTAAATTAATACAGAAACGTGATCCCTCACTTTATATCAAAAAGGGCAAGCACAAAAGTTTTATGGACAGACCAACCAACGGACCGACGGAGTGACTTATAGAGTCGCTTGCACGTGACTAAAAATAGATGACTTAAATGGCATCCGCTATAATCGAAACCAAAACCAAAACTTATGAAGAATTCTTAGTAAAATTAGTGATTACAAGAAATGGAAGTCCATAATAACTAAATTACAGTCACTCGGAAGCGAAACACATAAAATAAATAACACACATACTATCTTATTAATATATGTATGATAATAATTTAATAAAAATAAATTTCAAAATATATATTTTATATATTAAAAATATGTTTTTCCTTTCACTTTAATATATAAACTGTTAACAATACATAAGAGTAGTGGTAGATGGACAAAAATCGGAGGCCTGCAATATAAATGCTGGAGTCCCTCAGCAGTCAATCCTGGGCCCAACACTCTTCCTGAT